>NC_141877.1:498971330-499274360 GCF_056163025.1 Triticum urartu
GGGCGGTGTTGGCGGAGGCATGAAGCGTGACGCCAAGATCCATAGTGCCACAGATATAGCGGAGAATCCGCTTGATGGCAGCCTAGTGAACGTGTCGAGGAGCATGCATATGAAGACACACCTGCTGCATGGTATATTGGATCTCCGGTCGAGTCAGAGGGAGGTACTGGAGAGCACCAATGAGAGACCGGTAGAAAGCATCATCCGAAACAGGAGAACCATCTGTGGCGGAAAGCTTGGCCTTCGTATCAATAGGTGTAGCGGCAGGCTTGCAGTTAGGCATGCCGGCGTGCTCCAGGAGCTCTTGAGCGTACTTCCGCTGATGAAGGAAGAAGCCATCCGGACGGTGCACCACCTCGACACCGAGGAAGTAGTGCAAAGGACCCAAGTCCTTGATGGTGAACTCAGCGCGAAGATGAGCCGTGAGCTGACTGAGGAGGCCAGCCGTACATGCCGTCAGGATGATGTCGTCGACATAAAGTAGCAAGTAGGCCATGTCAGAGCCCTGATGATAGACGAAGAGCGAGGCGTCCGAGCGGGTAGAGCGGAACCCAAGCTGGTGGAGAAACGCGGCGATGCGCTGGTACCAAGCGAGCGGAGCCTGCTTGAGTCCGTACAAGGACCGCGAAAGAAGGCACACGTGGTCGGGAAGCACTGGGTCAAACAAACCCAGTGGGCTGCTGGCAGAAGACCTGCTCCTCAAGGTGACCATGGAGGAAGGCGTTCAAGACATCCATCTGGTAAACCGTCCAAGCACGGGAGACCGCAAGGTGGAGAACCGTGCGTATCGTGTCGGGCTTGACGACCGGAGCGAAGGTGTCGGTGAAGTCGATGCCAGCACGCTGTCGGAAGCCACGAACAACCCAGCGTGCTTTGTAGCGATCAAGGGTACCATCAGGACGGAGCTTGTGTTTGAAACCCACTTCCCGGTAATCACGTTGGCGTGCCGGGGACGGGGAACAAGCTGCCACGTCCGATTGCGCAACTGAAAGTGCAACTATCCCTAGGTGGTTTTGGTAATTCATAACACCATATAGCTCATTGAGCTAATGCTATTCCAAGATGATTATTTCAGGAAAGCTCAATGATTGGCATGGCATGGATGTGAAAGTGGAACCCTCAAAATGCTAAGGACAAAGGATTGGCTCAAGCTCAAAAAGCTCAAGACTCTTCATTTTATATTTTAGTGATCCAAGATCACATTGAGTCTTTAGGAAAAGCCAATACTATCAAGGAGGGATGAGGTGTTGCTTAATGAGCCTCTTGCTTCATGTGCTTAGTGATATGCTCCAAAACCCTCAAGTACTTTCCCATATCCACATATGACCTAAACCCTAAGCCAAACTCGGTCTTACCGATTCTTCCTATCCGGCGCCACCGAGTTTCACTTGTCATTAGCCACTGCCAAAACCCTAGCAATTCGGTCCCACCGATAAGGATCTCGGTCTCACCGAGATGGGGTTGCAAACTCTCTGTTTCCCTTTCGTAAATTTTCGGTCTCACCGAAAGAGCGAATCAGTCCCACCGGGATTGCAATGTAAACTTAGTGTTTCCCCTTTGTAACTTTTCGGTTTCACCGAGTTCCACTCGGTCTCACCGAAAGAGCAAATCGGTCCCACCGAGTTTGCCTGACCAACTCTCTGGTTAGCTAATTACCAAATTCGGTCTCACTGAGTTTGTGTAATCGGTCTCACCGAGATTACGTTATGCCCAAACCCTAACCATATCGGTCCTACCGAGTTGCATGTCAGTCCCACCGAAAATCTCTAACGGTCACTAGGTTTACATTTTCGGTTCGACCGAGTTTATTGATTCGGTCCCACCGAGATTGGAAAACTGTGTAACGGTTGGATTTTGTGTGGAGGCTATATATACCCCTCCACCTTCTTCTCATTCGAGGAGAGAGCCATCAGAACACGCACACCATTCCAACTCATATGTTCTGAGAGAGAACCACCTACTCATGTGTTGAGACCAAGATATTCCATTCCTACCATATGAATCTTGATCTCTAGCCTTCCCAAGTTGCTTTCCACTCAAATATTCTTTCCACCAAATCCAAATCCCATGAGAGAGAGTTGAGTGTTGGGGAGACTATCATTTGAAGCACAAGAGCAAGGAGTTCATTACCTACACACCATTTGTTACTTCTTGGGGAGTGGTGTCTCCTAGATTGGCTAGGTGTCACTTGGGAGCCTCCGACAAGATTGTGGAGTTGAACCAAGGAGTTTATAAGGGCAAGGAGATCGCCTACTTCGTGAAGATCTACCGCTAGTGAGGCAAGTCCTGTGTGGGCGATGGCCATGGTGGGATAGACAAGGTTGCTTCTTCGTGGACCCTTTGTGGGTGGTTGCTTCTTTGTGGACCCTTCGTGGGTGGAGCCCTGTGTGGACTCGCGCAACTGTTACCCTTGGGTGGAGCCCTGTGTGGACTCGCGCAACCGTTACCCTTCGTGGGTTGAAGTCTCCATCAACGTGGATGTAGGATAGCACCACCTATCTGAACCACGGGAAAAACATCCGTGTCTCCAATAGCGTTTGAATTCTCCAAACCCTTCCCTTTACATTCTTGCAAGTTGCATGCTTTACTTTCCGCTGCCTATATACTCTTTGCATGCTTGCTTGAATTATGTGATGATTGCTTGACTTGTCCTAAATTAGCTAAAATCTGCCAAGAACTAAAATTGGGAAAAGGTTAAGTTTTTATTTGGTCAAGTAGTCTAATCACCCCCCCTCTAGACATACTTTCGATCCTACAAGTGGTATCAGAGCTTTGGTCTCCATTTGCTTTGATCTCCATAGCTTTTGGTGGTCATAGTCTTGGTTTCACAACCTAGGAGAGTATGGCGTCTAGCGAGGGAAATTATCACCGTAGAGGTCCTTACTTTGATGGTACTAATTTTGCTAGTTGGAAGCATAAAATGAAAATGCATATTCTTGGACATAACCCCGCAGTTTGGGCTATTGTGTGTGTTGGTTTGCAAGGTGACTTCTTTGATGGGAGAGAACCAAACCGTGAAGCTACCGCGGATGAGTTGAAGATGTTGCAATACAATGCTCAAGCTTTTGATATTCTCTTCAACGGATTGTGCCCCGAAGAATTCAACAAAATCAGCCGCCTTGAGAATGCACAGGAAATTTGGGACACTTTGATTGATATGCACGAAGGTACCGACTCCGTCAAGGAATCCAAGTTGGATGTGCTTCAAAGCCAACTTGACAAGTTCAAGATGAAGGATGGTGAAGGTGTCGCTGAAATGTACTCTAGGCTTGCTCTCATCACAAATGAGATTGCTGGCTTAGGAAGTGAAGAGATGACCGATAAATTCATCATCAAGAAGATTCTAAGAGCCTTGGATGGAAAATATGATACCGTGTGCACATTGATCCAAATGATGCCCAATTACAAAGATCTCAAGCCAACGGAGGTGATTGGAAGAATTGTTGCTCATGAGATGTCACTTAAGGATAAAGAGGAACTTCACAACAAATCAAGTGGTGCCTATAAATCCTCATGTGAAGCCCCTACATCATCAAGTAAGAAACAAGACTTCAATGAAGAATTGAGCTTAATGGTGAAGAACTTCAACAAGTTCTACAAGAGTAGAAGCAAAGATAGAAGCTCCAAGTCAAGGTCCTACAATGACAAAAGATCTTCTAGTCGAGAGTGAAACTGCTACAATTGTGGAAGACTCGGACACTACTCCAATGAGTGTACGGCTCCCTACAAGAGAAGAGAAGATTCTCCAAAAAGAAGAAGCAAAGGATCACCACCAAGAGAGAGAAGGAGTAGAGATGATCGTTATGAACGAAGATACTCACGGAGAAGCAAGGATTCGGAAAGAAAGGAAAAATCATCAAGGATCTAAACAAGACGAAGACATCAAGCTCATGTTGGTGAATGGGTATCCGGCTCTGACTCCGACAGCCACTCCGAGAGAAGTTATCACTCCGACTCCGAAGATACTCAAGATGAAGGTGTTGCCGGTCTAGCACTTGTGTCAACCAACTCCTACGACATATTTGACTCACCAAATGAAGGAATTGGAAGATGCTTCATGGCCAAAGGTCCTAAGGTAACACAACCTGAGTATGTTGATTTCAATAGTGATGAAGATGACTTGTTAGGTGATGATTTGCTTGGTGACAACTCTAGTGATGAATATTATGATGAAAGACCAATTAATCATCCTAATCAAGATAAAACGAATGACAATGATAAGGAGAAGATTGAGGTTCTAACTAAAGAACTAAACACTCTTAAGTTAGCTCATGAAACTATCTTCGAAGATCATCGAGAACTTTTAAGAGCTCATGAGAAATTACGCTTTGAAAAGCTCAATCTTGAGCAAGAGCATGAGTTCTTAAAGGCAATCAATGATGATCTCCGCAAGAAAAGTTCTTCTTACATTGCCAAGCGTTTACTCTTATCCACTTACATGCCTCAAGTCAAGTCTAGTAACAAGAACAAGAAAGATTCTTCCTCTAGTAGTAACAATGATCATGCTAAATCCAATATTGTTACTTCTAGTAGCTCTCTTGATTCCACTAATGATTCTCTTAGCCAAGTTACACTTGAGCAAGAAAATAGTTTATTGAAGGGAATTATAGAGAAAGGAGTGTACAAAAGCCTTGCTGGGAGTAGGCAATTCGAGGAAATTGTGCGCAAGCAAGGAATGCACCGGAAGAATCAAGGTATTGGTTTTGAACGAAAGTTCAATGCCAATGGAGTTGAGTGGGAAGAAGATCAATACCCCAAGATAAAGTTTGTCCCTCAACAAGAGAATTATACTTCTCTCAAGGGGACACAAGCTCAAGATGATCTTCCACCACAAGGCAAGGACAAGCTTCAAGAGGAAATTGATGCATTTGAAGAAGCTCCAAAGACCTTAGTCAAGTGGATTCCCAAGACTACTTCAAGTTCCACTTCATCAAGTACGACTACAACTCCAAGGATTCCCATCAAGATGGTGTGGATCCAAAATAAGAAGAACTAGAGAGTTCTTGAGGGTGACTCCGCCAACATACTTCACTCTTATCATTTTGGCAAGAACAAGTGCAATCAACTTCCACATCTTGCACTAGTTCAAGGAGTCACAAACCCTCTTGTTGGTAAGACAAGGGACAAGGTAATAAAAGTTTTCATGGACATCATCTTTGTGTGCATCACTCTATGTCTATGGATATCCTTGTTGGTTCCTTGTGGGACTAACCCATGTAGGTATTGAAAGTGCAATTCACTCAAATGGATAGCTCCAAGAGATCTACATCAACATTGAGCATCCACATCTTCAACATCTACATGAAGTCATCATCGACAAAACCCAAGGTTAGTTCATCCCTCTTAGGGGGGATATCACATCTAGGGGGAGCTTTACTCTAAGACTTGAGCTAAAGCAACTCTAAAGATGTGAACAAAACAATGCTTTATGTAAAAGTGGTAACCCCACTTGAGCTTAAATGATGAGTATGACCTATGATCAAGTGTTCTCACTTGACTCCTAAGTCAATATACTCATATATAGATGACCTTGTCATCGCAAATTGCTTGATAGATGCTAGAATTGGTTGTGCATGCCTTGCCACATATTTCATTTGCCATCTTATTGTGTGAGCATGCTGGTTGCATATTTTACTCATTCAAGGACATCCACTTGTTGTTTTGATTGTTTGGTTTTATCTTCTTTTGCCAAGTGGATGGACGAGAATGCCTAAGAACCTCCTCTAGCTATCTATGCTTTTCTCATCTCAAACTCTATTCATGCTGCATCACAAAATTTGTTCAAGTCAGATTCGAACCACTCTGTGTGAGGAGCGCTCGGAGTCCCCGATTCGTCATAGACTTAAACTTCCAAAACCTCTTTATGATTCTCGGTCTGACCGATACCCCACTTTCGGTCCTACCGAGATCATTAAGTTGATCTAGGTTTTCGATCTCGGTGCAACCGATTTGAACATTTCGGTCACACCGAGTTTCAGTAACTGCTTGCAGTTATGAATCTCGGTGCCACCGAGTTGTTCCACTCGGTCACACCGACAGGGTCGGGCTATATATAGTCACGGGCAAAATTTTGGAAATTTCTTCGAACCCCTTCGCCCGCGCGATAGCCTGCTCTGCCCTCGTGGTCTCCGGATCGTCTTCTCGCCTCCAGTCGCTGGTCTCCGTCTCCGTCAACGGGAATTCTGCCCCACCGTTGCCGCCGTAGCAAGTCTCTGCCGAACTAGGGTATGGACTTGATCACAGTGCTATTCCCCGTCCAATTCCTAGCACATTGTGTTCTTCATGATTCTTGCCACGATTGAAACACTCCTATCCAGTCAATGCGCCCATAGATTAGCTTTGATTCGAAAATTTTAGGGTTAGGTTTCTGCCGAAACCATCTCGGACCCACCGAGTTGAAAAACTCGGTCCCACCGATTTGGCTTATGCCATTGCACAAGTGAGACTCGGTCTGACCGAGAATTGCTTATCGGTGTGACCGATTTTTGAACTCAGTGAAACCCTAGCAGTCTCGGTGCCACCGAACTGTGACTTGGTCCTACCGAGTTCACTAGTTTAGGTTCCAAAACTGCTTCGGTATCACCGAGTTTGAAAATCGGTAGATCCGAGATGATTTCAGTGGGAAACTAAAACTAAGTTTTTGGATCATTCTTTTGCAAAAATCTCTGCATTTTGTGATGCTCATCCACTCTATCTCCTCTATAAACTATTCACAGGGTCAGCAGTCAGTTTGTAGCATGTCTGATCAAAGTGATAGCCAAAACATGTCAGAGCAGCAGGTGCACATGAGTGAGGGCACTAGTCCCTCAAGTTCTTCTGATGAAGGCAGCAGGAGCACTCCTAGCAATTTTCCAAAGGCTGCCACGAGACAGAGGAAGAAGAGAACTTCAGACTCTGAAGATGAGGACTATGTGGCAGAGAAAGAGGCCACTTCCAAGAGAGTTGAGCCAGCTCAAGGCACTAAGCCAGGCCTGAAAATCAAAAGGC
The DNA here is from genome assembly GCF_056163025.1 of Triticum urartu. Classification (NCBI taxonomy): domain Eukaryota; kingdom Viridiplantae; phylum Streptophyta; class Magnoliopsida; order Poales; family Poaceae; genus Triticum; species Triticum urartu. The sequence goes on from NC_141877.1 coordinate 498,978,318, forward strand.
CAGCAGGTAGGCAACCAATGTCAAAGGCCAGAATGTCAACTGAGAAGCCCATAGAGCCAGTTGCAGCTGAGGGCAAGAAAAGAAAGGAAAGGGTGAAGAAGACTGTGGCTAGAGTGCTTGGCAAAGCTTCCATCATGGAAGAGGAAGAGGAAGAAGAGGTAGCTGCACCAGCGCCCAAGGCACCCAAGCTAATGGGAGATGCCATAAAATCAGGGGGAGCTGCTTCCAAGGCCAAGCCAGCTCCAAAGCCAAAGCCTAAGAGAAATACAAGGAGCATTCCTGCAGCTGAGAAGAACAAGGCCCCAGTGCCTGAGACTGTTGCTGAAGAAGAAGAAGAGAATGTTCTGAGAAAGCTAAAGCCCAAGATCCCAGACCACAACGATGCTCATCCTGTGGCTGAGGATATGAAGCTCAGGAGAGATTCAGGGCTGAGGAAGTGGAGAGAAGCAGACCCGTATGCTTCAAGGAGAAGGACAACAGTTGACTACAGGTTTCACACCAAGGAGCAGCAGGATTTCTATGAGACTGTTTTGCTAGATAAGAAGCCAATTGTCTGTGACATGAGATGGGTCGACTGGACCTACATTAAGGACAATGAGGAGCACTATCCTGGAGTGCAAGACAGCTTCATAGCTTGTGGAGTAGCTGACTTTGTTGGGCAGAAGCTCACAAAGTGGAACGAGGAGCTTATCATGCAGTTCTACTCCACGGCACACTTTTATCCAGATGGGAGGATCACATGGATGTCTGAGGGTACAAGGTACCAATCCACTGTTGAGGAATGGGCAAAGTTGATTAATGCCCCAGAGGAGCAAGTTGATGACTTGGATATCTATGCCAAGAAGAAGATGGACCACAACTCAATGTCAAATATGTACAAGGAGATCCCAAATGAAGCACTTGATACCTTCAAGTTTGGCTCAGTACATTACCTTCTGTCAGGGCTCCCGACTATCAATTGGATCTTGAGGCACACCTTATTGCCCAAGTCAGGTGATCACAAGATGATCAGAGGCCATGCTATCAACTTACTACATGTGTTTGATGTGCCTCAGAAGTTCAAGGTGATGAGCCTCATAGTGGAAACAATCAAGAGGACTGCAGCAGATCAGAAGAGGAGCTGCGGATATGCTCCTCAAATTCAGGAGCTCATCAACTCCAAGATGGGCATGGGCATATATCTATTGGACAAGGAACACCTGCCCATCCGTCCAGATTTTGAGGACAATCAAGTTGTCATGACTGAGAACGAGCCATCATCTGCCCAAGCATACGCGAAGAAGGAGAAGGCGAGGAAGGAGAAAGCTGCCAAGATGCCTACTCAAGAGGAGGCATCTGAGTACTTCTTGAAGACCAAACAAGAGCAGCTTGGTTACTTGATTGCATCCATGCTGAGGATTGAGAAAAGTCTGGCCACCCTCACTAAGAATCAGCAGATCCTAGAGAGAATCATGGAACAGAAGTTCTATGACTTGGATGTCAAAGTAACGGAAGTTCAGTCTGCAGTGGAGCAGCTCCAGGAGGACATGCAGGAGAGGAGAGGCAGGACTACCACTCATGCCTTTGCCAGAGTGCCAAGAGGCCCGAGGTCATCTGCCATGCCAGTTGCTGACACAAGAGCCACCATTTCAGCACCAGCTACAGCCTCCGTTCCACCAGCTCCAGCATCTACTTCAGCTCCAACTCCAGCGTCTACTTCAGCATCTACCGAAGCCTTCGTCCTTGGAGTGATCCGGACTCCACCACCACCAGAAGATCAAGCCTGAGCGTCGATCTAGCACTATGCATTTTCTAGGAACTTTTTGGTAACTTGTTGCCAAAGGGGGAGAAGATGTATAGATCATAGGCTTCGAGAGAGAGAGAGTGTTGCTTTTCTCTCTTGCTTTATTTGGTGGTTTTTCAAACTTGTTTGCTTTTGAGTGCTTGAGATACTACATCATTACTTGTGAGACATTGATGATCATGTGTTTGATCATAAGCTACACTTAATGCTTGCTTATTGCTATTATACTATCTATCTTGTGTGATCATTCACTATTCTTGGTGATGAGTGCATGTATTTCATTCTTATCATTTTAAGCGCTTCACGAAGATGTATGTGACATGGAAGAGTAACCCATGACTCTAAATCTTTGTGCATTTGCAGTCCAAAGCAAATTTTAAATATGCACAAATTTAGGGGGAGCTCTTACTTATCACATACTTCTCAAAGCGACGATATATTTCTTGCTTATTATCATTTGTCGAAGCTTTGATCTATATGTTGTCATCAATTACCAAAAAGGGGGAGATTGAAAGTGCAACTATCCCTAGGTGGTTTTGGTAATTCATAACACCATATAGCTCATTGAGCTAATGCTATTCCAAGATGATTATTTCAGGAAAGCTCAATGATTGGCATGGCATGGATGTGAAAGTGGAACCCTCAAAATGCTAAGGACAAAGGATTGGCTCAAGCTCAAAAAGCTCAAGACTCTTCATTTTATATTTTAGTGATCCAAGATCACATTGAGTCTTTAGGAAAAGCCAATACTATCAAGGAGGGATGAGGTGTTGCTTAATGAGCCTCTTGCTTCATGTGCTTAGTGATATGCTCCAAAACCCTCAACTACTTTCCCATATCCACATATGACCTAAACCCTAAGCCAAACTCGGTCTTACCGATTCTTCCTATCCGGCGCCACCGAGTTTCACTTGTCATTAGCCACTGCCAAAACCCTAGCAATTCGGTCCTACCGATAAGGATCTCGGTCTCACCGAGATGGGGTTGCAAACTCTCTGTTTCCCTTTCGTAACTTTTCGGTCTCACCGAAAGAGCGAATCGGTCCCGCCGATATTGCAATGTAAACTCAGTGTTTCCCCTTTGTAACTTTTTGGTTTCACCGAGTTCCACTCGGTCTCACCGAAAGAGCAAATCGGTCCCACCGAGTTTGCCTGACCAACTCTCTGGTTAGCTAATTACCAAATTCGGTCTCACCGAGTTTGTGTAATCGGTCTCGCCGAGATTACGTTATGCCCAAACCCTAACCATATCGGTCCTACCGAGTTGCATGTCAGTCCCACCGAAAATCTCTAACGGTCACTAGGTTTACATTTTCGGTCCGACCGAGTTTATTGATTCGGTCCCACCGAGATTGGAAAACTGTGTAACGGTTGGATTTTGTGTGGAGGCTATATATACCCCTCCACCTTCTTCTCATTCGAGGAGAGAGCCATCAGAACACGCACACCATTCCAACTCATATGTTCTGAGAGAGAACCACCTACTCATGTGTTGAGACCAAGATATTCCATTCCTACCATATGAATCTTGATCTCTAGCCTTCCCAAGTTGCTTTCCACTCAAATCTTCTTTCCACCAAATCCAAATCCCATGAGAGAGAGTTGAGTGTTGGGTAGACTATCATTTGAAGCACAAGAGCAAGGAGTTCATTACCTACACACCATTTGTTACTTCTTGGAGAGTGGTGTCTCCTAGATTGGCTAGGTGTCACTTGGGAGCCTCCGACAAGATTGTGGAGTTGAACCAAGGAGTTTATAAGGGCAAGGAGATCTCCTACTTCGTGAAGATCTACCGCTAGTGAGGCAAGTCCTGTGTGGGCGATGGCCATGGTGGGATAGACAAGGTTGCTTCTTCGTGGACCCTTTGTGGGTGGTTGCTTCTTCATGGACCCTTCGTGGGTGGAGCCCTTTGTGGACTCGCGCAACCGTTACCCTTGGGTGGAGCCCTGTGTGGACTCGCGCAACCGTTACCCTTCGTGGGTTGAAGTCTCCATCAACGTGGATGTAGGATAGCACCACCTATCCGAACCACGGGAAAAACATCCGTGTCTCCAATAGCGTTTGAATTCTCCAAACCCTTCCCTTTACATTCTTGCAAGTTGCATGCTTTACTTTCCGCTGCCTATATACTCTTTGCATGCTTGCTTGAATTATGTGATGATTTCTTGACTTGTCCTAAATTAGCTAAAATCTGCCAAGAACTAAAATTGGGAAAAGGTTAAGTTTTTATTTGGTCAAGTAGTCTAATCACCCCCCCTCTAGACATACTTTCGATCCTACAGCAACAGGGCATCAAACTCCTCTTGCATCGCAGCCATCCAGAGCGGGTCACGAAGAGCGGCTCGAATGGAGGATGGCAACGGCGACGGCTCAGAGGTGGACGCCGCATGGATGTAGTCATCCGAGGCGTAGCGCGAGCTCGGCCGAAGGACGTCCATACGGGTGCGGGTGACCGGACCAGCCACATGTGCCGGGGAGGCACTGACACCGGGGGTGCCGGGGGCACCGAGGGGGGCGCTGGGGGGGGGGGGAAAGCCGGGGCGCCAACGTCGCGGCTGTAGGAGGCGCCGCAAGCGAGGGGCGCACCTCAAAGCCAGGGGGCGGGCCAAGAGAGGCGCGCGAGTGCCCAGGGACAAGCATCAAGGAGCCCACATCACCGGTGGCGGGAGGAACAGCCGGGGGTACCTGCTGAAACGGAAACACATGCTCATCAAAGTAAACATGCCGGGAACACTACTAGGAAAATGCTTATAGGTAGAAGTTTACCAGTAGCGCCTGTTTTTGACCCAACACTATTGGTATTTACCAGTAGCGCTGGGTAGAAAACACGCTACTACTGTTAAATAACAGCAGCGTTTGTTAGCTTGGGCCGCGCTGCTGTTACATGGGCTGCAGGGCAAAAACGGTAGCCCACTTACCTGTAGCGTTTGTTTCGAACGGGCGCTACAACTAGTGGGCTTAGTAGTAGCGCTGTTCTCTACCCAGCGCTACTACTAGGGGAAAAGAAAACCTGCCCGAGCGCCCCCCCGCACCCCCTCACTCTCACAATCGATCCCCTCCGCCGCCGCCGCCGCGGTTAGGGTTCCTCCCCGGCTGCCTTACCCCCGTCGACGACGCCGTGCGCCGCCACCACGCGTGGTCGCCTCTCGCCTCCTCCGACGCTCCAGCCCTGTAAGTCCCCCTCGATCTCCTCCTCCCTGCGCGCGCCACCACTAGCTAGGCTCCAATCGATTCGCCGCGGAGGCTCGCCATGTTTTGGGATTTTGCGTGGGGAAAGGGATTTAGGGATTACATAGTGACTCCGTGCTTCGATGCGACGTGTTCTAGGCTTGTTTCCTCGCGTGATTGGGGAGAGAGTAGAGAGAGAGGGGTTAGGTGAGACAAGTAGAGGCTTTTTGTTGCTCACCGAAACTTGGGTTTCAATTCTTGATTAGCAGTTTAGCAAATATAATTGAAACTTGGGTTTCAATTCTTGGCTGCTGTCCCTGGAGCAGTGGCGGCGGCTGTGCCTAGTGTTGTAGGGTTTAGAGAGGGGTTCTTTCCTGACACTAGGGTTATGTCGTGAATGCTCCTCCTTTCATCTGAATGATGTTGATTGTGCCAGTTCTTCTTAAAGGTCTAAATGTTTGTATCCTCGTGATGAGCTACCCTATGTGTGAATTTGATCCACTAGCTTCCTTGTTGATGCATATAAAGATATGACCAAGAAGCCCTCACTGTTATGTGGTTTCATGGAAAAATCAATGCTTGATTCGATACTCTTTCAGGTTGAAGAGAGTGTCTGTATGTGGTGATGCTCAAATTGTCAAGTTGTTATGGTGCGCATTTGAATATATGCTAACACCCGTTTCGAAAAAATGCTAATTGATCTATCTCATGTCTCTGTTTTCTTGAATGAGAAAACTGACTTTGCTGTGTTAATTAGGATAGGTTGATGCTATCTTTTGTCTCTATGTGCGATTGTTCTTCCCTTGTATTACCTCTTAGTCTGGTGCTTATATTTTGTAGTAGAAAATGTTGGCTACATTTTCACCCACTTGTGAATTCTATATTAGGCTCTGTTTGGGTTATTAGGGTCTGTTTGGGTTACATGATCTCTATTAGGTTATTGTCTGAACTGAACTACAATTTAGTTGTTATTTTGCTTGCCATGTGAACCTCATGTGTATTCTCTATGATGTGTATATTATTCAAAACCTGATGTGTGTATTGAAAACTTTATATTTAATTTTGGATCTTTAATCCTCTAATCATATTCCTTTAAGGAAATGACGCCACCACCACCACCACCACCATGCCGATGGTGCAAGTCAAGGTGCACCAGCAGCCTTGCAACTGGCACGCTGTTCGGCATCTACTACCAGTCGAGTTTTCTTCATGCGGCGGTAATAAATTATATGAAACTAGTAACCACTATTTTGTTTTTAGTGTTATTGGCATTAATGCATCATGTATATATCATTTTGCCTTTTGCACACAGATCGTCCCATGCAATGTGAGGTCAGAATTCAACAAGCTGACCGGAGACTCTATGACCTTTGAGGCTCCTGGGGGCCCCTACACTATGGAGGCCGAGAAAGGACGAAATATGACGCAGGTGGGAGGAGATGGATGGGTCCGTTTCATCGCCCACATGCGTATCACCGGTGGTGAGTTGATCAGCTTCTCCTTTAGAGCAGAAAGACCCAAGTTGGCCGTGATTTATGTCAACAAAGCAGAAGATGGTGAAGATGATGAAGATGATGAGGATGATGAGGATGATGATGACCCACTTGGTGAAGCCATCGTTGCTCAAAGAATGAGGTTGAGCGAAGAGGAGGTGTGCAACCTATGGGACATCATTCCGCCACGTGTTGACTTCATCGGGGTGCCACTCGTGACCCGCCTGACAAGTACCATGGTTGATCGGCATATCATGGTATGTTGCATTTACTGTAGTAATTTGATGATATGCTTTATTGTTATACTTAGTGTAGAGTCCGATGATATATATGCTTAGTGAATCTTATATGCTTAGTGAATCTTATATGCTCAGTAAATCCGTTGATCTATATGTTAGGGAATCCGATGATATATATGCTTAGTGAATCTTATATGCTTAGTGAATCCAATGATATATATGCTTTATTGTTATACTTAGTGTAGAAATGTAGTACTGTCTTTTGATAGTGTAGAATGTGTGAGGCTACTTATTAACTGATATGTTTTTCTTATTCAGAAATTGCCAAAGAGCCTATCAGAGAGTTTTGGTATCAAACCTGATGAAGAAGGCTCTGCTGGAATACGCCTTACCGCGAGGGGCTCCATCACCACTTGTGCGTACGACGTGGACATGGACGGTCCCACACACTTCAACTCGGTTGGGTGGAAGAGATTCCTTGTGGGCAAGAATCTTCATGTTGGACAGGCAATCCTAATTACTATCAGGAACACCCACCGCCCAAGCTTGAGGATGATGGTCGTCATCGATATCATCTAGAACTACATATGCTTGTGAGATCTATCCATGCATGCGTGTGGATGCTGAACCATATATATGCTAGTATGACTACCTAGTAGACTTATCAACTATGATCTATCCATGCATTGTTGACTACTATATATGAGTTTGTGAGATTGTGTGGTTATATTAAATGTGGTATTTGTCGTTAATGCTTGTGAGATGGTTCTGTGAACTTAGTTTATTTGCACTGGACTTGTCTTGATTTCCATGAATATTGCCTCCGACTCTTTCTTATTTTTAATTTCTATTTACCTAGTTGTAGCGCGGGAAGAAAATAGGGCGCTACTACTATGTGATCATAGTAGTAGCATTGGTAGAGAAAGAGGCGCTACTACTAAGTATTTTAGCTACAACGCTTGTTTAGAAACACGCTACTGCTAAATAATAGCTGTAGCGCCCTAGCAGTAGCGCGGGTCCCCGCGCTACTGCTGTGTAAAAAACCAGCGCCACTAGTAAGGTTTTCTCTAGTAGTGGAAGTGAAGACACGATGGGAGACGGGATCGTAGCACCGATATTCCTTGGAGTTAGAGGGGTAGCCGATGAAAATGCAAGCGATAGAACAAGGTGCGAGTTTGTGAGGAGCAGAGTCGGCAGTGCTAGGATAGCAAAGGCACCCGAAAATACGCAAGCCATCATAAGATGGGGGCGTACCGAAGAGAAGATGGTGAGGTGCATAGTTCCACCGTGGGCGGCAAGGGTGAATGTTAAGGAGAAGTGAAGCAGTAGCGAGTGCGTCCGGCCAGAAACGAGGAAGCACATTAGCATGGAACAGGAGCGTGCGAACGCAGTCGTTCAGAGTGCGAAGGACGCGTTCGGCTCGACCGTTCTGCTGTGAAGTATACGGGCATGTGAGACAAAAAACTGTGCCATGGTGCGACAGAAAAGTGCGGAAAGCAAGGTTGTCGAACTCTTTTCCATTGTCAGTCTAAAGATCAAGAATGGGACGCCCAAACTGTATGCTGACATAGGAGTAAAAAGCCGTCAAAGTGGAGAGTGCGTCCGACTTTCGTCGTAAAGGAAATGTCCACACATAGTGAGAATAATCATCAAGGATAACCAGATAATATAAATATCCCGAATTACTAGGAACCGGAGAGGTCCACACATCGCTATGAATCAACTGAAAAGGAAAAGAAGCTATGGTGGTGGAGTTATTAAACGGGAGGCGAACATGTTTGCCGACACAACAGGCATGATAGGTGTGATCCTCTATCTTATTACAACTGAAACTGAAACTCCTAAGAATATGATGAAGTGTGACGGGGTTGGGATGACCCAAACGAGCGTGCCAGAGATCAACGCCGACGGAGAGAGCAACTGGTGCAGTGGTGGAGGTGGACGGCGGATGCACCGGATAGAGCTCGTCGAGGCTGTCACATCGATGAAGTACCATCCTGGTTCGAGCGTCCTTGAAACCAAGCTCGTCAAATTCAACAGTAACATGATTTTCACGGGTTAAACAACGAACATAAACAAGGTTCTTAATAGGATGAGGTGAGACAAGTATGTTAGACAAAGTAATAGGCATGGAATTAGAAGGAAAAGAAGTGTGCCCGAGATGTGTGATAGGGAGGGTGGAACCGTCGCCGACAATGATGCGGCGGTCGGTGGTGATGGGAGTGAAGGAGGCAAGATTACAAGGATGAGAAAACATGTGAACCATAGCCCCGGTGTCCATGTACCAATCACCGCCTCCAGTGTAGTTGTTCGGCGTAGGCGCAGTGTGCAGCGTGGCGAGGAGCGCCGGATCCCAAGGAGCCGGTGGCAGGGCCGGCGAGGGTGGCGGCGGGGTCGTAGGGAGACCGTAGGCGTCGCTTAGCTGCGACAGTGGGTATCCTCCGTGCGGCTGCGGAGCCGCGTAGTATGCCTGATGCGCCGGTGGGCGTGGCACAAGAAGGGTCGGTGTAGGAGCCCATGGAACCGGCATGGTGTAGGCATGAAGGACACCGGTCCACAGGTTGTAGCCGGAGGCCCACGGAGGGGGCTCCTAGAATTGCTGCTGCTGCTGACGAGGCTGGCCGGCACCCTGCGGTTGCTGCTGCTGACCACCGTGGCGGCCCCCACCGCGCTGACCCCCGCGGCGCCGTTCGGCGGGAGGGGCAGGCGGCCCATAGTGCTGCGGGAGCAGCCCTGACTGCTAGGTCGCCGGGTATGGCAGCGGCGCCAGGGACGGCGCCATATGGCGCTGCGGAGGGGGCGCGGCCGGGGCGGCTGGAGGCGCCGCGGGTGGTGCCGGCATCGAGAGCAGTGTGGATGGCCCGCTCCTTCACCTGCTTCATCCGCCGCTCCTCCAAGCGGAGGTACACAACAAACTTGGCGAAGGACGGGTTGGGGATGAGGCCAAGGTTCGCTGCGGCGTTGTCGAAGTCCTCGTTGAGCCCGACGGTGAGCGTGTTGAGGAGGAGGTCATCATCGATCTTCGCGCCAATATCACGGAGCTTGTCATCTAGAGTTTTCAGGCGGCGACAATAGTTGTCGACGGAGGTGTTGTCCTGGTGACACCCAAAAAACTCTTGCTACAAAAAAACGCAATGCTGGAGCTGGTTGTCGGTGAAGAGCCCGTTCAGCTTGGTCCACACGGTGCAGGCATCGTCATCATCCGCCATGACCGTCTGGAAGACGTCAGGCGAGATGGTGAGGAAAAACCAGCGGATGATCGTGGTGTCGACGGTGGACCAGTCATGGAACTCGGGGACGAGGCTGGAGTCGACGGTGCCGTCCACGTGGTCGATAAGGTGATACTCCCGAAACACGAGGGAAAAATACGTCTTCCATGCGTAGTAGGAGGAGTCCGCCTAGGAGAGATGAACCGACACCCGCTCGAAGATGTTCAGGTTGCCGAGGATGTTCACATCAGGAGGGTTGGTGTCGGCGAACGGGTTGGAGTTGGTGGACGCGGAGGAGGTGACGGACGACATCGCGAGGGCGAGACGGCACGGTTGCTGCGGCGAAAACTGAGAGGAAAAGGACGGCTACGACACGAAGCGGCGGGGGCTGCTAGGTGGAGCGGCTCGGAGCTAGCGAACGTGGGCGGCGATGTGTGCTAGCGAGCTGGGTTAGCGATCAACAGGCTCTGCGATTGATTTGTTGGTAGCTAGCGAGAAAGTGTGCATGCACGGTCGGTGGTTGGCGGCTAGCGGGGAAGTGTGTAGGCGTGATCGGCGCGATCAATGGCTGGCGTTGTTTGGTGGCTGACGTTGTTTGGCGGCTAGCGGGGAGGTGTCCTGGCGCGAGCGAGAGGCGGCCAGCGAGCACGATCGGGAGGCGGCGAGCAGCGCGAGAGGCGCGCGGCTAGCGGTGAGGGAGGCACACGAGCGGCGGCGGCTGCGGCGGAAGCAAGAAGAAAACCTAAAAAACTGATACCATGTATGATGTGGGAATTACGTGTTGTATTTCTCAGTTGCAAACACACATATATATGATGTACAGGAGTAGGCCACGACCTCAACTATACAAGGTAACTAGGAGGTGGACCCAATACACAAATATGCACAACACATATACTCAACAACCTGTGCCCAACCAGCTTGTGGTGCCATCCACTTCTTCCTGCGCTGCATGATCAGATCCTGCCAAGGCGGGTGCACTAACTTTTGCTTCACCGGAACAAGCTCCAAGTTAGAAATATAATTGTTGATGAAACACAGGGTTGAATGCGGCGATTGATATTGTTGTTCGTGTATGCCTTTTTTCGAACCCACCATATTAACCAGTGTTACTCTGGCTTTGATGAACCGTTCTTTACTAACTGATCCCTGAAGTTCGACCAACCAAAGACGAGCATCATCAATTTTGATTGTTACCATAAGGCGGACTAGCTCCTCATCCACAATGCCTCGAACACACTTTGCCATGTGACAATCTATAAGGGAGTGTTTCCAAGTGTCCCCAGCCCCATTGCAGATCATACATACATTTGTTTCTGAGCACCTATCTTGTACTCCCTCCGTTCCAAATTACTCGTCATGGTTGGACGAGTAATTTGGAACGGACAACGACGAGTAATTTGGAATGGACCACGATGAGTAATTTGGAACGGAGGGAGTACACTGGAACGAGCACGCCTTGCGCTGCTGGACTTGGCCCATAGTGGGGCGCTTATATGTTGATGAACCATGTAAAACCTCATCCCCCATGGCCTGCCAATAAAGAAAATCGAACATATAACCGAAATTAGTGTTAATGGGCACCTTTGCAAAGGTCACTTCCACCTTCTCAGGTGTTGACAAGGAAAAATTGCATGTTCATCACTTGTCACAACCTGACAGTTTTTCCCCTTTTTCGTAGATTCGTTTTTTCAAAATGTTTTATCTCTGGAACCATGCGTACAATTTATGAACCATTTTTATGGTTGGATTCCTCGCGTCGAGATCTTTGAAACTAGATCTCATGGTAATAGGTTTCGACAAACCTTTTTCATGAAAAAACTAGAAATAAAAAACAAAGAATGCCCAAAAATACGAAACCAAAAAAATTGGAACCCGAAAGCATGGTTGTGTTCTTTTTCCTTTTCTTGAGAAGCACAATTATACTAAATTGTGCTTCTTGTGAAAGGACATGTTGCGCTTCCGGAAGCACAACTATGTACTTTCCCCTTTTCTGGAAGCACAACTGTGCTTCTCGCAAAAAGCGCTCCTTCCCGAAAAATTTGGCAAAAGCTAGGGAAAATCAATCAAAAACCATAAAGGGAGATCCTCCACCAATTTTTTTATATAAAATAAAACCACATAAACCAGAAAATGCATGCAGCAAAAAACAAAATCAGAGCATATGGTGAAGAAAAGGTACATATGGGAAAAACACATATGTGATGGGCTTGATGCTCGGATAATAATAGCAAGCTTCTATACAAGAAGCCCCCAGGTATAATGGACGTACATATTTGGAAGCACATGTGTGCATTAGGGGTGCACGGTCTAACCGCGAGAAAGCTTTAAGGCTAAATAGAAAAAACGAAAAGGGAGAGAAAGACGAAAAAATGTATTATGGAAACAGCAGGGAGAAGGAGACGAAGAAAGAGTACCTCGCTTAGGCATAGAATCTTTGGAGTCTGGCCGCGTTCCAGGGGTTCGGCTCGAGGCGATTATCTGACGCATCATGCATGCGGTACGCTCCTCCGGTGAGAACTTTGTCAATGATGAAGGGACCCTCCCATTTGGGCTTGAGTTTTTCATTTTTCTTCTCCGGCAAACGTAGAACAAGTACGCCAACGTTATAAGTCTTGGCCCGTACTTCTCTGCTTTGATATCTGCGGGCCTGTTATTGATAGAATGCGGAACAGGCTTTTGGAACGTCATGCTCCTCCTCCAGGGCATCTAGGCTGTCCCGCCGATCGAGCTCGGCCTCTCTCTCTTCGTACACACACACCTGAGGTGAGTCATGTATAGTGTCGCAGGGTAGCACAACCTCTGCACCGTACACCATGAAAAAAGGTGTGTATCTGGTAGTGCGATTGGGCGTGGTCCGCAGCCCCCAGAGTACGGAGTCCAGCTCATCAACGCAGTGTGTGTCTGATTTCTTCAAAGACTGTACTAGTCTAGGCTTGATGCCGCTCATAATAAGACCATTAGCTCATTCGACTTGACCATTTGTCTGCGGATGATAGACAGAGGCGTAATCGAGCTTGATGCCCAGATTAGCGCACCTGGTTTTCACTTTGTCGTCTGTGAAGTTGGAGCCGTTATCAGTGATGATGCTGTGTGGAACACCATAACGGTGTACGACGCCGGATATGAATTCTATCATCGTCCCAGACTCGGTCGTTTTTACTGGTTTGGCCTCTATCCACTTAGTGAATTTATCCACCATGACCAGCAGATATTTTTTCTTATGGCTTCCTCCTTTAAGGGGTCCAACCATATCCAGTCCCCAGACCGCGAAAGGCCAAGTGATGGGGATTGTTTGTAGGGCAGTGGGGGGCATATGGCTTTGGTTGGCGAAGAGTTGGCATCCGACGCAATGTTGGACAAGGTCCTGTGCATCTGCTCGGGCCGTCGGCCAATAAAACACTGTACGGAAGGCCTTGCTAACAAGGGCCCGAGCTACGGCGTAGTGCCCGTCGAGACCGGCATGAATCTCTGCCAGGAGCTGGCGCCCCTCCTCCTCGGAGATACATCTTTGAAGGACTCCGGTAGTGCTTTTCTTATAGAGCTCTTGATACGTCTCCAACGTATCTATAATTTTTGATCGATCCATGCTATATTATCTACTGTTTTGGACTATATTGGGCTTTATTTTCCACTTTTATATTATTTTTGGGACTAACCTATTAACCGGAGGCCCATCCCAAAATTGCTATTTTTTTGCCTATTTCAGTGTTTCGGAGAAATAGAATATGAAACGGAGTCCAAACGGAATAAAATCTTCGGGAACATGATTTTCTCACCGAACGTGATCCAGGAGACTTGGACCCTACTCCAAGGAGTCAAAGAGGAGGTCACGAGGGTGGGGGCGTGCCCCCCTGCCTCGTGGGCCCCTCGGTGCTTCACCGACGCAATCCTTCCTCCTATATATACACACGTACCCCCAAACGATCAGAACAGGAGCCAAAAACCTAATTCCACCACCGCAACTTTCTGTATCCACGAGATCCCATCTTGGGGCCTGTTCCAGAGCTCCGTCGGAAGAGGGCCGTCATCACAGAGGGCTTCTACATCATCATAGCCCCTCCGATGAAGTGTGAGTAGTTTACCTTAGACCTCCGGGTCCATAGTTAGTAGCTAGATGGCTTCTTCTCTCTCTTTGAATCTCAATACAAAGTTCTCCCCCTGTCTCGTGGAGATCTATTCGATGTAATCTTCTTTTTGCGGTGTGTTTGTTGAGATCGATGAATTGTGGGTTTATGATCAAGTCTATCTATGAATAATATTTGAATCTTCTCTGAATTCTTTTATGTATGATTGGTTATCTTTGCAAGTCTCTTCGAATTATCCGTTTGCTTTGGCCAACTAGATTGGTAGTTCTTCCATGGGAGAAGTGCTTAGCTTTGGGTTCGATCTTGCAGTGTCCTTTCCCAGTGACAGAAGGGGCAGCAAGGCACATATTGCATCGTTGCCATCGAGGATAATAAGATGGGGTTTATTTCATATTGCATGAATTTATCCCTCTACATCATGTCATCTTGCTTAAGGCGTTGCTCTGTTTTTAACTTAATACTCTAGATGCATGCTGGATAGCGGTCGATGAGTGGAGTAATAGTAGTAGATGCAGAATCATTTCGGTCTACTTGTCACGGACGTGATGCCTATATACATGATCATGCCTAGATATTCTCATAACTATGCTCAATTCTGTCAATTGCTCAACATTAATTTGTTCACCCACCGTAGAATACTTATGCTCTTGAGAGAAGCCACTAGTGAAACCTATGGCCCCCGGGTCTATTCTCATCATATCAATCTCCATCACTTTAATCTTGCTTTGCTTTTTTACTTTGCCTTTACTTTTTTACTTTGCATCTTTATATCAAAAATACCAATAATATTATATCTATCAGATGTCACTCTCCTAAGTGACCATGAAGGGATTGACAACCCCTAATTGCGTTGGTTGCGAGTAGCTATCGTTTTGTGCAGGTACGAGGGACTTGAGCGTGGCCTCCTACTGGATTAATACCTTGGTTCTCAAAAACTGAGGGAAATACTTATGCTACTTTTCTGCATCATCCCTTCCTCTTCGGGGAAAACCAACGCAAGCTCAAGACGTAGCAAGAAGGATTACAACTTGATACTTAGAACAAAATATGACTCTATATGAATGCCTCCGGCGGTGTACCGGGATATGCAACGAATCAAGAGTGACATGTATGAAAGAATTATGAACGGTGGCTTTGTTGAGGATTCCTTTGTCCGTGCAATTGTTGCAGAACGCTGAGATCGCTTCCTCGTCGCGGCAATCTTTAATATTGTCTTTGACAAGAAGGAATCTGGCCCAGAAGTGGTGGACCATTTCCTGAGACTGTTGTTGTATGCTCATGAGAGCGCTTATATTTGGGTGGGTGGGTGGTTGGTTTTAAATCTGAACCCTGACCCAATTTTGGATCCAGAGTATGAAGTAATTCCGAACTTAATAGATCGGGCTCCGGGATATCCACTAATTTCTTAGGCCCGTCGTCCGATTCTATGTTCGGAGGGCAGGATGCATCTCCTCGCAGGTGGGTGTCCGGCTCTTCGAAGCCGGAGATCTGGACATAGTCCGTCTTTAGTATGGAGGAAGAGTTGTCATATCGCTCCTCGACTATCGCTATCTGGTGGGTGATCAGTGGAGATTTGATTTCTCTCTGATCGGGTTTAAGCCCAATTCGACCGTAGTCTGTGGCGACCCCCAGGGCGGCGATGCGATCCAGGAGCTCGTTTAAAGACAAAAGCTCCGCTGGATCCATCTGCTTGGAGTGTTCGGAGTCGATACGAAGGGGATTTTCGATGACCCGGGAGGTCATCGTCGGCTTAACAACCGAACGGGCGGTCATGGTAAAGCCACCTAGCCGGAGGGTTTGGCCTAGGGCCAGTGCTCCTCCGGCGGTGATATTGTCCTTGAGAACAAGGCGAGCCATGGATCCTGTCGTCGACGTCACAGTGGGACTCTCAATGAAAGCACCAATGTCGGTGTCAAAACCGACGGATCTCGGGTAGGGGGTCCTGAACTGTGCGTCTAGGATCGATGGTAACAGGAGGCGGGGGACACAATGTTTTACCCAGGTTCGGGCCCTCTCTATGGATGTAATACCCTATGTCCTTCTTGATTGATCTTGATGAATATGAGTATTACAAGAGTTGATCTACCACGAGATCGTAATGACTAAACCCTAAGAGTCTAGTCTGGCTATGATTATGAGGATCCGGCCTATCTACGGACCTAGCCCTCCGTTTTATATGGACACAGGAGGGATCTAGGGTTACACAAGGTCGGTTACAGAGAAACGAATCTACTTATTTGATCGCCAAGCTTGCCTTCCACGCCAAGGAGAGTCCCATCCGGACACGAGTGCAATCTTCGGTCTTCGTATCTTCACAGCCCATCTGTCCGGCCCATGGCTAACAGGCCGGACGCTCGGGGACCCCTTAGTCCAGGACTCCCTCACTAGGCCGGCTGAGTTTGAGGATTTCTGTCGCCCTTTGACAGTGGGTGATGAGAGGAGAGTGTTAGCCATCACTGCCGGTGGCTTACATTTTCCTGTTGTTCATTACTTTGCATATTTCATTACCAAATGCTTGCTTGCTAGGGAGAAGGTGGGTGCATTTAGTTCACCAGACCTTGCTGTTTTACGTCGTGCAGTAGAGGGCGACAACACTTATAGCTTGGGAGCTATTCTGGCTCGTCGCTTCCATCTTAATAACTCTTAGGGTAAAATACATGGTGGGATTTTTGCTACTCGTTTGGCGTCTCACTTCGAGGTTGAGATACGCCTCCATGATGTCCCTCTTACCACAGTTTACGTAGACCGTGCATCCATGGATCACCATCACTTTCTTGCACATGATCGTCCTGATCTTGCCACTCCTTATAACCTGGTCTATAACGTTGACACTCGTGATGTTATCCCCTTGCCTACACCTGCTTTGTTTGATTATGTTGCCAGGAGCGGATACCAGATTATGCCTGCAGACATCCTCGTCTTCTGGAACGCTCAAGCTGCTACAGAGGCTGCACAGGCACCGGATCTGTGGATGCCCCGCTCCTCAGTAGTGGGATGAGTGGATGCCTGCTCCTCATGACCCCTACTACCCTCCAAGCTACTGATCGATTACCAACTTAGGCCAAAAGCCTAAGCTTGGGGGAGTACGTGTTTCTCACCGACATTATATTCATGCTCGCATATCATTCTATCTGTCGGTGTTCACACTTTTTCATTGTATCATCCACGCTTAGATTTATTTTTCTTGCTTTCTTCTTGTGTGTTTGAAAAACTTTAGAAAAACCAAAAAATTAGTTGTAGTAATTTACTTTCCATGCATGCTTATTAGTAGTACCGAAAAGAAAATCCAAAAAGATTTCCTTGTTCTTCTTTTGCTTGTTGGGAGCTTTCCCGTGTAAATAGTTTTTCTCGTTTTTGCTTTTATTTACTAGTTGAAGAAAACCAAAAACTCCAAAAAATATTTTAGTGTGTTTCTGTGAATTTCTTTTCTTTTTATTCGAGTCTTACCAAGGAGAAGACCACGATGAAAATGTTGAGTGGCTCTCATATGAATAACTGTTGAACTAATAAAGAGCCCAATTTACCTTGTCTTCTCCTGTTGAATAAAATGTTTTGCAGATTCCAGCTTAGTCCATGGCATTCTTGCACTATTATTATTTTCATATCATTTGGTCGTTATCGTGGAATTATCACGGCAGTTGTCCTAGTGGAAGGACTTAATCGTGGAGCCATCACAATTAGGAAGCTTAAAGGGGTTAAATGGGACAAAGGACACGAGGGTAAAATCCTAATCCAGTTCAAGGTGGTATTGCTTATGTTTCGATTACTAGAGAGCGAATCCGCTTGACCTAGCTTTCGATCTGATCTTACTTGCCCTGAACCGCTGCCGGGTCGTCCCTTTATATATAGAGGCTGCCCCCGGCGGCTAATAGTATCCCGGCCGGCTTATAAACAGTGTCCGGCTCGGTCTCTAACTATTCATGCCTTACAATGCAAGTTATGTACATATGTCGGTTTATCTCTACGGGCCTTGAGTCACCTTTGGGTCTTGGGCCCTTAACTAAATCGCCATCTTCTAGAGCTGTCTTGGGCTTCATGAATCGCCATAGGTATAACCCGGCACCTCCTGGGCAGGTCATACCTAATAGTTATATCCCCAACATTAGGCCCTAGATTGATTAACTGGTTCATGTCAATCTTCAACACTTATAGGAAATATTCTGTTCTTTATTGTGAGAAAATTTGTAACCCGCCATGACCTCATCTCCAGGATTTTGCGATAACCCGCCATGACGTTATCTGCCATTACTTCACACTTCATCTACATATCTCAACAGATCTTTATCTTAATGATTATCCCGAGAATCAAGGCGTCCTGGTAGCTAGATGACCACATTTTTGGCCTCTTCGTATTTCGCACCTCCCTGTTCCCTGTCTCCTTATAAATAGGATCCAAAAACCATCCCCATTTTTCTCCTTCTTCCTTCTTTCTCTCGCAACTCCTCTGCTGCTCGAGCTCCACCGCCACCACAGAGCACCTCGTCTTCCTCAATCTCAGCCGCTGCATCAACCTGAGTTAACCCAGATAACGGCAGTGACCCTCCGCAGCAGATCTGTAGATGTAAGTTTCTGGCTTCTCATACCTTAGATCCGCACTAGGGTTTGCGAGCTTCTCTGTGTTCTTTGTAGTTTGTGATAGTTCATCTTCCAGGCTGTACCGCGAGCTTCTTTGATCTGAAAACGGCATTAAACCAATGCGGTAGTCGTTTTATTTCTACTTTTGATATCAGTAGATCCCCTTTTCTGGAAGAAAAATCTTGTGCAAGCTCATGAACTCATCTGTAGTGATTTTTAGGTCTAGATTTATTTTTCCTTTCCTGAACAACCTTTGATCCAAAATAATAGCTGCAGCCTATGAAACTTGTTTATCTTAGTACTTAGCCAACTTTTCATTGCTGGCAAATCTTGAATATCTTTACTCATGGCGGCTTACCATGCCGGCTTATTTTTTCTCATATACCATTAGCCCTTATTTAAGCCGCCATTATACATCTGTACTACAATCATTAGCTTGTAATTCCACCAATTAATTTGAGCCAGCAAATTACTTCCTTTTAGATTGTCCTTTCGCCATGCCACCGAAGACGACGACAGTTTGCAATTGGTTCACTTCCACAGTCACTGAGGATACTCTAAAGGATTTTGTCCCTGTCGGATACTTACTAGAGAAGAGCGTCATGTCTTACCGCGCCCCTAACCCGGCCGAAGAAAAACCTCAGCCAAAGGGTGGTGAAATCATCGTCTTCACTGATCATATGAACCGGGGCTTTTCGCCGCCCGGCTCAAAATTCTTTAGAGTTGTTCTGCATTTTTTCAAGCTTCATACACAAGACCCAATTCCATATCGAACATCTGTAACTTCCAAGTTTTCTGCGAGGTTTATCTTCAAGAAGAACCTATTGTTGAACTCTTCAGAGAATACTTCTATTTGAACCACCAGAATGAGTACACCAATGGTCCTAACTTGGAATTTGGTGGGATTTCGATTCAGTGCAGACGGGATGCTGTCTTTCCTCCAGTAGTATTGCCAAGCCATCCCAAGGACTGGAACCAAACTTGGTTCTATTGCAAATACAGGTCGCCGGCTGATGAAAAACCAATGCTGGGTTATCGCGCTGAGCGTCTTAACGCTAAATATTTACTCCTTGATAAACTTTCTGCCGCTGAACGCAAGAAACTTGTCCCAACAATCAAAAGGGTTCAAGCCTTTCTGGGAAATGGCTTAACTGGAGTTGACTAGATCCGCTATTGGATCGCATGGCGGATCATCCCTCTGAGCCGTCGATCTGACTTGATGTGCAATTATACTGGAGGAACAGACGATCCATCAGGTCATAGCTCCCTACGTCTGACCAAAGAAGCCATTATTGAAATGGCGACCACCCTCGTCAACAGCAAATATGAAGACTGCAACAAAGTAGGTTTGAATCCTTTCTATAAGCTTAACCCGGCACCAGAGGTAAATCCTCTTGACTCCTTTTTCCTCAGCAGTTAAGTATTTGCATGAGTTTCAACATGCTATTTTTCTACAGGATAAATCTGACTTTTGGAAGGCCAAATACGATCATGAGGCTGCCAAAAAAGCTAGAGCCGCTGCAATAGCCGCTAAGAAAAGTGCCAGAAAATCTAAGAAGAAAACAACTGCTTCTGAATTATTCAAGTTGGATGACATATCTGAGTCGGAGGTAGCCCTTGACTCTCTTGGCCTGCTTTTTAGCAACCTTATTGACACTGACTATTATCAGGAGGACACGGGGGCCAGCCAGGCAGTTGTAGAAGAGGTAACTATTATTCCTCTGACTCAAAACCTTTACCAAGGCAGAAACTTCGGCGGGTAACCCGGAAAGTAAGGTTTTCACACCCCTTGGCTTATTTAGATCCTTATTTTCTTTTGGAACAACAGCAACATGAGAGCCGCCGTCAGACCCGGACTAGTGGAGACGATGAGTTACCCTCCGGCTTACCTAAAACCCCTCGGAAACGCCAAAATGAGGCACTTTTAAATCTTAACTCTGATGAATGAGTCACTTTTATAAGTCACTCAACTATAATTCCACTTTGCAGGAGATTGCTCATTCCTCCTGTGGTGATTCTCACAAACTCAGCTGCCGGCTTTTAAGACCGCCCCAGGTAAAGATAATTATGCTTCTTCTGCACCTTTATGCCTGTATCGTTATACTGACTCATCAAATTCTTCTTAGTGGTCAAGCAAAGCCCAAGAAAGCAAAAATGGCCAAACCGGTTGAGGATCCAAAAGCCGCTGAACTGGTGTAGCCGACTCTTGCCCCGGAACAAACTAAAGCACCGGAAGACCCTGCTATCAACACTCAATCAAATCTTCCTGAGCCGTCTGTTGATGAAACTATTCTTAATCCATCCACTGCTGAACCATCAAGCTTAGCTAACCCGCCAGAGACTTATGGCAATGATGTTTTAATCACTGGTACCAGATTCGTTGAACCGGGTAATCCGACTGTGCTAGCAAGACACTCCACAAAGCAAGAAGTCATGGAGAGGCAAAAAGTGAGGTTTGATGTCTCCCACTACGCTCATCTGAGTATTGGTGAAGTACTATCTAGCTATCTTAGCCAAGTCAATTTGAGCCGTGATTCAGAGATTGAAATGGTCAAACAAATGTACCAAAAATATGAGGTATGTTCTCTGGTTTATATAAGTTATGTACCCTGGCAGCCCCCAAGTCTGCAGAGTATGATAAGAGTGAATGATCTATAGAATTTTAATAGACTTATAAGCTTTTGGCTTAGACTCCTTTCGATTCCCGGCTTACAACCAAATCGTATGCTGATAGTTTTTCAATTTGCATGTGTAGTCCCCAAGGGCCGGTTTAATCAGTATGAGCCGGTCCTACTAGCCAATATGTAAGAGACAAATACTTTGACCAGATATCCTTATGAGCCAGCTGAGGCTATCAATAACATATCCGGCTTTCCTTTGGTAGGAAAAACAGCAAAATGCATTAGCCCCCAAGTGCCAAGTGGTCTTGCTTGCAAAACACTTGGGACTTCTGGAAAAAATCCAATTCCTTTGACAATGAAATTGCACTGACAGACATTAGCCCCAAGTGCCAAGTGTTATTGCTTGCAAAGCACTTGGGACTTGCTTTTATAATCCGCCATGAAACTAAACAACCTTATTCTATATACAGGCTGCAACCGTAGAACTGGAATCCCAATTGTCTGAAGCCCAGACCCGGCTGTCGACTCAGGAGACTGAAACAAAGAAAACTGAATCCAAAATCCAATTGAGTGTGTCTGAAGCAGAGAAACTGAAGACCAGATTTAGTGCAGAGAAAAAGGCTTGGGCCGATGAGAAGACTGCCCTGACGTAGCATGCTGAAACGACTGAGGCGGCTCTTAAAGAGGTTATCGCTGAACTCACTGGTTTAAAGAACTGTGTGTCTCAGATGGTTTCTGCAATCTTCGGTAAATCACCTTATTACTTACTCAAAGTCTATATTTGTCACCATAATGTAAGCCGCCTACTTAACTCATTGGGAAAACTTCACAGGTCCCCGGAGTAGCAATCTGAGTCAAGATAGTATGATAAAGCTCAAGGAGGTTTACACTCTTGTGGAGCAATTGTATACTAGAGCTCAACGGGCTCTTGCCATTATCTCCCCAGTGAACCAAGGACCAAACTTATTGAGTGATGTCTTGAGGAAGCTGTCCATCTTACCCTCCAGGTTTCAGGAAGTCAAGCGTTCTTGTGCGAGAGCCGGAGCCGTAACTGCTTTGAGCCGCTCCAAAGCCTGGGTACTGGAGTTAGACCGGGCAGACGTAGCCAGGGGGTACCCCAGCTTTAAGGAAGATGGAAGTCCCTTCAACCAAGAAGACTTTGCTGCCTGTGTGAAAGAGATTCGTCCTGATGCCACCATCATTGCTGAAGAAACCAATCTCACCAAGTATCAGCCGGGTTTTGATGCAGAAAATAAGAAGATGGCCACTCCTTCATATAAAGTGACGGACTTAATCCTGCCGATTCGGCAGCACACTTTCGCCCCTGAAATTGACCCGTCTGGTCTGATTGATGATGAGGCTGAGTTCGTCGCCCTTCATGGCTTTGATTGGTCCAAACCCAATTTCCAAACGGTGGAGGAGGACGAACCAGCAAGGGATGAGTCGCAACCATCCAGTCAACCCTGCCAGGATTCATGAACCGGCTCAAGTTTATCATCTGCTATGTGTGAGAGTAAAAACAGTATTATCCTTTTGTGCTCCAAGCGCCTTGTAATAGGCTAGCTTAAAATTTCATGTTATGCTTATGCCATCGTGCATATTATGCTGCGTACAACACTTTTGTCCGTCATGTGAAGATATGCTTTACATCCCTTACAATATCAGTAGTGTCGAATCTGTTCCTGCATGCAATATATAAAAATTGTTCTGGCGGTTTATCGCCGGACGGGTCATAACGCCCAATACACAACCATGGAAACCAACATAACTGTATAATTAAGGCTGGATGCAAGAATAATCAACATGAAATATATCATTCCTATGATATTGAATTATATTGGTGTCTTACCACAGGGTGGGTCATAATATCTTACATACGACCATTAACATTGAAAGAAGAGACACAAATAAGCTTGTTATGAATTTTAACTTTGAAACACAACGGCAATATCATACCTATGATTTTGAATTTGAACTGCCGGTTCATGTGACCCGAACAGTAAGGGTGATAACCCAATATTTTAGAAGCCAACACTTTCATATGTATGATGATTGTCATACACTGGCGATTTATTGTCAAAAAACCAAGCCGGGTTAAATTGAAACCATACTTATACTTAGATCTAGATGAAAAGCCGCAGAATAAAAAACAAAGATTGTTTTTCAAAAAAGTAAGCTAAGTAAAAAGAAAAATTTGGAGGCTTCTAATTCGAATACAATCAGTAAACGGGAACAAAGGTGTTAAGCTAGGATTCAAATACGATCATGTAGCCCCTAGTGGCTTTGGCGTTGCGCCGATCAAGAGGGTACCGACAACTATGTTCTCTTTGGTTTGAATACGACCTATGTTTGAACAGGAAGCCCCCAAATGACACTGATAATTTTTTAACAACTCTAATTCAAATATGATCAAAGTCGGACCCAAAAGGGGTTGAGCTATGATTCAAATACGATCAAGAAGCCCCCTAGTGAGTTTGGCATTGTGCCAATCAAGAGGGTACCGACAGCTATGTTCTCTTTGGTTTGAATACAACCTATGTTTGAACAGGAAGCTCCCAAATGATCATATGGTTTAACGGCTAGATTCGAATATGATCATGAGCCAGACCAAAGGGTTAAGCTGGATTTGAACACAATCAACCCCCAATTGGTCATTTTGAAATTATAATGATGAAGACATATGATTATTGAGGATGAAAAGGACAGAGGTCTTGCTTTATTACTTATCATAATATATACACCGTCAAAATATGTACATCATGAGAGCCGGTGGCTCAAGTATAGTAAGGCCGAAGATGAGCGATATTCCACGGCCGGTGGGTCTCTTCCTCCGACTTACGTGAGTCTTTGTGCTCTCGAATATCAATAAGGTAGTATGACCCATTGTTCAAGTTCCCGCTGACCACAAAAGGACCTTCCCAAGGTGGGGATAACTTGTGTGCATCAGTTTGATCCTGGATGAGCTGGAGCACCAAGTCACCTTCTTGAAAGGTTCTGGACTTAACTCGGCGGCTATGATAACGATGCATGTCCTGTTGGTAAATCGCCGAGCGAGCTACTGCTAAGTCATGCTTTTCATCTAACAGGTCAAGTGCATCTTGACAGGCTTGTTCTTTATCAGTCTCAACATAAGCCACCACGCGGGGCGAGTCATGACAGATGTCACTAGGTAGGACTTCCTCTGCTCCGTAAACCATGAAGAAAGGCGTATAACCCGTAGACCTGTTGGGGGTAGTATTGATACTCCATATCACAGAGGGTAACTCCTCCACCCAACAACCAGGCGTCCGTTGTAAAGGAACCATAAGCCGGGGTTTGAGACCTTTCAATATTTCCTGATTGACACTTTCAGCTTGACCATTGGATTGGGGGTGAGCTACTGATGAAACATCAAGCCGGATATGCTCACGTTGGCAAAATTCCTCCATAGCACCCTTGGACAGATTAGTGCCATTATCAGTTATAATGCTGTGTGGAAAACCAAAACGAAAGATCACCTTTTTCATAAATTGAACCACCGTGGCGACATCACACTTACTAACCAGCTCTACCTCAATCCACTTTGTGAATTTGTCAACTGCCACCAGAAGGTGTGTCTTTTTATCTTTGGATCTTTTGAAAGGTCCAACCATGTCTAGCCCCCAGACTGCAAATGTCCAAGCAATTGGAATCATCCACAATTCTTGAGCCGGCATGTGTGCTCGTCGTGAGAATTTCTGACAATCATCACACCTACTGACCAGATCCTCCGCATCAGCGTGAGCCGTTAGCTAGTAAAAACCATGGCGGGAGGCATTGTCTACAAGGGACTTTGAACAGGCTTGATGGCCACATTCTCCTTCATGAATTTCACGAAGAATTTCTTGACCTTCCTCAGGAGAGACACATCGTTGAAACGCCTCTGTAACACTGCGATGATGCAACTCACCATTGGCAATTGTCATTGATTTAGACCGCCAGGTTATCTGTCTAGCCAAGGTTTCATCCTCAGGCAACTCGCCCCGGGTCATATAAGCCAAATATGGCACTGTCCAATTTGGGATGACGTGAAGAGCTTCCATCAATTGTGCTTCCGGGTCTGGAACAACCAAGTCTTCCTCCGTAGGCAACTTGATAGAAGGGTTATGCAGAACATCTAAGAAAGTGTTAGGTGGCACCGGCTTACGCTGAGACCCCAGCCGGCTTAAAGCATCGGCCGCTTCATTCTTTCTGTGATCAATGTGTTCCACTTGGTAACCCTTGAAGTGTCCAACAATGGCATCAACCTCACGGCGATAAGCCGCCATGAGAGGATCTTTGGAATCCCACTTGCCTGATACTTGCTGAGCCACCAAATCTGAGTCGCCAAAGCACCTTACCCAGCTCAAGCTCATCTCCTTAGCCATTCGAAGATCATGGAGCAAAGTCTCATACTCAGCTGCATTGTTAGTACATGGAAACATCAACCGTAGCACATAACAAAATTTGTCACCTCGAGGGGAAGCTAAAACAACTCCAGCCCCCAAGCCCTCTAATTCCCTAGACCTATCAAAATGAATAGTCCAATAGGTGTTGTCCGGCTTCTCTTCAGACATCTGCAACTCTGTCCAATTGTTGATAAAGTCCACTAGTGCTTGAAACTTGATAGAAGTGTGTGGCACATACTTTAAGCCATGAGGCCCAAGTTCAATGGCCCACTTGGCAACTCGTCCTGTGGCTTCTCTATTTTGAATGATATCTCCTAAAGGAGCAGAACTAACCATAGTGATGGGATGACCCTGAAAATAGTGCTTAAGCTTCCAGATCGCCACGAACACCCCATAAACAAATTTCTTCCAATGTGGATATCTCTGTTTGGACTCAATAAGCAGCTCACTAACGTAGCAAACCAGCCGTTGAACCGGATATTCCTTACCATCCTCCTTGCGCTCTACTACCATGGCCACACTGACAACACATGTGTTAGCAGCCACATATAACAATAATGGCTCCTTATCAATAGGAGCAGCAAGGACCGGCGGCTCAGCGAGCTGTATCTTTATATCTTCAAAGGCGGCGTTAGCAGCATCACTCCAGACAAAATCGTCTGTCTTCTTCATCATTTGATACAGCGGTATGACCTTCTGACCTAACCGGCTTATGAATCAGCTTAAAGCAGCAATACGACCCACCAAATGCTGAACATCATTGATGCACGCCGGCTTAGCCAAAGATGTGATTGCTTTGATCTTCTCCGGGTTAGATCAATACGAGGGAGAGCGAATGGATCAGCCGGACAAGCCTTTTTAAGTCCGTTTAATCCACACACATATGCCAGGTACCATTGTTTTTAAGCACGAGCACCGGGTTAGCCATCCAATATGGATGAAAAACCTCAATAATGAACCCGGCCGCCAAGAGCCGGGCCACTTCCTCACCAATGGCCTTGTGCCTCTCCTCATTGAACCACCGAAGAAACTGCTTGACCGGCTTAAATTTTGGATCAATATTGAGAGTGTGCTCAGCAAGTTATCTCGGTACACCCGGCATGTCAGAAGGTTTCCATGCAAATATGTCCCGGTTCTCACAGATGAACTTGATGAGCACGCTTTCCTATTTGGGATCCAGATTAGCATTGATACTGAACTTCTTAGATGAGTCACCTGGAACAAAATTGACAAGCTTGGTGTCATCAGCCGATTTAAACTTCAGCACTGGCTCATGTTCTGTAGTCGGCTTTTTCAAAGACGTCATGTCCGCCGGGTCAACATTGTCCTTGTAGAACTTCAACTCTTCTGTTGCACAAACAGATTCAGCGTAAGCAGCATCGCCTTCCTCACATTCCAAGGCTATCTTCTGACTCCCATGCACTGTGATGGTGCCCTTATGACCTGGCATTTAAGCTGCAATTAAACATAACACAGCCGTGCCATAAACTTGGCATAAGCCGGTCGTCCAAACAGGGCGTGATACGGGCTCTTGATTTTGACCACCTCAAAAGTTAACTTCTCGGCCCTAGAATCATGCTCATATCAAAAGGCTACTTCCAGTTCAATCTTACCCATCGGGTACGCCGACTTACTAGGCACCACTCCATGTAAAACAATGTTGGACGTCTTAAGATTTTTGTTAGTCAACCCCATGCGACGAAAAGCCTCATAATAGAGGATGTTGATGCTACTGCCTCTGTCCACGAGTACCTTAGTGAATTTATATCCACCAACCTGAGGCACCACCACCAAGGCCAGGTGACCTGGATTGTCAACTCGGGGAGGATGATCTTCCCTACTCCACAGAATAGGCTGCTCAGACCATCTTAAATAACGAGGGACTGCCGGATCAACAACATTTACAACCCTCTTATGAAGCTTCTGGCCCCGTCTGCACAAACTGGTGGTGAACACATGATACTGTCCACTATTCAACTGCTTTGGATTGCTCTAATATCCAGACTGCTGTTGACCTCCCTGGCCAGATTGCTGATTATAACCACCTTGATTTCCTTGAGAGCCTTGAAAGTTGGAATTTGAACCGCCGCCCGGGCCATGAAAACCGCCGCCACCTGAGCCACCGCCCGACCCATGATTGCCATTGAACATGTTAGAATTCTTGAAAGCCTTCATGATCGTACAGTCATTCCATAGGTGAATGGCAGGTTTCTGCTGAGTACCGTGCCTTGGACATGGCTCATTTAACAGCTGTTCAAGAGTGGGACCTGACCTACCAGACCGAGGAGGTGGCCTCCCCTTACATCGTTGATTGTTGCCCTATGCATTGGTGTTAGCCACAAACTCCAAGCTACCGTCAGCCTTATGCTTATTATTACCTCCTTGATTTGCCGGGTTATGCTGATGACCCTTGGCATTGCCGTTCTTCTTTCCCTTTCCTGTCTTCTCAATGTCAGAATCGGGATCCTTGGTACTATCAGAGTCGGCGTACTTGACTAGAGCTGCCATTATCTGGCCCATGTCATTACAACCGTGCTTGAGCTGCCCCAGCTTCTGTTTCAGAGGCGTAAAACGGCAATTTTTCTCCAACATTAAGACTGCAGAGTTGGCATCCATCTTATCCGATGAATGTATTATGGCTTTGACCTGGCGCACCCAATGGGTCATGGACTCACCTTCCTCTTGCTTGCAATTAGTCAAATCCACAATTGACATGGGCTACTTGAACGTGTCTTTGAAGTTCTGAATAAACCGGGCCTTTAACTCTGCCCATGAACTAATGGAATTAGGCGGCATCCCCTTTAACCAAGTGTGGTCCGTCCCGTCCAACATCATGGTGAAGTACTTGGCCATTGCAGCGTCACTGACCTCTAGTAGTTCCATGGCCATCTCATAACTTTCAATCCACGCCCCGGGCTGTAAATTGGCCTTGTAATTAGGCACCTTTTGAGGTCCCTTGAAATCCTTAGGCAAACGTTCATTACGCAGTGCCGGCACCATGCAAGGGACACGTCCAGTCCTCGTGGTGACGCCTGCTTCAAGAGAAGTCGTCGGATAAACCGGAAAAGACTGGTAAGCCTCCCGCTGAGCTTCCTACTCAGCTGCCTGTTGAGCCGCCTGCTCAACCTCTTGGCAAATCCTGTCCTGGTCAACCAAGTTAGGAGCTCTGTCACGCACCGGTTCATGCCCGCACGATTGGTCACGGCGCCGGGCGTTGCTTGAAACAACTGCTGAATCTATATGCCTGCTATAACTCGGGCTCCGGCTTGGGCGAGGGGTCGAATGAATCCTGTCTCAGCTATAAGAATATGCCTCCTGCTGGCCAGAGCCGTCTGAAGAAGTTCTCTGACCCTTCGTTTTTAATTGCCATCGAAGAGTCTCCCTCCGTCAGGAGAGCCGCCAATCATGCCGCCGCAGCGATCAAGTTTTCCAAAGTGTTGAAATAATGACCTGGTGGTGTTGGTACATAATGAGGTGAAGAAGTATTCATACGAGGAGGTTGCACCACCCGTGGTTGAACCGGTGTTCCTGCCCTGGGTGTTGCAACCCGGTTTACCTCCGGCGGGTTGCTAGGGCCTGCACCAGGTGTGCAGAAGAGGTTTATAGGATCATAAGTCAGAGGCAGACGGGATTGAGTTTTCTGGTGCCTTCTCCTCATGACCTCGTTTGATGCGTTCAAATCCATCGTAAGCTGGAAAGCCTCTGATTGAATCTGCTGAGTGTTGGGGAACGTTGCAGAAATTGTTTTTTCCTACGGTTTCACCAAGATCCATCTATGAGTTCATCTAGCAATGAGTGATCGGATTGCATCTACATACCTTTGTAGATCACGCGCGGAACCGTTCAAAGAACGGGGATGAGGAAGTCGTACTCGACGTGATCCAAATCACCGGAGATCCTAGCGTCGAACGGACGGCAGCTCCGTGTTCCACACACGTACGGTCAGCGTGATGTCTCCTCCTTCTTGATCCAGCAAGGGAGGAGGAGAGGTTGATGAAGATCCAGCAGCACGACAGCGTGGTGGTGGATGCAGGGGTCACCGCAGCAGGGCTTCGCCGTTCTACTGTGAGAGGGAGAGGTGTAGCAGGGGAGAGGGAGGCGCCAAGACTCAAGGGTGCGGCTGCCCCTCCCTCCCCCCCTTTATATAGCCCCCCTAGGGGGTGCGCCGGCCCTAGGAGATGGGATATCCTAGGGGGGGGGGCGGCCAAGGGGTGGAGTGTTGGGGAACGTTGCAGAAAACAAAATTTTTTCTACGGTTTCACCAAGATCCATCTATGAGTTCATCTAGCAATGAGTGATCGGATTGCATCTACATACCTTTGTAGATCACGCGTGGAAGCATTCAAAGAACGGGGATGAGGAAGTCGTACTCGACGTGATCCAAATCACCGGAGATCCTAGTGCCGAACGGACGGCACCTCCGCGTTCAACACACGTACGGTCAGCGTGACGTCTCCTCCTTCTTGATCCAGCAAGGGGGAAGGAGAGGTTGATGAAGATCCAGCAGCACGACGGCGTGGTGGTGGATGCAGGGGTCACCGCAGCAGGGCTTCACCGTTCTACTATGAGAGGGAGAGGTGTTGCAGGGGAGAGGGAGGCGCCAAGACTCAAGGGTCCCCCTGCCCCCTCCCTCCCCTCCCTTTATATAGGCCCCCTAGGGGGTGCGCCGGCCCTAGGAGATGGGATCTCCTAGGAGGGCGGCGACCAAGGGGTGGAGTGCCCCCCAAGCCAGGTGGGGCGCCCCCCACCCTAGGGTTCCCAACCCTAGGCGCATGGGGTGGGCCAAGGGGGGCGCACCAGCCCACTATGGGATGGTTCCCCTCCCCACTTTGGCCCATGGGGCCCTTCGGGATGGGTGGCCCCACCCGGTGGATCCCCGGGACCCTTCCGGTGGTCCCTGTACAATACCGGTGACCCCCGAAACTCTCCCGATGGCCGAAACTGCACTTCCTATATATAATTCTTCACCTCCGGACCATTCCGGAACTCCTCGTGATATCTAGGATCTCATCCGGGACTGCGAACAACTTTCGGGTTACTGCATATTCATATCTCTACAACCCTAGCGTCACCGAACCTTAAGTGTGTAGACCCTACGGGTTCGGGAGACATGTAGACATGACCGAGACGGCTCTCCGGTCAATAACCAACAGCGGGATCTGGATACCCATGTTGGCTCCCACATGCTCCTCGATGATCTCATCGGATGAACCACGATGTCGAGGATTCATGCAACCCCGTATACAATTCCCTTTGTCAATCGGTACGTTACTTGCCCGAGATTCGATCGTCGGTATCCCAATACCTTGTTCAATTTTGTTACCGGCAAGTCACTTTACTCGTACCGTAATGCATGATCCCGTGACCAGACACTTGGTCACTTTGAGCTCATTGTGATGATGCATTACCGAGTGGGCCCAGAGATACCTCTCCATCATACGGAGTGACAAATCCCAGTCTTGATCCGTGTCAACCCAACAGACACTTTCGGAGATACCCGCAGTATACCTTTATAGTCACCAAGTTACGTTGTGACGTTTGGTACACCCAAAGCACTCCTACGGTATCCGGGAGTTACACGATCTCATGGTCTAAGGAAAAGATACTTGACATTGGAAAAACTCTAGCAAACAAACTATACGATCTTGTGCTATGTTTAGGATTGGGTCTTGTCCATCACATCATTCTCCTAATGATGTGATCCCGTTATCAATGACATCCCCATGTCCATAGCCAGGAAACCATGACTATCTGTTGATCAACGAGCTAGTCAACTAGAGGCTCACTAGGGACACATTGTGGTCTATGTATTCACACATGTATTACGATTTCCGGATAATAAAATTTTAGCATGAATAATAGACAATTATCATGAACAAGGAAATATAATAATAATCCTTTTATTATTGCCTCTAGGGCATATTTCCAATAGTCTCCCACTTGCACTAGAGTCAATAATCTAGTTACATTGTGATGAATCGAACACCCATGGAATTCTGGTGTTGATCATGTTTTGCTCTAGGGAGAGGTTTAGTCAAGGATCTGCTACATTCAGGTCCGTATGTACTTTACAAATCTCTATGTCTCCATTTTGAACACTTTCACGAATGGAGTTGAAGCGACGCTTGATATGCCTGGTCTTCCTGTGAAACGTGGGCTCCTTGGCAAGAGCAATAGCTCCAGTGTTGTCACAGAAGAGAGTCATCGGGCCCGACGCATTGGGTATGACTCCTAGGTCGGTAATGAACTCCTTCACCCAGACTGCTTCGTGTGCTGCCTCCGAGGCTGCCATGTACTCCGCTTCACATGTAGATCCCGCCACAACGCTTTGCTTGCACCTGCACCAGCTGACTGCCCCACCATTCAAAATATACACGTATCCGGTTTGTGACTTAGAGTCATCCAGATCTGTGTCGAAGCTAGCGTCGACGTAACCCTTTACGACGAGCTCTTCGTCACCTCCATAAACGAGAAAGATTTCCTTAGTCCTTTTCAGGTACTTCAGGATATTCTTGACCGCTGTCCAGTGTTCCTTGCCGGGATTACTTTGGTACCTACCTACCAAACTTACAGCAAGGATTACATCAGGTCTGGTACATAGCATGGCATACATAATAGAACCTATGGCTGAGGCATAGGGGATGACACTCATCTCTTCTATATCTTCTGCCGTGGTCGGACATTGAGCTGAGCTCAATTTCACACCTTCCAACACAGGCAAGAACCCCTTCTTAGACTGATCCGTATTGAACTTCTTCAATATCTTATCAAGGTATGTGCTTTTTGAAAGACCTACAAGGCGTCTTGATCTATCTCTATAGATCTTGATGCCTAATATATAAGCAGCTTCTCCAAGGTCCTTCATTGAAAAACTCTTATTCAAGTAGGCCTTAATGCTGTCCAAAAGTTCTATATCATTTCCCATTAAAAGTATGTCATCTACAGATAATATGAGAAATGCTACAGAGCTCCCACTCACTTTCTTGTAAACGCAGGCTTCTCCATAAGTCTGCATAAACCCAAACGCTTTGATCATCTCATCAAAGCGAATGCTCCAACTCCGAGCTGCTTGCACCAGCCAATAAATCGAGCGTTGGAGCTTGCACACCTTGTCAGCATTCTTAGGATCGACAAAACCTTCCGGCTGCATCATATACAGTTCTTCCTTAAGATAACCGTTAAGGAATGCCGTTTTCACATCCATTTCCATATCTCATAATCATAGTATGCGGCAATTGCTAACATGATTCGGACGGACTTCAGCTTTGCCACAGGAGAGAATGTCTCATCGTAGTCAACCCCTTGAACTTGTCGATAACCCTTAGCGACAAGCCTAGCTTTATAGATGGTCACATTACCATCCGCGTCTGCCTTCTTCTGAAAGATCCATTTATTTTCTATGGCTCGCCGATCATCGGGCAAGTCAGTCAAAGTCCATACTTCGTTTTCATACATGGATCCTATCTCGGATTTCAT
Source organism: Triticum urartu (assembly GCF_056163025.1). Classification (NCBI taxonomy): domain Eukaryota; kingdom Viridiplantae; phylum Streptophyta; class Magnoliopsida; order Poales; family Poaceae; genus Triticum; species Triticum urartu. Next base: position 499,011,375 of record NC_141877.1, read on the forward strand.
GGCTTCCAGCCATTTGTCAGAATCCGGGCCCGCCATCGCTTCTTCATAGTTCGAAGGTTCACCGCTGTCTAACAACATGATTTCCAAGACAGGGTTGCCGTACCACTCTGGTGCGGAACGTGTCCTTGTGGACCTTCGAAGTTCAGTAGGAGCTTGATCAGAAATATCTTGATCATCATCATTAACTTTCTCTCTAATTGGTGCAGGCACCACAGGAACATTTTCCTGAGCTGCGCTACTCTCTGCTTCAAGAGGCAGTACTTCATCAAGCTCTACTTTCCTCCCACTTACTTCCTTCGAGAGAAACTCTTTCTCTAGAAAGGATCCATTCTTGGCAAGAAAGATCTTGCCTTCGGATCTGAGGTAGAAGGTATACCCAATAGTTTCTTTAGGGTATCCTATGAAGACGCATTTTTCCGACTTGGGTTCGAGCTTTTCAGGTTGAAGTTTCTTGACATAAGCATCGCATCCCCAAACTTTTAGAAACGACAGCTTAGGCTTCTTCCCAAACCATAATTCATACGGTGTCGTCTCAACGGATTTCGATGGAGCCCTATTTAAAGTGAATGCGGCAGTCTCTAAAGCATAGCCCCAAAATGACAGCGGTAAATCGGTAAGAGACATCATAGATCGCACCATATCCAATAGAGTGCGATTACGACATTCGGACACACCATTACGCTAAGGTGTTCCAGGCGGCGTGAGTTGTGAAAGTATTCTCTAAAGTGTGTGCCAAATTCATGACTCAAGTATTCTCCTCCACGATCTGATCACAAAAACTTGATTTTTCTGTCACGTTGATTTTCAACCTCACTCTGAAATTCCTTGAACTTTTCAAAGGTTTCAGACTTTTGTTTCATTAAGTAGACATACCCATATCTACTCAAGTCATCAGTGAGGGTGAGAACATAACGATAGCCACCACGAGCCTCAACACTCATTGGACCGCACACATCAGTATGTATGATTTCCAATAGGTTGGTTGCTTGCTCCATTGTTCCTGAGAACGGAGTCTTGGTCATCTTACCCATGAGGCATGGTTCGCATGTGTCAAATGATTCGTAATCAAGAGACTCTAAAAGTCCATCTGCATGGAGCTTCTTCATGCGTTTGACACCTATGTGACCAAGGCGGCAGTGCCACAAGTATGTGGGACTATCATTATCAACCTTACATCTTTTGGTATTCACACTATGAATATGTGTAGCATTACGCTCGAGATTCATTAAGAATAAACCATTCACCATAGGAGCGTGACCATAAAACATATCTCTCATGTAAATAGAACAACCATTATTCTCGGATTTAAATGAGTAGCCATCTCGAATTAAACGAGATCCTGATACAATGTTCATGCTCAAAGCTGGTACTAAATAACAATTATTGAGGTTTAAAACTAATCCCGTGGGTAAATGTAGAGGTAGCGTGCCGACGGCGATCACATCGACCTTGGAACCATTCCCGACGCGCATCGTCACCTCGTTCTTCGCCAGTCTCCGTTTATTCCGCAGCTCCTGCTTTGAGTTACAAATGTGAGCAACCGCACCGGTATCAAATACCCAGGAGCTACTACGAATACTGGTAAGGTACACATCAATTACATGTATATCACATATACCTTTTGTGTTGCCGGCCTTCTTGTCCGCTAAGTATTTGGGGCAGTTCCGCTTCCAGTGACCACTTCCCTTGCAATAAAAGCACTCAGTCTCGGGCTTGGGTCCATTCTTTGGCTTCTTCCCGGCAGCTTGCTTACCGGGCGCGGCAACTCCCTTGCCGTCCTTCTTGAAGTTCTTTTTACCCTTGCCTTTCTTGAACTTGGTGGTTTTATTGACCATCAACACTTGATGTTCCTTTTTGACTTCTACCTGTGCTGATTTCAGCATTGCAAATACTTCAGGAATGGTCTTTTCCATCCCCTGCATATTGAAGTTCATCACAAAGCTCTTGTAGCTCGGTGGAAGCGACTGAAGGATTCTGTCAATGACCGCGTCATCCGGGAGATTAACTCCCAGCTGAGTTAAGCGGTTATGTAATCTAGACATAGTGAGTATGTGCTCACTGACAGAACTATTTTCCTCCATCTTACAGCTGAAGAACTTGTCGGAGACTTCATATCTCTCGACCCGGGCATGAGCTTGAAAAACCATTTTCAGCTCTTCGAACATCTCATATGCTCCGTGTCTCTCAAAACGCTTTTGGAGCCCCGGTTCTAAGCTGTAAAGCATGCCGCACTGAACGAGGGAGTAGTCATCAGCACGTGTCTGCCAAGCATTCATAACGTCTTGGTTCTGTGGGATGGGTGCGTCACCTAGCGGTGCTTCTAGGACATAATCTTTCTTGGCAGCTATGAGGATGATCTTCAGGTTCCGGACCCAGTCCGTATAATTGCTCCCATCGTCTTTCAGCTTGGTTTTCTCTAGGAACGCGTTGAAGTTTAGGACAACGTGGGCCATTTGATCTACAAGACATATTGTAAAGATTTTAGACTAAGTTCATGATAATTAAGTTCATATAATCAAATTATATAATGAACTCCCACTCAGATAGACATCCCTCCCGTCATCTAAGTATAACATGATCCAAGTTAACTAGGCCGTGTCCGATCATCACGTGAGACGGACTAGTCAACATCGGTGAACATCTTCATGTTGATCGTATCTTCTATACGACTCATGCTCGACCTTTCGGTCTTCTGTGTTCTGAGGCCATGTCTGTACATGCTAGGCTCGTCAAGTCAACCTAAGTGTTTGCATGTGTAAATCTGTCTTACACCCGTTGTATGTGAATGTTGGAATCTATCACACCCGATCATCACGTGGTGCTTCGAAACAACGAACTGTTGCAACGGTGCACAGTTAGGGGAAACACTTTCTTGAAATTATTATGAGGGATCATCTTATTTACTACCGTCGTTCTAAGTAAACAAGGTGCAAAAAATGATAAACATCACATGCAATCAAAAAATAATAGTGACATGATATGGCCAATATCACATAGCTCCTTTGATCTCCATCTTCGGGCTCCATGATCATATTGTCACCGGCATGACACCATGATCTCCATCATCATGATCTCCATCATCATGATCTCCATCATCGTGTCTCCATGAAGTTTCTCGCCAACTATTACTTCTACTACTATGGCTAACACGTTTAGCAATAAAGTAAAGTAATTTACATGGTGTTTCTCAATGACACACATGTCATACAAAAAATAAAGACAACTCCTGTGGCTCCTGCCGGTTGTCATACTCATCGACATGCAAGTCGTGATTCCTATTACAAGAACATGATCTCATACATCACATGTTGGGTTTCGTAGTAATTTCAAAAAAATTCCTACGCACACGCAAGATCATGTGATGCATAGCAACGAGAGGGGAGAGTGTTGTCTACGTACCCACGCAGACCGACTGCGGAAGCGTTGACGCAACGTAGAGGAAGTAGTCGTACGTCTTCACGATCCAACCGATCAAGCACCGAAACTACGGCACCTCCGAGTTCGAGCACACGTTCAGCTCGATGACGATCCCCGGACTCCGATCCAGCAAAGTGTCGGGGAAGAGTTCCGTCAGCACGACGGCGTGGTGACGATCTTGATGTACTACGGCAGCAGGGCTTCGCCTAAACTCCGCTACAGTATTATCGAGGACTATGGTGGCTGGGGGCACCGCACACGGCTAAGGAATAGATCACGTGGATCAACTTGTGTGTTTCTGGGGTGCCTCTTCCTCAGTATATAAAGGAGCCAAGGGGGAGGGGGGCGCCGGCCAGGAGGAGGGCGCAGGAGGAGTCCTACTCCTTTCGGGAGTAGGACTCCCCCCCAATCCTAGTTGGACTAGGATTCCCCGAGGGGGAAAGGGGGAGAGGGGGGCCGGCCACCTTCTCCTAGTCCTAATAGGACTAGGGGAGGGGGGAGGTGCGCAGCCACCTTGGGCTGCCCCTTTCTCCTTTCCACTAAAGCCCATTAAGGCCCATATGGCTCCCGGGGGGGGGGGGGGGTTCCGGTAACCTCCCGGTACTCCGGTAAAATCCCGATTTCACCCGGAACACTTCCGATATCCAAACATAGGCTTCCAATATATCAATCGAACAACCTTCGGTACATCAAAATGCATAAACTCATAATATAACTGTCATCGTAACCTTAAGCGTGCGGACCCTACGGGTTCGAGAACAAAGTAGACATGACCGAGACACGTCTCCGGTCAATAACCAATAGCGGGACCTGGATGCCCATATTGGCTCCTACATATTCTACGAAGGTCTTTATCGGTCAGACCGCATAACAACATACGTTGTTCCCTTTGTCATCGGTATGTTACTTGCCCGAGATTCGATCGTCGGTATCCAATACCTAGTTCAATCTCGTTACCGGCAAGTCTCTTTACTCGTTCGTAATACATCATCTCACAACTAACATCTTAGTTACAATGCTTGCAAGGCTTATGTGATGTGTATTACCGAGTGGGCCCCAGAGATACCTCTCCGACAATCGGAGTGACAAAACCTAATCTCGAAATACGCCAACCCAACATGTACGTTTGGAGACACCTGTAGTACTCCTTTATAATCACCCAGTTACGTTGTGACGTTTGGTAGTACACAAAGTGTTCCTCCGGTAAACGGGAGTTGCATAATCTCATAGTTATAGGAACATGTATAAGTCATGAAGAAAGCAATAGCAACATACTAAACGATCGGGTGCTAAGCTAATGGAATGGGTCATGTCAATCAGATCATTCAACTAATGATGTGACCTCGTTAATCAAATAACAACCCTTTGTTCATGGTTAGGAAACATAACCATCTTTGATTAACAAGCTAGTCAAGTAGAGGCATACTAGTGACACTCTTTTTGTCTATGTATTCACACATGTATTATGTTTCCGGTTAATACAATTCTAGCATGAATAATAAACATTTATCATGATATAAGGAAATAAATAATAACTTTATTATTGCCTCTAGGGCATATTTCCTTCAGTCTCCCACTTGCACTAGAGTCAATAATCTAGATTACACTATAATGATTCTAACACCCATGGAGCTTTGGTGCTGATCATGTTTTGCTCGTGGAAGAGGCTTAGTCAACGGGTCTGCAACATTCAGATCCGTATGTATCTTGCAAATCTCTATGTCTCCCACATGGACTAGATCCTGGATGGAATTGAAGCGTCTCTTGATGTGCTTGGTCCTTTTGTGAAATCTGGATTCCTTTGCCAAGGCAATTGCACCAGTATTGTCACAAAAGATTTTCATTGGTCCCGATGCACTAGGTATGACACCTAGATCGGATATGAACTCCTTCATCCAGACTCCTTCATTTGCTGCTTTCGAAGCAGCTATGTACTCCGCTTCACATGTAGATCCCGCTACGACGCTTTGTTTAGAACTGCACCAACTGACAGCTCCACCGTTTAATGTAAACACGTATCCGGTTTGCGATTTAGAATCGTCCGGATCAGTGTCAAAGCTTGCATCAACGTAACCTTTTACGGTGAGCTCTTTGTCACCTGCATATACGAGAAACATATCCTTAGTCCTTTTCAGGTATTTCAGGATGTTCTTGACCGCTGTCCAGTGATCCACTCCTGGATTACTTTGGTACCTCCCTGCTAAACTTATAGCAAGGCACACATCAGGTCTGGTACACAGCATTGCATACATGATAGAGCCTATGGCTGAAGCATAGGGAACATCTTTCATTTTCTCTCTATCTTCTGCAGTGGTCGGGCATTGAGTCTGACTCAACTTCACACCTTGTAACACAGGCAAGAACCCTTTCTTTGCTTGATCCATTTTGAACTTCTTCAAAATCTTGTCAAGGTATGTGCTTTGTGAAAGTCCAATTAAGCGTCTTGATCTATCTCTATAGATCTTAATGCCTAATATGTAAGCAGCTTCACCGAGGTCTTTCATTGAAAAACTCTTATTCAAGTATCCCTTTATGCTATCCAGAAATTCTATATCATTTCCAATCAGCAATATGTCATCCACATATAATATCAGAAATGCTACAGAGCTCCCACTCACTTTCTTGTAAATACCGGCTTCTCCGAAAGTCTGTATAAAACCAAATGCTTTGATCACACTATCAAAGCGTTTATTCCAACTCCGAGAGGCTTGCACCAGTCCATAAATGGATCGCTGGAGCTTGCACACTTTGTTAGCTCCCTTTGGATCGACAAAACCTTCCGGTTGCATCATATACAACTCTTCTTCCAGAAATCCATTCAGGAATGCAGTTTTGACATCCATCTACCAAATTTCATAATCATAAAATGTGGCAATTGCTAACATGATTCGGACAGACTTAAGCATCGCTAAGGGTGAGAAGGTCTCATCGTAGTCAACCCCTTGAACTTGTCGAAAACCTTTTGCGACAAGTCGGGCCTTGTAGACAGTAACATTACCATCAGCGTCAGTCTTCTTCTTGAAGATCCATTTATTCTCAATCGCTTGCCGATCATCGGGCAAGTCAACCAAAGTCCATACTTTGTTCTCATACATGGATCCCATCTCAGATTTCATGGCTTCAAGCCACTTTGCGGAATCTGGGCTCACCATCACTTCTTCATAGTTCGTAGGTTCATCATGATCTAGTAGCATGACTTCCAGAACAGGATTACCATACCACTCTGGTGCGGACCTCGCTCTGGTCGATCTACGAGGTTCAGTAGTATCTTGACCTGAAGTTTCATGATCAACATCATTAGCTTCCTCACTAATTGGTATAGATGTCGCAGAAACAGTTTTCTGTGATGTACTATTTTCCAATAAGGGAGCAGGTATAGTTACCTCGTCAAGTTCTACTTTCCTCCCACTCACTTCTTTCGAGAGAAACTTCTTCTCTAGAAAGGATCCATTCTTAGCAACGAATGTCTTGCCTTCGGATCTGTGATAGAAGGTGTACCCAATAGTCTCCTTTGGGTATCCTATGAAGACACATTTCTCCAATTTGGGTTCGAGCTTATCAGGTTGAAGCTTTTTCACATAAGCATCGCAGCCCCAAACTTTAAGAAACAACAACTTTGGTTTCTTGCCAAACCACAGTTCATAAGGCGTCGTCTCAATGGATTTTGATGGTGCCCTATTTAACGTGAATGCGGCCGTCTCTAAAGCATAACCCCAAAACGATAGCGGTAAATCAGTAAGAGACATCATAGATCGCACCATATCTAGTAAAGTACGATTACGACGTTCGGACACACCATTACGCTGTGGTGTTCCGGGTGGCGTGAGTTGCGAAACTATTCCACAATTTTTCAAATGTACACCAAACTCGTAACTCAAATATTCTCCTCCACGATCAGATCGTAGAAACTTTATTTTCTTGTTACGATGATTTTCCACTTCACTCTGAAATTCTTTGAACTTTTCAAATGTTTCAGACTTATGTTTCATTACGTTGATATATCCATATCTGCTTAAGTCATCTGTGAAGGTGAGAAAATAACGATATCCACCACGAGCCTCAATATTCATCGGACCACATACATCGGTATGTATGATTTCCAACAAATCTGTTGCTCTCTCCATAGTACCGGAGAACGGTGTTTTAGTCATCTTGCCCATGAGGCACGGTTCGCAAGTACCAAGTGATTCATAATCAAGTGGTTCCAAAAGTCCATCAGTATGGAGTTTCTTCATGCGCTTTACACCGATATGACCTAAACGACAGTGCCACAAATAAGTTGCACTTTCATTATCAACTCTGCATCTTTTGGCTTCAACATTATGAATATGTGTATCACTACTATCGAGATTCATCAAAAATAGACCACTCTTCAAAGGTGCATGACCATAAAAGATATTACTCATACAAATAGAACAACCATTATTCTCTGATTTAAATGAATAACCATCTCGCATTAAACAAGATCCAGATATAATGTTCATGCTCAACGGTGGCACCAAATAACAATTATTTAGGTCTAATATTAATCCCGAAGGTAGATGTAGAGGTAGCGTGCCGACCGCGATCACATCGACTTTTGAACCGTTTCCCACGCACATCGTTACCTCGTCCTTTGCCAGTGCCCGCTTATTCCGTAGTCCCTGTTTCGAGTTGCAAATATTAGCAACAGAACCAGTATCAAATACCCAGGTGCTACTGCGAGCTCTAGTAAGGTACACATCAATAACATGTATATCACATATACCTTTGATCACCTTGCCATCCTTCTTATCCGCCAAATACTTGGGGCAGTTCCGCTTCCAGTGACCAGTCTGCTTGCAGTAGAAGCACTCAGTTTCAGGATTAGGTCCAGACTTGGGTTTCTTCTCCTGAGCAGCAACTTGTTTGCCGTTCTTCTTGAAGTTCCCCTTCTTCTTCCCTTTGCCCTTTTTCTTGAAACTAGTGGTTTTGTTAACCATTAACACTTGATGCTCCTTCTTGATTTCTACCTCCGCAGCTTTCAGCATCGCGAAGAGCTCGGGAATAGTCTTGTTCATCCCTTGCATATTATAGTTCATTACGAAGCTCTTGTAGCTTGGTGGCAGTGATTGGAGAATTCTGTTAATGACGCAATCATCTGGAAGATTAACTCCCATCTGAATCAAGTGATTATTATACCCAGACATTTTGAGTATATGCTCACTGACAGAACTGTTCTCCTCCATCTTGCATCTATAGAACTTATTGGAGACTTCATATCTCTCAATCTGGGCATTTGCTTGAAATATTAAATTCAACTCCTGGAACATCTCATATGCTCCATGAAGTTCAAAATGTCGTTGAAGTCCCGATTCTAAGCCGTAAAGCATGGCACACTGAACTATCGAGTAGTCATCAGCTTTGCTCTGCCAGACGTTCATAACATCTGGTGTTGCTCCAGCAGCAGGCCTGGCACCCAACGGTGCTTCCAGGACGTAATTCTTCTGTGCAACAATGAGGATAATCCTCAAGTTATGGACCCATCCGTGTAATTGCTACCATCATCTTTCAACTTTGCTTTCTCAAGGAACGCATTAAAATTCAACGGAACAACAGCACGAGCCATCTATCTACAATCAACATAAACAAGCAAGATACTATCAGGTACTAAGTTCATGATAAGTTTAAGTTCAATTAATCAAATTACTTAAGAACTCCCACTTAGATAGACATCCCTCTAATCTTCTAAGTGATTACGTGATCCAAATCAACTAAACCATAACCGATCATCACGTGAGATGGAGTAGTTTTCAATGGTGAACATCGTTATGTTGATCATATCTACTATATGATTCATGCTCGACCTTTCGGTCTCCGTGTTCCGAGGCCATATCTGCATATGCTAGGCTCGTCAAGTTTAACCTGAGTATTCTGCGTGTGCAAAACTGGCTTGCACCCGTTGTAGATGGACGTAGAGCTTATCACACCCGACCATCACGTGGTGTCTGGGCACGACGAACTTTGGCAACGGTGCATACTCAGGGAGAACACATCTTGATAATTTAGTGAGAGATCATCTTATAATGCTACCGTCAATCAAAGCAAGATAAGATGCATAAAAGGATAAACATCACATGCAATCAATATAAGTGATATGATATGGCCATCATCATCTTGTGCTTGTGATCTCCATCTCCGAAGCACCGTTATGATCACCATCGTCACCGGCGCGACACCTTGATCTCCATCGTAGCATCGTTGTCGTCTCTCCAATCTTATGCTTCCACGACTATCACTACCGCTTAGTAATAAAGTAAAGCATTACATCGCGATTTCATTGAATACAATAAAGCGACAACTATATGGCTCCTGCCAGTTGCCGATAACTCGGTTACAAAACATGATCATCTCATACAATAAAATTCAGCATCATGCCTTGACCATATCACATCACAACATGCCCTGCAAAAACAAGTTAGACGTCCTCTACTTTGTTGTTGCAAGTTTTACGTGGCTGCTACGGGCTTAAGTAAGAACCAATCTCACCTACGCATCAAAACCACAACGATAGTTTGTCAAATAGACTCCGTTTTAACCTTCGCAAGGACCGGGCGTAGCCATACTTGGTTCAACTAAAGTTGGAGAGACAGTCGCCCGCAAGCCACCTGTGTGCAAAGCACGTCGGGGGAACCGGTCTCGCGTAAGCGTACGCGTAAGGTTGGTCCGGGTCGTCTCGTCCAACAATACTGCCAAAACAAAGTATGACATGCTGGTAGGCAGTATGACTTATATCGCCCACAACTCACTTGTGTTCTACTCGTGCATATAGCATCAACATAAATAACCTAGGCTCGGATGCCACTGTTGGGTTTCGTAGTAATTTCAAAAATTTTACTACGCACACGCAAGATCATGTGATGCATAGCAACGAGAGGGGAGAGTGTTGTCTACGTACCCACACAGACCGACTGCGGAAGCGTTGACGTAACGTAGAGGAAGTAGTCGTACGTCTTCACGATCCAACCGATCAAGCACCGAAACTACGGCACCTCCGAGTTCGAGCACACGTTCAGCTCGATGACGATCCCCGGACTCCGATCCAGCAAAGTGTCGGGGAAGAGTTCCGTCAGCACGACGGCGTGGTGATGATCTTGATGTACTACAGCAGCAGGGCTTTGCCTAAACTCCGCTACAGTATTATCAAGGACTATGGTGGCTGGGGGCACCGCACACGGCTAAGGAATAGATCACGTGGATCAACTTGTGTGTTTCTGGGGTGCCTCTACCTCAGTATATAAAGGAGCCAAGGGGGAGGGGGGCGCCGGCCAGGAGGAGGGCGCAGGAGGAGTCCTACTCCTTCCGGGAGTAGGACTCCCCCCCCCCAATCCTAGTTGGACTAGGATTCCCCGAGGGGGAAAGAGGGAGAGGGGGGCCGGCCACCTTCTCCTAGTCCTAATAGGACTAGGGGAGGGGGGAGGTGCGCAGCCACCTTGGGCTGCTCCTTTCTCCTTTCCACTAAAGCCCATTAAGGCCCATATGGCTCCCGGGGGGGGGGGGGTTCCGGTAACCTCCCGGTACTCCAGTAAAATCCCGATTTCACCCGGAACACTTCCGATATCCAAACATAGGCTTCCAATATATCAATCTTTACGTCTCGACCATTTCGAGACTCCTCGTCATGTCCATGATCACATCCGGGACTCCGAACAACCTTCGGTACATCAAAATGCAAAAACTCATAATATAACTGTCATCGTAACCTTAAGCGTGCGGACCCTACGGGTTCGAGAACAATGTAGACATGACCGAGACACGTCTCCGGTCAATAACCAATAGCGGGACCTGGATGCCCATATTGGCTCCTACATATTCTACGAAGATCTTTATCGGTCAGACCGCATAACAACATACGTTGTTCCCTTTGTCATCGGTATGTTACTTGCCCGAGATTCGATCGTCGGTATCCAATACCTAGTTCAATCTCGTTACCGGCAAGTCTCTTTACTCGTTCGTAATACATCATCTCACAACTAACATCTTAGTTACAATGCTTGCAAGGCTTATGTGATGTGTATTACCGAGTGGGCCCCAGAGATACCTCTCCGACAATCGGAGTGACAAAACCTAATCTCGAAATACGCCAACCCAACATGTACCTTTGGAGACACCTGTAGTACTCCTTTATAATCACCCAGTTACGTTGTGACGTTTGGTAGTACACAAAGTGTTCCTCCGGTAAACGGGAGTTGCATAATCTCATAGTTATAGGAACATGTATAAGTCATGAAGAAAGCAATAGCAACATACTAAACAATCGGGTGCTAAGCTAATGGAATGGGTCATGTCAATCAGATCATTCAACTAATGATGTGACCTCGTTAATCAAATAACAACTCTTTGTTCATGGTTAGGAAACATAACCATCTTTGATTAATGAGCTAGTCAAGTAGAGGCATACTAGTGACACACTTTTTGTCTATGTATTCACACATGTATTATGTTTCCGGTTAATACAATTCTAGCATGAATAATAAACATTTATCATGATATAAGGAAATAAATAATAACTTTATTATTGCCTCTAGGGCAAATTTCCTTCATCACACATATATCATTCATCATTCATCACAACTTTGGCCATATCACATCAAAAAGCACTTGCTGCAAAAACAAGTTAGACGTCCTCTAATTGTTGTTGCAGGTTTTACGTGGCTGCAAAAGGGTTCTAGCAAGAACGTTTTCTTACCTACGTGAAAGCCACAACGTGATTTCTCAACTTCTATTTACCCTTCATAAGGACCCTTTTCATCGAATACGCTCCAACTAAAGTGGGAGAGACAGACACCCGCTAGCCACCTTATGCAACTAGGGCATGTCAGTCGGTGGAACCAGTCTCACGTAAGCGTACGTGTAAGGTCGGTCCGGGCCGCTTCATCCCACAATACCGCTGAAGCAAAATAAGACTAGTAGCGGCAAGAAAGTTGACAACATCTACGCCCACAACAAATTGTGTTCTACTCGTGCAAAGAGAACTACGCATAGACCTAGCTCATGATGCCACTGTTGGGGAACGTTGCAGAAAACAAAAATTTTTCTACGGTTTCACCAAGATCCATCTATGAGTTCATCTAGCAATGAGTGATCGGATTGCATCTACATACCTTTGTAGATCACGCGCGGAAGCGTTCAAAGAACGGGGATGAGGAAGTCATACTCGACGTGATCCGGACCATTCCGGAACTCCTCGTGATGTCCAGGATCTCATCCGGGACTCCGAACAACTTTCAGGTTACTGCATATTCATATCTCTACAACCCTAGCGTCACCGAACCTTAAGTGTCTAGACCCTACGGGTTCGGGAGACATGTAGACATGACCGAGATGGCTCTCCGGTCAATAACCAACAGCGGGATCTGGATACCCATGTTGGCTCCCACATGCTCCTCGATGATCTCATCGGATGAACCATGATGTCGAGGATTCAAGCAACCCCGTATACAATTCCCTTTGTCAACCGGTGCGTTACTTGCCCGAGATTCGATCGTCGGTATCCCAATACCTTGTTCAATTTCGTTACCGGCAAGTCACTTTACTCGTACCGTAATGCATGATCCCGTGACCAGACACTTGGTCACTTTGAGCTCATTGTGATTATGCATTACCGAGTGGGCCCAGAGATACCTCTCCGTCATACGGAGTGACAAATCCCAGTCTTGATCCGTGTCAACCCAACAGACACTTTCGGAGATACCCGCAGTATACCTTTATAGTCACCAAGTTACGTTGTGACGTTTGGTACACCCAAAGCACTCCTACGGTATCCGGGAGTTACACGATCTCATGGTCTAAGGAAAAGATACTTGACATTGGAAAAACTCTAGCAAACAAACTATACGATCTTGTGCTATGTTTATGATTGGGTCTTGTCCATCTCATAATTCTCCTAATGATGTGATCCCGTTATCAATGACATCCCCATATCCATAGCCAGGAAACCATGACTATCTGTTGATCAACGAGCTAGTCAACTAGAGGCTCACTAGGGACACATTGTGGTCTATGTATTCACACATGTATTACGATTTCCAGATAATAAAATTATAGCATGAATAATATACAATTATCATGAACAAGGAAATATAATAATAATCCTTTTATTATTGCCTCTAGGGCATATTTCCAACATGGAGTGCCCCCCAAGCCAGGTGGGGCGCCCCCCACCCTAGGGTTCCCAACCCTAGGCGCATGGGTTGGGCCAAGGGGGCGCACCAGCCCACTATGGGCTGGTTCCCCTCCCCACTTTAGCCCATGGGGCCCTCTGGGATGGTTGGCCCACCCGGTGGACCCCCGGGACCCTTCCGGTGGTCCCGGTACAATACCGGTGACCCCCGAAACTCTCCCGATGGCCGAAACTGCACTTCCTATATATAATTCTTCACCTCCGGACCATCCCGGAACTCCTCGTGACGTCCGGGATCTCATTCGGGACTCCGAACAACTTTCGGGTTACTGCATATTCATATCTCTTCAACCCTAGCGTCATCGAACCTTAAGTTTGTAGACCCTACGGGTTCGGGAGACATGTAGACATGACCGAGACGGCTCTCCGGTCAATAACCAACAGCGGGATCTGGATACCCATGTTGGCTCCCACATGCTCCTCGATGATCTCATCGGATGAACCACGATGTCGAGGATTCAAGCAACCCCGTATACAATTCCCTTTGTCAATCGGTACGTTACTTGCCCGAGATTCGATCGTCGGTATCCCAACACCTCGTTCAATCTCGTTACCGGCAAGTCACTTTACTCGTACCGTAATGCATGATCCCGTGACCAGACACTTGGTCACTTTGAGCTCATTATGATGATGCATTACCGAGTGGGCCCAGAGATACCTCTCCGTTATACGGAGTGACAAATACTAGTCTTGATCCATGTCAACCCAACAGACACTTTCAGAGATACCCGTAGTATACCTTTATAGTCACCCAGTTACGTTGTGACGTTTGGTACACCCAAAGCACTCCTACGGCATCCGGGAGTTACACGATCTCATGGTCTAAGGAAAAGATACTTGACATTGGAAAAACTCTAGCAAACGAACTATACGATCTTGTGCTATGTTTAGGATTGGGTCTTGTCCATCACATCATTCTCCTAATGATGTGATCTCGTTATCAATGACATCCAATGTCCATAGCCAGGAAACCATGACTATCTGTTGATCAACGAGCAAGTCAACTAGAGGCTTACGAGGGACATGTTGGTGTCTATGTATTCACACATGTATTACGATTTCCGGATAACACAATTATAGCATGAATAAAAGACAATTATCATGAACAAGGAAATATAATAATAATCCTTTTATTATTGCCTCTAGGGCATATTTCCAACAGTCTCCCACTTGCACTAGAGTCAATAATCTAGTTACATTGTGATGAATCGAACACCCATGGAATTCTAGTGTTGATCATGTTTTACTCAAGGGAGAGGTTTAGTCAACGGATCTGCTACATTCAGGTCCATATGTACTTTACAAATATCTATGTCTCCATCTTGAACATTTTCACGAATGGAGTTGAAGCGACGCTTGATGTGCCTGGTCTTCTTGTGAAACCTGGGCTCCTTGGCAAGTGCAATAGCTCCGGTGTTGTCACAGAAGAGTTTGATCGGCCCCGACGCATTGGGTATGACTCCTAGGTCGGTGATGAACTCCTCACCCAAATTGCTTCATGCGCTGCCTCCGAGGCTGCCATGCACTCCGCTTCACATGTAGATCCCGCCACGACGCTCTACTTGCAACTGCACCAGCTTACTGCCCCACCATTCAAAATATACACGTATCCGGTTTGTGACTTAGAGTCATCCAGATCTGTGTCGAAGCTAGCGTCGACGTAACCCTTTACGACGAGCTCTTCGTCACCTCCATAAACGAGAAACATTTCCTTAGTCCTTTTCAGGTACTTCAGGATATTCTTGACCGCTGTCCAGTGTTCCTTGCCAGGATTACTTTGGTACCTACCTACCAAACTTACGGCAAGGTTTACATCAGGTCTGGTACATAGCATAGCACACATAATAGAACCTATGGCTGAGCAATAGGGGATGACACTCATCTCTTCTATATCTTCTGCCGTGGTCGGACATTGAGCTGAGCTCAATTTCACACCTTGCAACACAGGCAAGAACCCCTTCTTAGACTGATCCGTATTGAACTTCTTCAATATCTTATCAAGGTATGTGCTTTGTGAAAGACCTATGAGGCGTCTTGATCTATCTCTATAGATCCTGATGCCTAATATATAAGCAGCTTCTCCAAGGTCCTTCATTGAAAAACTCTTATTCAAGTAGGCCTTAATGCTGTCCAAAAGTTCTATATCATTTCCCATTAAAAGTATGTCATCTACAGATAATATGAGAAATGCTACAGAGCTCCCACTCACTTTCTTGTAAACGCAGGCTTCTCCATAAGTCTGCATAAACCCAAACGCTTTGATCATCTCATCAAAGCAAATGTTCCAACTCCAAGATGCTTGCACCAGCCCATAAATCGAGCGTTGGAGCTTGCACACCTTGTCAGCATTCTTAGGATTGACACAACCTTCCGGCTGCATCATATACAATTCTTCCTTAAGGAAACCATTAAGGAATGCCGTTTTGACGTCCATTTGCCATATCTCATAATCATAGAATGCGACAATTGCTAACATGATTTGGACGGACTTCAGCTTCGCTATCGGTGAGAAAGTCTCATCATAGTCAACCCCTTGAACTTGCCGATAACCCTTAGCGACAAGTCAAGCTTTATAGATGGTAACATTACCATCCGCGTCCGTCTTTTTCTTAAAGATCCATTTGTTTTCTATCGCTCTCCGATCATCGGGCAAGTCTGTCAAAGTACATACTTTGTTTTCATACATGGATCCTATCTCGGATTGCATGGCTTCAAGCCATTTGTTGGAATCTGGGCCCGCCATCGCTTCTTCATAGTTCGAAGGTTCACCGTTGTCTAACAACATGATTTCCAAGACAGGGTTGCCGTACCACTCTGGTGCGGAACGTGTCCTTGTGGACCTACGAAGTTCAGTAGCAACTTGATCTGAAGTTTCATGATCATCATCATTGACTTCCTCTCTAGTCGGTGTAGGCACCTCAGGAACATTTTCTTGAGTTGCACCATTTTCTGGTTCAAGAGGTAATACTTCATCAAGTTCTACTTTCCTCCCACTTACTTCTTTCGAGAGAAACTCTTTCTCTAGAAAGGATCCATTCTTGGCAACAAAGATCTTGCCTTCGGATCTGAGGTAGAAGGTATACACAATAGTTTCTTTAGGGTATCCTATGAAGACGCATTTTTCCGACTTGGGTTCAAGCTTTTCAGGTTGAAGTTTCTTGACATAAGCATCGCATCCCCAAACTTTTAGAAAACGACAGCTTAGGTTTCTTCCCAAACCATAATTCATACGGTGTCGTCTCAACGGATTTCGACGGTGCCCTATTTAAAGTGAATGCGGCCGTCTCTAAAGCATAGCCCCAAAATTATAGCGGTAAATCGGTAAGAGACATCATAGATCGCACCATATCTAATAGAGTGCGATTATGACGTTCGGACACACCAATACGCTGAGGTGTTCCAGGCGGCGTGAGTTGTGAAACTATTCCACATTTTATTAAGTGTGTGCCAAATTCGTGACTCAAGTATTCTCCTCCACGATTTGATCGCAAGAACTTGATTTTCCTGTCACGTTGATTCTCAAGCTCACTCTGAAATTCCTTGAACTTTTCAAAGGTCTCAGACTTGTGTTTCATTAAATAGACATACCCATATCTACTCAAGTCATCAGTGAGGGTGAGAACATAACGATAGCCACCACGAGCCTCAACACTCATTGGACCGCACACATCAGTATGTATGATTTCCAATAAGTTGGTTGCTCGCTCCATTGTTCTTGAGAATGGAGTCTTGGTCATTTTACCCATGAGGCATGGTTCGCACATGTCAAATGATTCGTAATCAAGAGACTCTAAAAGTCCATCTGCATGGAGCTTCTTCATGCGTTTGACACCTATGTGACCAAGGCGGCAGTGCCACAAGTATGTGGGACTATCATTATCAACCTTATATCTTTTGGTACTCACACTATGAATATGTGTAGCATTACGCTCGGGATTCATTAAGAATAAACCATTCACTATCGGAGCATGACCATAAAACATATCTCTCATATAAATAGAAGAACCATTATTCTCGGATTTAAATGAGTATCCATCTCGAATTAAACGAGATCCTGATACAATGTTCATGCTCAAAGCTGGCACTAAATAACAATTATTGAGGTTTAAAACTAATCCCGTAGGTAAATGTAGAGGTAGCGTGCCGACGACGATCACATCGACCTTGGAACCATTCCCGACGCGCATCGTCACCTCATCCTTCGCCAGTCTCCGCTTATTCCGCAGCTCCTGCTTTGAGTTACAAATGTGAGCAACCGCACCGGTATGAAATACCCAGGAGCTACTACGAGTACTGGTAAGGTACACATCAATTACATGTATATCACATATACCTTTCGTGATGTCGGCCTTCTTGTCCGCTAAGTATTTGGGGCAGTTCCGCTTCCAGTGACCACTTCCCTTGCAATAAAAACACTCAGTCTCAGGCTTGGGTCCATTCTTTGGCTTCTTCCTGGCAGCTTGCTTGCCGGGCGCGACAACTCCCTTGCCGTCCTCCTTGAAGTTCTTCTTACCCTTGCCTTTCTTGAACTTAGTGGTTTTATTCACCATCAACACTTGATGTTCCTTTTTGACTCCTACCTCTGCTGATTTCAGCATTGCAAATACTTCAGGAA
Source organism: Triticum urartu (assembly GCF_056163025.1). Classification (NCBI taxonomy): domain Eukaryota; kingdom Viridiplantae; phylum Streptophyta; class Magnoliopsida; order Poales; family Poaceae; genus Triticum; species Triticum urartu. Next base: position 499,029,608 of record NC_141877.1, read on the forward strand.
TGGTCTTTTCCATCCCCTGCATATTGAAGTTCATCACAAAGCTCTTGTAGCTCGGTGGAAGCGACTGAAGGATTCTGTCAATGACCGCGTCATCTGGGAGATTAACTCCCAGCTGAGTCAATCGGTTATGTAACCCAGACATAGTGAGTATGTGCTCACTGACAGAACTGTTTTCCTCCATCTTACAGCTAAAGAACTTGTCGAAGACTTCATATCTCTCGACCCGGGCATGAGCTTGAAAAACCATTTTCAGCTCTTCAAACATCTCATATGCTCCGTGTCTCTCAAAACGCTTTTGGAGCCCCGGCTCTAAGCTGTAAAGCATGCCGCACTGAACAAGGGAGTAATCATCGGTACGTGTCTACCAAGCGTTCATAACGTCTTGTTCTGCAGGGAGAGCAGGTGCTTCACCTAGCGGTGCTTGTAGGACATAATCTTTCTTGGCAGCTATGAGGATGATCCTCAGGTTCCGGACCCAGTCCGTATAGTTGCTTCCATCGTCTTTCAGCTTGGTTTTCTCTAGGAACGCGTTGAAGTTGAGGACAACGTTGGCCATTTGATCTACAATACATGTTGTAAAGATTTTAGACTAATTTCATGATAATTAAGTTCATCTAAATCAAATTATTCAATGAACTCCCACTCAGATAGACATCCCTCCAGTCATCTAAGTATAACATGATCCGAGTTAACTAGGCCGTGTTCGATCATCACGTGAGATGGACTAGTCAACATCAGTGAACATCTTCATGTTGATCGTATCTTCTATACGACTCATGCTCGACCTTTCGGTCTTCTGTGTTCCGAGGCCATGTCTGTACATGCTAGGCTCGTCAAGTCAACCTAAGTGTTTGCGTGTGTAAATCTGTCTTACACCCATTGTATGTGAACGTTGGAATCTATCACACCCGATCATCACATGGTGCTTCGAAACAATGAACTGTCGCAACGGTGCACAGTTAGGGGGAACACTTTCTTGAAATTATTATGAGGGATCATCTTATTTACTACCGTCGTGCTAAGTAAACAAGATGCAAAAACATGATAAACATCACATGCAATCAAATAATAATAGTGACATGATATGGCCAATATCACATAGCTCCTTTGATCTCCATCTTGGGGCTCCATGATCATCTTGTCACCGGCTTGACACCATGATCTCCATCATCATGATCTCCATCATCGTGTCTCCATGAAGTTGCTCGCCAACTATTACTTCTACTACTATGGCTAACGCGTTTAGCAATAAAGTAAAGTAATTTACATGGCGTTTCTCAATGACACGCAGGTCATATAAAAGAATAAAGACAACTCCTATGGCTCCTGCCGGTTGTCATACTCATCGACATGCAAGTCGTGATTCCTATTAGAATAGCATGAACATCTCATACATCACATATAGATCATTCATCATTCATCACAACTTTGGCCATATCATATCACAAACCACTTGCTGCAAAAACAAGTTAGACGTCCTCTAATTGTTGTTGCAAGTTTTACGTGGCTGAATTAGGGTTCTAGCAAGAACGTTTTCTTACCTACGTGAAAGCCACAACGTGATTTATCAACTTCTATTTACCCTTCATAAGGACCCTTTTCATCGAATGCGCTCCAACTAAAGTGGGAGAGACAGACACCCGCCAGCCACCTTATGCAACTAGTGCATGTCAGTCGGTGGAACCAGTCTCACGTAAGCATACGTGTAAGGTTGGTCCGGGCCGCTTCATCCCACAATACTGTTGAAGCAAAATAAGACTAGTAGCGGCAAGAAAGTTGACAACATCTACGCCCACAACAAATTGTGTTCTACTTGTGCAAAGAGAACTACGCATAAACCTGGCTCATGATGCCACTGTTGGGGAACGTTGCAGAAAACAAAAATTTTCCTACGGTTTCACCAAGATCCATCTATGAGTTCATCTAGCAATGAGTGATCGGATTGCATCTACATACCTTTGTAGATCACGCGCGGAAGCGTTCAAAGAACGGGGATGAGGAAGTCGTACTCGACGTGATCCAAATCACCGGAGATCCTAGCGCCGAACGGACGGCACCTCCGTGTTCAACACACGTACGGTCAGCATGACGTCTCCTCCTTGATCCAACAAGGGAGGAGGAGAGGTTGATGAAGATCCAGCAGCACGATGGCGTGGTGGTGGATGCAGGGGTCACCGCAGCAGGGCTTCGCCGTTCTACTGCGAGAGGGAGAGGTGTAGCAGGGGAGAGGGAGGCACCAAGACTCAAGGGTGAGGCTGCCCCTCCCTCCCCCCTTTATATAGGCCCCCTAGGGGGTGCGCCGGCCCTAGGAGATGGGATCTCCTAGGTGGGGGCGGCGGCCAAGGGGTGGAGTGCCCCCCAAGCCAGGTGGGGCGCCCCCCCACCCTAGGGTTCCCAACCCTAGGTGCATGGGATGGGCCAAGGGGGGCACACCAGCCCACTATGGGCTGGTTCCCCTCCCCACTTTAGCCCATGGGGCCCTCCGAGATGGGTGGCCCCACCCGGTGGACCCCCGGGACCCTTCCGGTGGTCCCGGTACAATACCGGTGACCCCCGAAACTCTCCCGATGGCCGAAACTGCACTTCCTATATATAATTCTTCACCTCCGGACCATTCGGGAACTCCTCGTGACGTCCGGGATCTCATCCGGGACTGCGAACAACTTTCGGGTTACTGCATATTCATATCTCTACAACCCTAGCGTCACCGAACCTAAGTGTGTAGACCCTACGGGTTCGGGAGACATGTAGACATGACCGAGATGGCTCTCCGGTCAATAACCAACAGCGGGATCTGGATACCCATGTTGGCTCCCACATGCTCCTCGATTATCTCATCGGATGAACCACGATGTCGAGGATTCAAGCAACCCCGTATACAATTCCCTTTGTCAATCGGTACGTTACTTGCCCGAGATTTGATCGTCGGTATCCCAATACCTCGTTCAATCTCGTTACCGGCAAGTCACTTTACTCTTACCGTAATGCATGATCCCGTGACCAAACACTTGGTCACTTTGAGCTCATTATGATGATGCATTACCGAGTGGGCCCAGAGATACCTCTCCGTTATACGGAGTGACAAATCCCAGTCTTGATCCGTGTCAACCCAACAGACACTTCCGGAGATACCTGTAGTATACCTTTATAGTCACCCAGTTACGTTGTGGCGTTTGGTACACCCAAAGCACTCCTACGGCATCCGGGAGTTACACGATCTCATGGTCTAAGGAAAAGATACTTGACATTGGAAAAACTCTAGCAAACGAACTATACGATCTTGTGCTATGTTTAGGATTGGGTCTTGTCCATCACATCATTCTCCTAATGATGTGATCTCGTTATCAATGACATCCAATGTCCATAGCCAGGAAACAATGACTATCTATTGATCAACGAGCTAGTCAACTAGAGGCTTACTAGGGGCATGTTGGTGTCTATGTATTCACACATGTATTACGATTTCCGGATAACACAATTATAGCATGAATAAAAGACAATTATCATGAACAAGGAAATATAATAATAATCCTTTTATTATTGCCTCTAGGGCATATTTCCAACACTGAGCCCAAGCATCCAAAGCCGCCCGCTCTGCGGCCATCCTGATGTCCTCCGCTGCCAGGTTTTCCTTGGCTTGTGCTACCTCCTCTCGTAACCATGCCACTTCTGTATCATGTGGAGCCTGATCCGCCGGGTTAACCACAACAGTTAATAGGGCTGTCATCCTATCCATGAGATCCATCAGTACCCGAGCCGGAGGGCACGCAGGGCCTCCTGTCCCGGCCGCTGTTGACCCGGAAGTTATCGCTGCTGCAGCCGTAGAGTTTTGAATGGGTTGCGTGCCAGTCATGAAGATCCCTGCCCTGCTAGGTGGCTCAAAGGGGTCCAGAATACTGCTGGCGTTGGAACAGCCCCCATGCCCACCATCTTGCAATTGATACAATGAATCCGTCTCACCTGTGGACGACTCACCATCAGAATAGACGACCATCTCACCGCCAGACACAGATCCTTCAGAAAATTCTCCTCCATGGATGCATCCCACGAAGGCACACTTCATGGCGAGCTGAGTCCGGGCGGGTCTCGCACGCTGAGCTGTCTCGACGATGTCGGTGCAGATGTCCAGCTCAGGGCCCGGCTCGCGGATCTGGCTGATGAAGACGTGAATTCTGCCGAAGGGGACCCGGTACCCATACTCAATTGAGCCGGCATCGGGGCCCCAACCTGCGTCGTCGATGTAGAGCTTGCCGCGATGAATCTTGGTCATCCGGCCCACAACGTATCCCTTGAGCCCTTCGAAGCTGCCCTTCAAGAACTCAAATCCACTGTGCGTAGGTCCCATGGTGGGCGCCAACTGTTGTGGAATTGTCACGGCAGTTGTCCTAGTGGAAGGACTTAATCGTGGAGCCATCGCAACTAGGAAGCTTAAAGGGGTTAAACGGGACAAAGGACACGAGGGTTATACGGGTTCGGCCCCTTGCGGTGAAGGTAAAAGCCTAATCCAGTTCGAGGTGGTATTGCTTATGTTTCGATTACTAGGGAGTGAATCCGCTTGACCTAGCTTTCGATCTGATCTTACTTGCCCTGAACCGCCGCCGGGTCGTCCCTTTATATAAAGAGGCTGCCCCCGGTGGCTCATAGAATCCCGACCGGCTCATAAACAGTGTTCGGCTCGGTCTCTGACTATTCCTGCCTTACAATGCAAGTTATGTACATATGGCGATTTATCTCTATGGGCCTTGAGTCACCTTTGGGTCTTGGGCCCTTAACTAAACCGCCATCTTCCAGAGCTGTCTTGGGCTTCATGAATCGCCATAGGTATAACCTGGCCCCTCCTGGGCGGGTCATACCTAATAGTTATATCCCCAATAGTCGTGCAAGTGAAAGGCAATAATGACGATATTCGATGAGCTGGCCGTGGCAAAGAGAAACTGGTATGAACTCGACTTGTTCTTGTTGTGTAAATATGTTTAACCTAGTGCCCATGATTCAACCCATTATGATTAAACATGTTTGCAATGACAATTAGGGATTATAGTTTCTCATGCTATGCATAAGTTGCTGGGAGTCAATAATGATTTATCTTGGATATCAACATTGCGTTAAAACGATTGTGATGTAGTATGATGATATGCTATCCTCCTCTGAATCCTCGAGTGGCTTGACTTGGTACATGTTCATGCATGTAGTTGAATCAAAACCAACATAGCCTCTATAATGTTTATGTTCATGGTGTTCATATCCTACTCATGCTAGTGTCCAATGTTACTTATGCATAATGCCTTGTTATGATCGTTGTTGCTCTCTAGCTGGCCGCTTCCCAATCTTAAATTTCTAGCCTTCGCCTGCACTAAGTGAGAATTCTGCTTGTACATCAAAACCTTGAACCCAAAAGTTATTCCAGATGAGTCCACCATTGTCGGTGGGAACGACACCTATGGGATCACAAGAATCCCTACTACGGTTGCGGGGCGCGGGGTCGTGAGAAGAGCGGATCAAACAGATAGCACACGGTTCGTTTATCCAGGTTCGGGCCGCAAGGATGTGTAAAACCCTACTCCTGCTTTGGTGGATTGTATATTCATGTTCTTGAGCTAGCTATGGGGCGTGAGGAGCTCCAAAAAGCCGAATCCTCCTCCTGGTCGCCTCGGGCCTCCTTTTATAGGAAAGGGGTTGCCACAGTGGCACACAGGAGGTGGAAAGGGTACAGTGATGTGGGTTTATCCCTTGCATTACATGACAAGGTGCATTTAATGCGTCTTTCCCAGGTGTCCTTGCTTTATCGAGGAAGGGGAAAGCCCCGCCTCGTCCGTCGCCGCTCCCTCTCATTTCGACACGCGCCCTGGCCAGCGGCGCCCGCGGTGCCATGTAGGCAGGCAAGCAGCTGAGGAGGTGCAGCGATGGGTCTGCATGAAGATCTGCATGCCGCCACGTAGGTGCCTGCCCAGCTGGGTTGGTCGGCAGCTGCATGCGAACGGTGGTGGAGGTTTGACTGGCGTGGGCCTGATGGTGGCCCTACGGGTGTTCTTGGCAAGGGCCTTGCCGAGGCCCCAGCAAGGGTCTTGCCGTGGCGCCTGCTGTCATCCCCGGCAAGGCTCTTGCCGGGGGCCTTGTGGTCCTCCTTGGCTGGGATCCCGCCAAGGATCATCATCTTCTAAAGGGTGTATCTGATCTTGAATGTCTTCACAAAGATCTGTATGCCACCACGGGGACGTCTCCCGAATCCTTGCCCCATGGGGGCAGTGGACTCAAGGGTGACTCACTCCGTAGGTGTGGGGCGAGCTGCCATGGCAAGGGTCTTTCCGGGTTTGCTAAAACGCCTCCCAGCAAGGATCTTGCCGGGGGGGGGGGGGTCCGCTTCGTCCCCTTTGCTCTTTGTGGTCTTGGTCTTGGCATCGTTCTGCTTCTCCTGAGCTTCGGCCTTACCTTGGCTCACCTCCCCTGCCTTGCTCAGTGTGGTGCTGCCCATGGCTCAGACTGCCCGTGCACAGTTATAGGGGTACAAAAAGTGTACCCCTCTTTTTGTACACCGACAGGAGCCCCCGGGCCTGGGCCACACGTAAGCGCAATCGCGTCGTTGGGCTAGGCCTAAAAACGGTGCGCGGGTAGGCAGGGCGGTTTTTACCGTGGTATGTTTCTTCGCGCGCTGTGCTTCCCACGCTTCCCGCGCGTGGCGCGGTGTGGGGAGGCGTGTGTGACGTGGGCGGCATGCGTGGGGGTTGCTTCCCGCGGGCATGCGTCACATCACAGTTAATGTGAAAGGAGGCGGCCCGTTTTTTTCCCCCATAAGAAAGGAATAACCGCGGGCGCGCTGCTCACTTTCTCCTCTTTCCTCGTGCCTTTTCCAATCTCAGAGCCACCGTTCCCTCTCTTCCTTCCTAAGCTTCCGCCGTCGCCCACCATCATTGCTTCACCATCCCCCTTCCTCAGCCCTCCGAACTTCTTGGTCGCCATGGCTCCCAAATTCGCCAAGGGCAAGGAGGTGGCTAAGGGCGCCGGGACGGTGGAGCCGCCGGAGAGCGCCCTGTCGGGGGACCGGACGAAATCCGCCTTCTTCTTCCCCTCGACGGTTGATGTTCAAGAGCTCTAGGCCTCCTTCAAGCCCCTATTGGGAGTGAAGATGGGGGGAGAGGATTCGGGACACCCGACGACGCGCGTCATTCCTGCTGCTTGCGCTGATCCTACCCCAAATCGTTACCCCTTCTTCGTTGCTTACTTTTCTTGCGGGTTATGCCCCCCTTTCTCCGATTTCTTCTGCGACGTTATGCGCACCTTCGGCTTTCGCCTCTTGGATTTTACTCCGAATGCCGTGGTGTGCATGCCTTTCTTCGCGCATCTTTGCGAAGGCTTTGCCGGGGTGCAACCCAACACGGCGCTCTTCCGCCATTACTTCTTCCCTCGAATCCAGCCGGGAGGAGCCGTCTCCGGTTGCGTCACCTGGATCCCAAGATCCAAGGGGGTGTACCCAGATAGTGCCGTGAAGGAGAGGTGGGAGGAATGGCGTGGCTGGTGGTGCTGGATTGAAGATGAAAACCTGCCGAAATTCTGCAAGGTCCGCCGAGTGCCGCTGGTCCGTGGTAGCGATTGGAGCGATGTCGACGCCGCCGATGGGAGGCTCACCGTCGCCACCACCAGGATTCTCCGGCTCACCCAGGCCGGGCTCACCCTTGAGATGATCGGGGCGAACTTCATTCGCCGCTGGATCGCCCCGTTGGACAGCAAGGGGAGACCAGCTTGGATCTTTATGAACCCGACTGACATTATGCGACTCCGCCCCGGCCTCGATCACAACTTCATAGTGTTGGCGCATGCCCACTTCTGCCAGCGGCTTTTCCAGCTTGATGTGGGTCGCGATGGCGTGGTCGAGCGGACCGGCAAGGCCGCGAGGGCTGCCGCAAAGGTTGGCAAGGCCCTCAAGGGGCCATTTTCAAGCTGCCAGCGGGGGTGGTCCCGTTATGAAACAATTCGCGTCGGTCCGAGATCATCGCCATGATGTCGGACTGTAATGCGGACGGCCCTGTCCCGAGCTAGGAGGAGTCAAAGGACGAGGAGGTCCAGCAATTCTTCGACACCCTGATCGAGGTGTGGGTCAATGCCGATGCCGAGCGGTGGCTTATCATGGACACCACCTAGGTAGAGATGGACTACATCGCCACTAGGGCGAGGGAGGCACAGCTTGCCATGGAGGCCGGCAGCACCGGGGGCGTGGAGGACAAGGCCGCAACGGCGGCGGAGGAAGAGGAGCTCACCCGGTGGGCGGTGGCCACCGAGGAGGCCAGCAGCACCGACACCGGAGCTCTGCTTGTTGAGGACACGGCCGACGAGTCGTTGTCGGAGGAGGGCGTGGTGGTGGGCTCGACACTAGCCAAGGGAAGAGGGCGAGTCCTGCGGCGGTCTGGCTCCGGCGAGCCGGTCCGGCCCGGCAGGGCTACGCGGCCTCAATTGACCCTGGAGGGGTCCGGGCACCACACGAGGGCCACGGCAGCGAAGAGGCTGATGAGGGCCGCTGAGAAGAAGAAGGCGACAACCCCTTCCTCATCCGGGCGCGCACAAACCCTGCCGCCTCCTTCGCCTCCTCCGGTAGGCGTCGACTCGGATGATGATGTGGAGTTCCCTTTTGATCTCGGGCCTCTCAGCTCGGAGAGGAAAAGGAAACTGGTGGAAGAGGAGGAGACGGATGACGAGTAAGTTCTCCGTTCCTTACTGTCATTTCCATTTCCTCGAATTGGGTCTCTTGTCTTGATCCATTTTTGCTTCCGTAGGGAGACAGAGACGTTGGCCCAGAGGGTGAAGAGAGCGAGGACCTCGGCGAGCAGCCAGCCCCCGGCTGAGGCTTCAACGACACCACTGGTGGTGCTGAGCAGCCCGGACAGCAGCCCCCGGCGCAGCCCCCAGCGTAAGTTCGTCACCCTCTTCTTACTTGACATGTGGTAGGCGCTCGATGCTATGATGCTGACCTTGCCGGGTTTGCAGGAGGGGAGTGGCAGTAGGAGGAGCCACAGAGGGCTACTCCTAACACACCACCCCCATCGATTACGCCGCAGCAGGGGGCATCCCCGGCAAGGGCATCAGGAACGGTGCCCATACCCATGGAGGAAGAGGGGAACTTGGGCGCTGGTGGCTCTGCCACGGCGCCAAATGCTGGCGGAGAGGGGACTTCTGCTCCACAGCCTGGCACTGGTGAGTCGCCTGTCCTTCATCTATGTTTTTCCCTTATTCTTTTCTTGGCTTCATTGCTCCCGTTGCTGCCCAGGCCCTCCTTCAACAGACATGGAGGACATGGACACTGTTTTCGGGGATATTGCTGAGGAGGCCGCGGCGGAGGCCAGCAGGATTACCGCCGAGGAGGCCGCCAAAGATGCTGACGAGGCTGCCGCCGATGAAGCCGCCAAGGGTGCCGCCGGGGACGCCGCTGCGGGGGCCGCCAAGGCAACCGGCGAGGCTTCTGCCGAGGGCGCCAGCGGTGGACCTGCCGGTGAGGCTGGCAAGGCCTCCGCCGAGGAAGAGGTGGTGGGTGACAAGCCTCCCTCCTCCTCAACCTCGGGCCTCGGCAGATATCTGAAGGTGGGCGACGATCTCTTCGTCCACCTCCCAGGGGCGTCAAGCCGGGCGCCCGCCGAAGGGGAAGTCTTTGATGGCGAGGTGCTTGCCGCCACCGGGCTTGAGGTTGTCGGTGAGCCGGGCGTTGGCGGTGACGGTTCTCCGGAAGAGCAGCTTTTCCGCGCTATGGGGGCCAACTTCCGAAAACTCCAGGCGCTCTATCGTGTCCGTCTGGACAAGGTTAAGTCCAGCATGGAAACGGTGTACCAGGCGGAGGTGGATTTCAAGGCGCGCGTTGCTGAGACGCAGACCTGGTTCCACCAGACTCGCGAGGAGCAGAGGGCCCTTCAGGAGGTATTGGCCAAGCGCAATGTCGAGCTCACCATGAAGATGGCTGACATCGAGAAGGCCCAGGAACAGGCGGCGAACTTGGCTGCCGCGGCCGAGGCCGTCCGGAACCAGCATCAAGCCGCACTGGATTCCCAGGAAGAGGACCTCATCGCACGTGAGGCGAAGCTTCCCGCAGCGCTCCGTGGCAAGGATGAGGAGCTCGTGGCCCTTGTCGCGCGGCAGACTCACGAGCTGGAGCAGAGGCACAAGGAGGCACTCGATGCCCAGGCTCTGGCCCATGCCGGCAAGGTAAGGGAGTTGGAGGTGGCGCAGGACGAGCTGAAGGAGCAGGCCCTCAAGCTGTCCAACGAGAAGAGCACGCTCAACAGCGCCTTGGTGGAGGCGCAAGGAGCGGTCATCAGCAGGGCTGGGGAGCTCTCCGAAGCGCAAAACTCCATCATAGACCTCAAGCTGAAGCTGGGGGATCTGGAGAAGATGCTGTTGGAGAGCAGGGCTCGGGAGGAGACCTTGACCAGGAGCCTGGAGGAGGAGAAGCAGCTGCGGGCGAACAAGGCCGCCTCCCACCAGGATTATGTGGCGGGCGAGAACAGATGGATCAGCCGTCTGGAGGAGGTCGCCGGCAGGGTCACCTTGCAGTTGGCCACCATGGGGATGCCAAACGTGAGGTACGCCCCTGAGAACAGCGGGACCGTCAACACCAAGTTAACCCTGTTCTTCGAGGGCATCCTCGGAGCCTTGGCTTATCTTCACTCCAACAGGACGGCCACGCTGGCCGAGGAGGCCCGGCAACTTTGCCGGAGGGTCGTGACCAAGGCCGGATGGTGCTGACCTCACGGTGCTCAAGGAGCGCATCAAGCCCATCACCGACTGCATCGACGAAATCAAGAGGGTGGAAGGCCAACGCCGGGATTAGGCATCCCATTCTTCTTCGCCGCTGCGGGTTCCCGACCAAGACAAATTTTATCTTTAGTTAGAACCGCAGCTATGATGTGATGTAATATAACTTTGAAGTACTCTTAATTTTCATGCATGTTATTTCCCTGTTCAATTCCTCTTTGTATGCGTGCCCTACGTCGATCGGGAAGGCTTGCCGGCGCGGAAGTTCCTAGCAGCGTTTTGGGGACGGATCCCTATGGCCAGCCGGGTACGCGTGCTGCCGGACGAGCCACCTTTCCATTCTGAACGCGGCCGCTCGAACTGTCGAGCTTGACTCGAGTCAGAATCGGGGGCGTTGCTGATCGCGGAAGGCTACTCTACCATTCTTGACGGAGCTGCTTGAGCTGTTGAGCGAACTCGAAATAGGGCAAGGGCGTTGCCGATCGTGGTAGAGCCCTCTGGCGTGCAGGTTTCCCATACAAAGCAAATATCTCCGGGGGGGGGGGATAACCTCAAATAAGAAGGGTAGCACAAATAAGGGTTCAGTGCAACTTAGCTTCTGTTTGCGATCGCTCGAGTGTCGATCTTCTGGCCTCCTTTCTTCTTCAAGGGTCACGAAGATGAAGGAGTGCCAGGCTAACTGCTAGAGCCGATTCTCACAACTGTGCCCCTACCTGGCGTGCCAAAGATGTCGGTGGGAATGACACCTATGGGATCACAAGAATCCCTACTACGGTTGCAGGGTGCAGGGTCGTGAGAAGAGAAGATCAAACAGATAGCACACGGTTCGTTTATCTAGGTTCGGGCTGCGAGGATGCGTAAAACCCTACTCCTGCTTTGGTGGATTGTATATCTGTGTTCTTGAGCTAGCTATGGGGCGTGAGGAGCTCCAAAAAGCCGAATCGTCCTCCTGGTCGCCTCGGGCCTCCTTTCATAGGAAAGGGGTTGCCACAGTGGCACACATGAGGTGGAAAGGGTACAGTGATGTGGGTTTATCCTTTGCATTACATGACAAGGCGCATTTAATGCGTCTTGCCCAGGTGTCCTTGCTTTATCGGGGACGGGGGAAAGCCCTGTCTTGTCCGTCGCCGCTCCCTCTCGTGTCGACACGCGCCCTGGACAGCGGCGCCCGCGGTGCCATGTAGGCAGGCAGGCAGCTGAGGTGGCGCATCGGTGGGTCTCCACGAAGATCCGCATGCCGCCACGCAGGTGCCTGCCTAGCTGGTTGGGTCGGCAGCTGCATGCGAACGGCGGTGGAGGTTTGACTGGCGAGGGCCTGATGGTGGCCCTATGGGTGTTCTTAGCAAGGGCCTTGCCGGGGCCCCGGCAAGGGTCTTGCCGTGGCGCCTGCTGTCATCCCCGGCAAGGCTCTTGCCGGGGGCCTTGTGGTCCTCCTTGGCTGGGATCCCGCCAAGGATCATCATCTTCTAAAGGGTGTATCTGATCTTGAATGTCTTCACAAAGATCTGTATGCCACCACGGGGACGTCTCCCGAATCCTTGCCCCATGGGGGCAGTGGACTCAAGGGTGACTCACTCCGTAGGTGTGGGGCGAGCTGCCACGGCAAGGGTCTTGCCGGGTTTGCTAAAACCGCCTCCCGGCAAGGACCTTGCCGGGGGGGGGGGGTCCGCTTCATCCCCTTTGCTCTTTGTGGCCTTGGTCTTGGCCTCGTTCTACTTTTCCTGAGCTTCTGCCTTACCTTGGCTCACCTCCCTTGCCTTGCTTAGTGTGGTGGTGCCCGTGGCTCAGACTGCCCGTGCACAGTTATAGGGGTACAAAAAGTGTACCCCTCTTTTTGTACACCGACAACCATACCTACTTATACATGGTATTACCCTACCGTCCTAAGTAAATTTGCATGTGCCACCTCTAAAAACTTCTAAAAACTTATCCGTTTGTGTACCTGGATCGTTCATGGAACAACAGGAGGTGGTCAATATCTTTGGTGCTAAGCATGTTATCCTCAGGTCGAGTGTTTATTCACTCACCATCACACGAGGAAATGGGCGGTAATAGGAATTCCCAGTCCCAAACTGCAAAATACAAAAAAAGAGTTCATCTCTTGAATAATCAAACAAAAACTCCCAATGGAGTCAAAACCTTTACTTTTCGCTTGGGGACCTCCACTAGCGTGCTTAGCATGGAAGATGTTGATAACTGATGGTCGTGAAGTGAATGAGAAGGGTGCATGTCTCAAAATACCATTTATCTCTATTTTAAAAATTGAGCTTTGACACCTCTGCAAATCACTGCTTCCCTCTGCAAATCACTTTCTATTTACTTTTATATTGTGTCACCACCTTCTAATAAACAAGCACTAGAAACTGAGTAAATCATAGCAGCCATGATTTATGCATTGTGTATAGCTAATGTTGGGTGCATCATGACTAGATCTTTTCTACCATGAATTACAATGCTTAGTCGCTGCTTGAACTTCGGAGGTGCTCTGCATTTATGTTTTGCGGTCTCATAAAGGGCTAGCGAGATACCATTATTGTCATATTATATCATGATTGTTTTGACAATGTGTTGCTGTTCGAGATATCTTATATTGCTCGCTAGCTGATTGTGTTATTGATATGAGTCATTATAATCTTTAAATGTTATTGTTGACATGGTTAGTTATAATGTTGGCTGAAAACTTGGGTGTTGTTTAAGCTTATTGATGCAAACAAGAGCAAAAGAGTTTGTAAAAGTTTTTCTTTCTCACTTTTAGTTTATCAACTGAATTGCTTGAGGACAAGCAAAGGTTTAAGCTTGGGGGAGTTGATACGTCTCCAATGTATCTACTTTTTCTCACGCTTTTCCTCTTGTTTTGGACTCTAATTTGCATGATTTTAATGAAACTAACTCCGGACTAACGCTGTTTTCAGCAGAACTACCATGGTGTTGTTTTTGTGCAGAAATAAAAGTTCTCGGAATGGAATGAAACTTTTTGAGGATTTTTTATATCTATAAAGAGACTTTCTGGAGCCAAGACTTGCCAGAGAGGCCCCCCTAGGTGGGCACAACCCACCAGGGCGCGACCCCTGTCCTGGCATGCCCAGGTGGGTTGTACCCACCTGGTGGCCCCGCTGATGACCCCCTTGATACTATAAATTCACATTTATCTAGAAAAAATAAGGGAGAAAGAATTATCATGATCCACGAGACGGAGCCACCGCCAAGCCCTGTTCTTCCTCGGGAGGGCAGATCTGGAGTCTGTTTTGGGCTCCGGAGAGGGGGATCTTCGTTCTTCGTCATCACTAACCCTTCTCCATCGCTAATTCCATGATGCTCCCCACCAGGAGTGAGTAATTCCTTTGTAGGCTCGCTGGTCGGTGAGGAGTTGGATGAGATTCATCATGTAATCGAGTTAGTGTTAGCGCCTGATACCTAGTATCCACTATGTTCTTAGATTGATGTTGCTATGACTTTGCTATGCTTAATGCTTGTCACTTTGGGCCCGGGTGCCACGATTTCAGATCTGAACCGTTTATGAATTCATCATTATATCCATGTTTTAGATCCGATCTTGCAAGTCATAGTCACCTACTATGTGTTATGATCCGACAACCCCGGAGTGACAACAACCGGGCCCACTCTCGGTGATGACTGTAGTTCTAGGAGTTCATGCATTCACTATGTGTTAATGCTTTGTTCCGGTTCTCTATTAAAAAGAGGCCTTAATATCCCTTAGTTTCCAATATGGACCCCGCTGCCACGGGAGGGTAGGAAAAAAGATGTCATGCAAGTTCTTTTAATAAAGCACGTATGACTATTTACGGAATACATGCCTACATTATATCGATGAACTAGAGCTAGTGCCATATCACCCTAGGTTATAACTGTCTCATGATGAATATCATCCAACAAGTCACCGATCCAATGCCTACGAATTTATCCTTATTGATCTTGCTGCGTTACTATTGCTATCATCACTGTTACACTTGCTACAAAATTACTGCTATCACTGTTACTGTTATTGTTGCTACTGTCACTACTATCAAAACTATCAAACTACTTTGCTACTGATCATATTGCTGTAGATAATTAATCTCCAGGTGTGGTTGAATTGACAACTCAGCTGCTAATACCTTCAAATATTCTTCGGCTCCCCTTGTGTCAAATCTATAAATTTGGATTAAATACTCACCCTCGAAAACTGTTGTGATCCTCTATACTTGTGGGTTATCAATGTCAAGCCGGTGACGATGGTGATCATGACGGTGCTTTGGAGATGGAGATCAAAGGCACAAGATGATGATGGCCATATCATATCACTTATATTGATTGCATGTGATGTTTATCCTTTATGCATCTTATTTTGCTTAGTACGGCAGTAGCATTATAAGATGATCTCTCACTAAATTTCAAGGTATAAGTGTTCTCCCTGAGTATGCACCATTGCTATAGTTTGTCGTGCTGAGACACGACATGATGATCGGGTGTGATAAACTCTACGTTCACATACAACGGGTGCAAGACAGTTTTGCCCATGCAGAATACTCGAGTTAAACTTGACGAGCTTAGCATATGCAGATATGGCCTCGGAACACTGAGACCGAATGGTCGAGCGTGAATCATATAGTAGATATGATCAACATAGTGATGTTCACCATTGAAATCTACTCCATCTCACGTGATGATTGGACATGGTTTAGTTGATCTGGATCACATGATCACTTAAATGATTAGAGGGATGTCTATCTAAGTGGGAGTTCTTAAGTAATATGATTAATTGAACTTTAATTTATCATGAACTTAGTACCTGATAGTATTTTGCATGTCTATGTTGTTGTAGATTAATGGCCCGTAATACTGTTCCTTTGAATTTTAGTGCGTTCCTAGATAAAGCTAAGTTGAAAGATGATGGTAGCAAATACACGGATTGGGTCCGTAACTTGATGATTATCCTCATTGCTGCATAGAAGAATTATGTCCTAGAAGCACCACTAGGTGCTAGGCCTACTGTAGATGCTACTGATGACGTTAAGAACGCCTGGCAGAGCAAAGCTGATGACTACTCAATAGTTCAGTGTGCCATGCTTTACAGCTTAGAACCGGGACTTCAATGACGTTTCGAACGTCATGGAGCAGATGAGATGTTCCAGGAGTTGAAGTTAATATTTCAAGCAAATGCTCGGATTTAAAGATATGAACTCTCCAATAAGTTCTACAGCTGCAAGATGGAGGAGAATAGTTCTGTCAGTGGACATACTCAGAATGTCTGGGTACCACAACCACTTGATTCAACTGTGAGTTAATCTTCCTGATGATAGTGTCATTGACAGAGTTCTTCAATCACTTCCACCAAGCTATAGAAGCTTTGTGAGGAACTATAATATGCAAGGGATGGATAAGACAATTCCTGAGATCTTCACAATGCTTAAGGCCGCAGAGGTAGAAATAAAGAAGGAGCATCAAGTGTTGATGGTCAACAAGACCACTAGTTTCAAGAAGAAGGGCAAAGGGAAGAAGGGGAACTTCAAGAAGAACGGCAAGCAAGTTGTTGCTCAAGTAAGAAGCCCAAGTCTGGACCTAAGCCTGATACTGAGTGCTTCTACTTCAAAGGGATTGGCCACTGGAAGCAGAATTGCCCCAAGTATTTGGCGGATAAGAAGGATGGCAAAGTGAAAGGTATATTTGATATACATGTTATTGATGTGTACCTTACTAATGCTCGCTGTAGCACCTGGGTATTTGATGCTGGTTCTATTGCTAATATTTGCAACTCGAAACAGGGGCTACGGATTAAGCGAAGATTGGCTAAGGATGGGGTGACAATGCGCGTGGAAAATGGTTCCAAAGTCGATGTGATTGCCGTCGGCATGCTACCTCTACATCTACCTTCGGGATTAGTTTTAGACCTGAATAATTATTTTTTGGTGCCAGCGTTAAGCGTGAACATTGTATTTGGATCTTGTTTGATGCGAGACGGTTATTCATTTAAATCGGAGAATAATGGTTGTTCTATTTATATGAGTAATATCTTTTATGGTCATGCAACCTTGATGAGTGGTCTATTTTTATTGAATCTCGATAGTAGTGCTACACATATTCATAGTATTGAAGCCAAAAGATATAAGTTTAATAATGATAGTGCAACTTATTTGTGGCACTGCCGTTTGGGTCATATTGGTGTAAAGCGCATGAAGAAACTCCATGATGATGGGCTTTTGGAATCACTTGATGCTTGCGAACCATGCCTCATGGGCAAGATGACTAAGACTCCGTTCTCCGGAACAATGGAGCGAGCAACAGACTTGTTGGAAATAATACATACTGATGTATGCGGTTCGATGAGTGTTGATGCTCGTGACGGGTATCATTATTTTCTAACCTTCATAGATGATTTGAGCAGATATGGGTATATCTACTTGATGAAACATAAGTCTGAAACATTTGAAAAGTTCAAAGAACTTCAGAGTGAAGTGGAAAATCATCATAACAAGAAAATAAAGTTTGTACAATCTGATCGTGGCGGAGAATATTCAAGTTACGAGTTTGGTCTTCATTTGAAACAATGATGAATAGTTTTGCAGCTCATGCCACTCGAAACACCACAGCGTAATGGTTTGTTCGAACATTGTAACCGCACTTTATTAGATATGGTGCGATCTATGATGTCTCTTACTGATTTATTGCTATCGTTTTGGGGTTATGCTTTAGAGACGGCTGCATTCACGTTAAATAGAGCACCCTCTAAATCCGTTGAGGCGACACCATATGAACTGTGGTTTGGCAAGAAACCCAAGTTGTCGTTTCTTAAAGTTTGGGGCTGCGATGCTTATGTGAAAAAGCTTCAACCTAATAAGCTCGAACCCAAATCGGAGAAATGTGTCTTCATAGGATACCCAAAAGAAACTCTTGGGTACACCTTCTATCACAGATCCGAAGGCAAGATATTCGTTGCTAAGAATGGATTCTTTCTAGAGGAGTTTCTCTCAAAAGAAGTGAGTGGGAGGAAAGTAGAACTTGATGAGGTAACTGTACTTGCTGCCTTATTGGAAAGTAGTTCATCACAGAAATTAGTTGCAGTGATTCCTACACCAATTAGTGAGGAAGCTAATGATGATCATTAAACTTCTTATCAAGTTACTATCGAACCTCGTAAGTCAACCAGAGTAAGATCCGCACTAGAATGGTACGGTAATCCTGTTCTGGAAGTCATGTTACTCGACCGTGACGAACCTACGAACTATGAGGAAGTGATGATGAGACCAGATTCCGCGAAATGGCTTGAGGCCATTAAATCTAAGATGGGATCCATGTATGAAAACAAAGTGTGGACTTTGGATGACTTGCCCGATGATCGGCAAGCCATAGAGAATAAATGGATCTTTAAGAAGAAGACTGACACTGACGGTAATGTTACTGTCTACAAAGCTCGACTTGTTGCGAAAGGTTTTCAACAAGTTTAAGGAGTTGACTACGATGAGACCTTCTCACCCGTAGTGATGCTTAAGTCCATCCTAATCATGTTAGTAATTGCGGCATTTTATGATTATGAAATCTGGCAAATGGATGTCAAAACTGCATTCCTTAATGGATATCTTAAAGAAGAATTGTATATGATGCAACCAGAAGGTTTTGTCGATCCAAAAAGTGCTAACAAAGTGTGCAAGCTCCAGCGATCCATTTATGGACTTCTACAAGCATCTAGGAGTTGGAATATACGCTTTGATAGTGTGATCAAAGCATATGGTTTTATACAGACTTTTGGGCGCGCCCCTTGTGGCCAGCCCTCCTCCTCCTCCCCTCCTTTATATACGAGGGAGGGGGGCACCCCATAGACACATAAGTTGATCTTTAGTCGTGTGCAGTGCCCCCTCCACAATTTTACACCTCGGTCATATTTTCGTAGTTCTTAGGCGAAGCCCTGCGTCGGTAACTTCATCATCACCGTCAACACGCCGTCGTGCTGACGGAACTCACCCTCGACCTCAGCTAGATCAGGAATACGAGGGACATTACCGAGCTGAACGTGTGCAAATCGCGGAGGTGCCGTGCGTTCGGTACTTGATCGGTTGGATCGTGAAGATGTTCGACTACATCAACCGCGTTACTAAACACTTCCGCTTTTGGTCTATGAGGGTATGTGGACACTCTCCCCGCTCGTTGCTATGCTTCTCCTAGATAGATCTTGCGTGATCGTAGGATTTTTTTTGAAATACTACGTTCCCCAACAGTCACCTCCTCAGCACTCGGATGCCCCGTGTCGTGGTTCTAGGTCTGACAGTACAATGGGGGGTAGGAATGTAGAGGCAAGATCCTAGCTATGGAGGAGTTGTACACGCGAGTTTTACGAGTTCAGGCCCTTCTCGGAGGAAGTAACAGCCCTACGTCTCGGAGCCCGGAGGCGGTTGACTGGATTATACGCGTGTGAGTTACAAGGGGTGCGAACCCTTGTCCCTGAGGAGGGGGGTGGCTTATATAGAGTTTGCCAGATCCCTTCCGCCCTCAGTTACAAAGGGTTTAAGGTACATAAAGGTAGAGATGTTACTGGTAACGCCTGTAATAAAAGTACATAAATGACCATTAAAGTTATGACTTAAATCCCGACCGTTGCAGAGTGAGTGGCTCTTAGTCTTCTGGTAGTCGAGTGGTTGTTCGTATGGTCGAGTGTCTTCAAGACTGTCGAGTGGAACATGGCTTTATGGTCGAGTGGACGATGATATTTCTTCGACTGCTTTTGGTTCTTTAAGAGATGTCCTTGGGGAGGGTATCTTGATCAGACCCATGACCCTACCCTAGGTACATAGCTTCATCATTAGCCCCCGAATGGATCAGGGTTTGAGTGAGGAAGGAGTTGAGATCACTTCCGACTCATTCTTCGCGTTACGAGTATATCTTGCTCTGGATCAATGAACTGAGGGGATAACATCAACTTCTTTTTCAGTCGCCTTGGTCCATTCTTAGTTTTTGTCAAGTGAACTTTCACGGTAGAGCTTCGAATGACGATGTGGAGGATGTTTTCCGTCTGAGAAGTTGCTCTGCTCCCCCGCGGATTTCGCGGGATTCAAATTTTGGGAAGCGCGCCGGACAGGCGAGGCCGTGGTAATCGGGGCGGATTAGGCAGGTCACCTCGATCCCCGTGCCACCTTTTTCGCCACGTATTGCGCATGCGACTGTTGCGGGATTTGTTTAGATCGCCTGGGCCTACAAGTCACTCACTCGGGAATGACCTTATAAAAGACACCGGACCGGGCCTTTGAACAATGCGCCCTCATTCTCCTCGCTCAGACTCAATCCGCCACCATGGGAAAAGAGAAGACGGTGGCGTTGGAGCACGTGAAGAAGGCGGCCGCGAATGCCAAGGGTAAGAGGACTAGCCGGGGCGGATCCTCGTCAAGATCCGGCCTGCCGCCGGGCTGGATCCAAGGCGACTGGATCTGCTAGACGATCAGCCAGGACGACCTCGATGACCTGGGGAGGGGGGACTGATCCCCCACGAATCAGCGCGGCTCCCGGGGAATGAGACCGAGCCGCAGCCGCGGGAGGGTGAGTGCGTTCTCCTCGCTACTCACGTCGACCGCGGGTTTTCTTTGCCTCCTCATCCTTTCTTTCGTGGCTTTTTGAACTTCTTCGGGGCTCAAATCCACCACTTCACTCCAAACACCATAGTTTATCTGGCTGCGTTTGTGTCAATGTGCGAAGATTTCTTGGGTTGTCGACCGCACTGGGGTCTCTTCAAACACAGATTCACCTACCGCTCCCAGTCGGTCAAGAAGGCCAACCCGAGTGATGAGAGGATGCACGTGATCCAGACATGCGGGGGCCTTGGGATCCAGATGAGGAACAAGAGTACCTTCCCAGCGATGATCCTTCTCGACTCGGTCCGGGGCTGGATGTCGACTTGGTTTTACTGTAAGGACCAGCCGACCCCGGGTCAGTCGACTGGACTTCCCCCCTTTTCCTTGGCTCAAGTGGAGAACACCTCCTCCTTGAGGGTGATCCTAGAAGAGAAGGCGCAGGTAAAGGCGTTGGTCGAGCGGGTCGTCCAGCTTGTCCGCGATGGGGTGACTGGGATGGACTTGCTGGAGGTCTTTCTCAGTAGATGCATCCAACCGCTTCAGGTCCGTGACCATCCGATCTGGATGTACTTGGGACTCGAGGACTCCACTCGGATCCACCCGGAGGACGTCAGTGAAGACACGATGGAGAAGTGGTTGAGGGGAATCACCGGCAACGAAGACAATTCCTGGGGGTCTAGGAGGGTGATTCCATCCGACAACTCGCGCCAGCCGGAACAGGTATGATTCTGCTTTTCCAAGTATCCTCTCGATTCACTGTGTGACACCTTGTTGATGGTCGACCGTATTTCTTTTGCTCGTTGTCCTTTCAGGCTCTCATTGATATGTACTCGACGCCCAATGGAGTGCAGGAGCAAGACATCAAGGAAGGAGCGAGCGGGGGCGAGAGTGGCGAGTGGCACTCGGATCCAGAGGAGGACGAGGAGAGCGATGACTCGAGTGATGATGAAGAGCTCAACTCGCCTCCTCTCAGAGAGAGGAGATCCAAGCATGCTCACGACCCGACGAGCACCCCGGTCCTGGCGACCACGCCGACTGGGCAATCTTCGAAGCGCCCCCGGACGTCTTCCCCAGTGCCAATTGAGAAGGCTCCGAAGCACCTCAAGGTTGTGCCGCCTCCTACGTCAAAAGCATCGAAGGCCACCTCCTCCAAACCACCGAAGGCTTTGCCCAGAATCAAAGTGACCATCCCCACCATCTCCGGGTAATCATCTGACCTATTCTTTTCGTCGACTCGAGCAACAGAACGTAACCGACTGAGTGCGGACATTTGCAGTGCTGCTACATCAGGAACCTCTTCCTACTAGTACCGAGACGAGGAGATGGAAGACGCGGTTACCTCCAACCCAGGTAAAAACTCTTATGATCTTGTTCTTCATTACTCGGTCGATTGAATTCTAGCGGTTCACTTGGGGTCGACTGAACTTGTCTGCAGCTCCACCCAACGTCATCGATCTCCCAGAAGACGATGAAGATGTGGCTCCTAGGCCCAGAAAGAACAAAAAGGTAGCGGCTGGTAAGGCGTCTCAGCAGGGACCAACGACAACACCAACCGTCTGTCAATCTAAAGATGCGGGCGGGGCCTCTGTAACCTTCGCTGTACCCTTGTCGAGTGAGCGCCCTACACCGCCGACTGTACCGGTGTCTCCTTCAGTCGTCCAATCTCACGCCCAGGAGCTCCAAGCTGCTGCACCTGGGTTGTCTGCCCTCTTCTTCGCCAGCTACCCTGTTCCGGAAAACAAGTCGGATGCGGCTGCGGAAGCCATCCATCAGGCTAACGTGATGATGGAGCGGATGAAGACGGTGCACGAGAATAGCCAGGCTGCTTACGACGCCAGCGCCGCTCTCCGGGCCAATGTCTAGGTAAGTAAACTTTCGACTGACCTTGTTCTATCAGGATATATGCTACCCGAAATATTTTCTTCCATACAATCTCCTGTTGTTTACGTTAAATCTGTACACCCACTGGGTGTTTTGTTGTCTTTGGTATTTGCGCTCTTCCACTCGGTCTGGGCGTGTAGGATCTGAACCGGTGGGGGCACGCTAAGTGCACCCACTGGGTGTAGTCCCCGAGACTGCAGTCGACTGCTGGCAGTCTACTGGGGTCTGAGTTCTTTTTCCTTTCTTTTCTCCCACTCGACCCGGGCGGACCAGTCGAATGAGATCCGAACCAGTGGGGGCACGTCAAGTGCACCCACTAGGTGTAGTCCCCGAGACCACGGTCGACTGCTGGCAGTCGATTGGGGTCTGAATAGTTTTTTCTTTTACTTGACCCGGGCGGACCGGTCGAGTTGGGTCTAAATCAGCGGGAGCACGCCAAGTGCACCCGCTGGGTGTAGTCCCCGAGACCGCAGTCGACTGCGTGTGGTCGGCTGGGGTCTAAGTGAACTCTTTAAGTTTTATTCACTCGAAAGTAAATAACCTTTGATCTTGTCGATTGACACGCCTTTTGCCTCTTGCATAAATCTTGTACTCTCATTTCCAAGTTTGCTAAACTTGAGGAGAAGCAGAGGCAACTCAACCTCGACTTGGAGCTGGCCCAACAGAATCTGAAGAAAGCTCAAGATGAAGCTGCTGGTATGGAAGGTAACTGCCTGTCGACTGTTCATGTCGATCGTATTTTAAACTATTTCTTCGATCTTTCATTTGATCCAATTGCTTCTTTTGCAGAGAAAATGAATTTGGCTTTGGAGAAAAAGGACTCGGACCTCACAGCTGCGCAGAAGGAAGCCCAGGATAAGACTGCCCTAGCAGACCAGAAGCTGGCTTTAGTCGGAGCGTTGGAAGGGGAGGTGAACAAGCTGAAGTCCTGTCTCAATGAGTCTAACCGAGAAGTGAGTCGTCTGAAGAAGGATAAAATTGTCTTGAATGAAAAGCTGGAGTCTGCAGTCCACAAGAGGAATGACACGGAAGCTTATCTGAGAACTCTTGCCAAGAAGCTCTATCTTATGCTGGAAGGTAATTCTTTTAAACCAACTGTATTTATGCTTGCAAACGAATCCTGTCTGGTCGACTCACTAATTTTTTGACTGCGGAATTCTGTCAAGACTTTGACGAGGAAACCGGAAGGGACGAGACGGGTCTGGACCCTATCGCTTCTCCAGTTTGCGATGAAACTGCCATGAACGTGCTCCGACTGGAGTCTCATGTCGCCAGCGTCACGAGTTACCTCGCGCGTCTGAAGGTGGCAGTCTCACGAGTCGACTCATCGCTCTGGCCAAGGGCAACGCTTCAAAATGACCTAGAATCTCTGATGGCTCGACTCGACGAGATCCCCGATCGAGTGCAAGAATGGAAGAAGTCCTCCGCCCGGTGTGGTGCTAACGTGGCATTGTCCTTGGTACGAGTCCACTGCAAGGAAGCCCGTGAAGACAAGCTGGCGGCGATCAAGGTCGCCAACACCAAAAGGCATGACTTCCAGTCCTTTATGGAGACTTTCATCGCTGCTGCCACTCGGATCGCGGATGGGATCGACTTGGACGAATTCGTCGAAACTGCCAGCTCTCCTCCTGCCGAGTGAACAAACTTATGAGATTTGAATCCGTCTTAAATTTGCCTCGGAATGCCAAGTGATTGCTGTAACCGTTAAACTCCTTCAGGCTTGATGCTCGAATACTTTTCATTTGCTTCTTGGAACTTTAGGATTTATCTGAATTGCTTTTGAGTATACTTGCGACTGCTTTTGAGATCTGCTCCGTTGTATGTGTGGCGTAGCTCGGAGGAGAAGGTTGCGGTCGACCTGCGCTTCGTCATCCTTGCGGACAAGGATGGAGCATACGTTGTATTTGTGGCGTAACTCGGAGAAGAGGGTCACGGCCGACCTCCGCGTCGTCGTCCTTGCGGATAAGGATGGAGCGTATGTTGTATTTGTGGCATAGCTCGGAGAAGAGTGTCGCGGTCGACCTGCACCTCATCACCCTTGCGGAAAAGGAATTTATAAACTTAGACAAGTGCTGGACTGCAGCTAAGCCCCGAGTGGGAGGATTGCTCACCACTCAGTAGGATTTTACAAACTTAGGCGAGTACTGGACTGCAGCTAAGCCCCTGAGTGAGAGGATTGCTCTCCACTCGGTAGGATTTTATAAACTTAGGTGAGTACCGGACATCAGCTAAGCCTCCCGAGTGAGAGGATTGCTCTCCACTCGGTAGGATTTTATAAACTTAGGCGAGTACTAGACTGCAGCTAAGCCCTCGAGTGAGAGGATTGCTCTCCACTCAGTAGGATTTTATAAACTTAGGCGAGTACTGGACTGCAGCTAAGCCCCCGAGTGAGAGGATTGCTCACCCCTCGGTAGGATTTTACAAACTTAGGCAAGTACTCGACTGCAGCTAAGCCCTCGAGTGGGAGGATTGCTCTCCACTCGGTAGGATTTTGTAAACTTAGGCGAGTACTGGACTGCAGCTAAGCCCCCGAGTGGAAGGATTTCTCTCCACTTGGTAGGATTTTATAAACTTAGGCGAGTACTGGACTGCAGCTAAGCCCCTGAGGGGGAGGATTGCTCTCCACTCGGTAGGATTTTATAAACTTAGGCGAGTACTAGACTGCAGCTAAGCCCTCGAGTGGGAGGATTGCTCTCCACTCGGTAGGATTTTGTAAACTTAGGTGAGTACTGGACTGCAGCTAAGCCCCCGAGTGGAAGGATTGCTCTCCACTTGGTAGGATTTTATAAACTTAGGCGAGTACTGGACTGCAGCTAAGCCCCCGAGGGGGAGGATTGCTCTCCACTCGATAGGATTTTATAAACTTAGGTGAGTACTAGACTGCAGCTAAGCCCCCGAGTGGGAGGATTGCTCTCCACTCGGTAGGATTTTATAAAGTCAGGCGAGTACTGGACTGCAGCTAAGCCCCCGAGTGGGAGGATTGCTCTCCACTCGGTAGGATTTTATAAACTTAGGCGAGTACTAGACTGCAGCTAAGCCTCCGAGTGAGAGGATTGCTCTCCACTCGGTAGGATTTTATAAACTTAGGCGAGTACTAGACTGCAGCTAAGCCCCCGAGTGAGAGGATTGCTCTCCACTCGGTAGGATTTTCTTTCGAGCTTAGGAGAAACGGATTCGCGGCTAAGCCTCCCGAGTAATAGGCTTGCTCATCACTCGATAGGATTTTCTTTCGAGCTTAGGCGAAACAGATTCGCAGCTAAGCCTCCCGAGTGAGAGGCTTGCTCATCACTCGGTAGGATTTTCTTTTGAACTTAGGCGAAACAGATTCGCGGCTAAGCCCATCCACTGGGGGATTTCGGAGGTAAATAAAAACAACAACAATCATGCGAGAAGACTGAAAAGCTCTTGTCTTTGACGAACAAATTACAAAGGTACTTCTTATTACATTTTATTCGAACGAGTGCTTAAGTATAAAAGGGGCGAAGCAGCTCCGCGTTCCAAGCCCGTGGCTCGTCCTTCTGATGCTCAACGCTGTAAAGATGGTATGATCCATTATGGAGAACTTTGGTGATGATGAAGGGGCCTTCCCAAGCCGGGGAGAGCTTGTGTGGTTTCTGTTGATCCACTCGAAGAACCAGGTCTCCCTCTTGAAAGGTTCGACCCCTCACATTTCTGGCTTGGAATCGACGCAAGTCTTGCTGATAAATGGTCGACCGGATCAAGGCCATCTCTCTTTCCTCCTCTAAGAGATCGACTGAATCTTGCCGGGCCTGCTCTACTTCCTCTTCGGAGAAGAGCTCGACTCGGGGTGCGTTGTGTAGAAGGTCACTTGGCAGAACAGCTTCGGCTCCATAGACCCAAAAGAAGGGAGTTCGTCCCGTCGACCGATTGGTAGTTCTCCTTAAACCCCAAAGAACTGATGGAAGTTCATCGACCCAAGCACCTGCTGTGTGTTTGAGATCACGCATCAGTCGGGGTTTCAGTCCTTTGAGAATTAGGCCATTCACTCTTTTTGCTTGTCCGTTCGACTGCGGGTGAGCGACTGAAGCATAGTCGACTCATGTGCCTTGAGAAGCGCAAAAAGCTCTAAACTCATCAGAATCGAAGTTCAACCCGTTGTCAGTGATGATGCTGTGTGGAACTCCATATCTGAATGTCAATTCCCTGATAAAACTGACAGCAGTGCTGGCTTCAAGATTCTTGATAGGTTTAGCTTCGATCCATTTGGTAAACTTGTCGACTGCTACGAGCACATGAGTGAAGCCGCTCCTACCAGCCCCAGTGGTCCAACCATATCCAATCCTCAAACAGCAAAGGGCCAGACGAGAGGAATGGTCTTCAGGGCTGATGCTGGCTAGTGAGACATGTCAGAGTAAAACTGGCAGCCTTCACGTCTATCGACTATATCTTTTGCCATTTCATTTGCTCGTGGCCAATAGAATCCGGCTCGGTATGCTTTAGCCACGATGGCCCGAGAGGACGCATGGTGACCACAGGTCCCGAGTGGATATCATTGAGGATCATTCGACCTTCTTCTGGCGTTATGCATCTCTGACCGACTCCAGTCACGCTTTCCCTGAACAGTTGTCCTCTTATCACAGTAAAGGCCTTGGATCGACGGACGATCTATCGAGCCTCTTCTTCGTCCTCTGGGAGTTCCTTCCTAAGGATGTATGCAATGTACATCACTGTCCAGTCGGGAGTAATGAGCAGAACCTCCATGATTAGGCCGACCACGGCTGGGACCTCGACTTCAGTCGGATGTGTGGCGCTCTTGGGCTGCGGGGGCTCTTCAGTAAAAGGATCTTCCTGAACTGTCGGTGTGTGAATATGTTCCAAAAACACATTTCTGGGAATGGCTTCTCTCTTGGAACCTATCTTTGCCAAGTCATCGGCTGCTTGATTTTTCAGACGGGGTATGTGATGGAGCTCTAACCCCTCAAACTTCTTTTCCAACTTCCTCACCGCATTGCAGTAACCAGTCATAACTGGGCTTCTAACGTCCCATTCTTTCATCACATGATTGACCACCAAATCTGAGTCGCCGTAAACCATGAGGCGACAGACACCGAATGAAATGGCCATACGTAACCCATATAGGAGTGCTTCATATTCTGCTTCATTATTGGAGGAATCGAAGTGAATCTGGAGGACGTATCTGAGCTTGTCTCCTCGGGGGGAAACCAGTACTACCCTAGCACCAGAACCATTCAACATTTTGGATCCATCAAAGAACATGGTGCAGTGCTCCGAGTGAACTTGAGTCGGCAATTGCTGTTCGATCCACTCGGCGAGGAAATCTGCCACTGCTTGGGACTTGATAGCTTTCTTTGCCTCAAACTTGATATCTAAGGGAAGGAGTTCAATCGCCCATTTTGCCACTCGACCTGTTGCGTCTCTGTTGTGCAGAATCTCTGACAATGGAGCGTCGCTGACGACTGTAATAGAGTGATCAAAGAAATAGTGTGCAACCTTCTTCGTGGTCATGTAAATACCATAAACAAGCTTCTGATAGTGTGGATATCTCTGCTTTGACGGAGTCAGGACTTCAGAAATATAATAAACCGGAGCTTTTCCCTCTTCTTCCCGCTCGACCGTAAGTACTGCACTGACGACTTGTCCAGTGGCTTCTATATAAAGCAATAAAGGCTCTTTGCTGATTGGGGCAGCAAGCACCGGCTGGGTGGAAAGCAGGGCTTTTAGCTCTTCAAAGGCTGCATCAGCTTCAGGAGTCCACTCGAACTTATCTGATTTCTTCATCAGTCGGTAAAGCGGCAGTGCCTTTTCACTGAGGCGAGAAATGAATCGACTTAGGGCGGCCAAACAACCAGTAAGCTTCTAGAGATCATGCACATGCACAGGGCGTTTCATCCGGAGTATAGCACCCACTTTCTCTGGGTTAGCATCGATCCTTCGTTCGGAAACGAGAAAACTGAGTATTTTCAGCCTGGAACTACAAACATGCACTTTGATAGATTAAGCTTGATATCATACCTTCTGAGGTTGGCAAAGGTTTCAGCAAGGTCATCCAGTAGGTTGGAACCTTTACATGACTTGACCACAATGTCATCCATGTATGCTTCCACATTCTGACTGATCTGAGTGAGCAGGCACTTCTGAATCATCCGCATGAATGTGGCTCCTGCGTTCTTCAAGCCGAATGACATAGTGACATAACAGAAGCACCCAAATGGGGTGATGAAAGATGTTTTTATGTCGCCGGGTCCGTACAGACGGATCTGGTGGTACCCGGAGTAGGCGTCCAAAAAGGACAAACACTCGCACCCCGCAGTCGAGTCGACTATCTGGTCGATGCGAGGGAGAGGAAAGTGATCTTTCGGGCAGGCCCGATTGATATGTTTGAAGTCGATGCACATGAGAAGTGAGTCATCCTTCTTTGGGACCATGACAACATTGGCTAACCACTAGGAGTGGTAAATCTCATGGATAAACTCAGCTGCCAAAAGCCGAGCCACCTCTTCACCGATTGCCTTCCTCTTCTGTACGATGGACCGTCGAAGATGTTCTTTGACTGGTTTCACTTTTGGGTCGACTCGCAAACGATGCTCAGCCAGTCCCCTGGGAACACCTGGCATGTCTGAAGGTTTCCATGCAAAGATGTCCTAGTTCTCACGGAGGAACTAGGTGAGCGCTTCTTCCTATTTGCACTCGAGTCTTGTTGAAATGCGAGTCAGAGCAGCATTGGGATCCGTCGGGTGAATGTGAATCGATTTTGTTTCGCCAGACGACTGGAATGCTGAATCCTTGGCTGGCTTCTTGGCTCGCAACAAATCACTCGGATCTGCACTTTTTTGGTATTCTTGCAATTCTACTACGGCCATCTATGCATCGGCGATCTTTCAGCCCTTCTGGAAGCACTCTTCCGCCTTCTTCCGACTACCAGTGATAGTGATCACCCCTTTGGGACCAGGCATCTTCAATTTGAGGTACACGTAACATGGTCGAGCCATAAAACGTGCATAAGCTGGCCTGCCCAGAATAGCATGATGAGCACTTTGGAAATCCACAACTTCATATGTAAACTTTTCTTTGCGGTAATTCTTGGAATCACCGAAAACCACGTCGAGAGCAATCTGGCCGAGTGATGCATCCTTTTTGCCAGGAATGACCCCATGGAAACTCATATTACTTTCACTGAGTCTGGACATCGGAATGCCCATTCCTTTCAACGTCTCTGCATAGAGTATATTCAGGCCACTGCCACCATCCATCAGAACCTTAGTCAGTCGGGTGCCTTCGAATACTGGGTCGACCACCAACGCTTGCCTCCCAGAGGTGGCTATGTGCGCTGGGTGATCGGACTGGTCGAATGTAATGGTAGGCTGGGACCACTTAAAATAACTGGGTGTCACCGGAGCCACCATGTTCACTTCTCTATTGATGACTTTCAATCGACTTTTACTCTCAACCTCAGCGAAAATCATCAGAGTGGAATTCACGTGGGGATAACCATCATCATCCTCTTCCTCATCCTCAACCTTGTCAGCTTCTTTCTCCTTTTCCTTGGGCTGTTTCTCTCGGAATTGTTGGATTAGGAGTCGACACTGCCGAGTGGTATGCTTCGGGTAAATGAAATTACCCTCTTCATCTTTTTTGGTCTGGATGTGGAATGGCAAATCCAGCACATCATTTCCATCTTGATCTTTTACTTTCTTGGGGTTCCACGACCCTTTGGGCTTCCCCTTGAACTTTCCTTGAGTCACGGCTAAGGCTTCACCAGAAGCGGCTGGCTCGGCTTTGTGGTTCTATTTCCGACTGGAGTTTCCTCCTCCGGTTTCATGGGTGACTGTTTTATGCTTGCCACTCCGGAGTCGGTCTTCTTCTTCACAGTTGGCATACTTGGTGGCAATTTCCATCATCCGAGTCAGAGTCATATCTCCTGTCCGACTGAATTTCAGATTCAACTCCCGATGCTTGATGCCTTCTTTAAAGGCACAAATTGCCTGATGATCAGACACATTCTCCACCATGTGGTGCAATGTGATCCATCTTTGGATATAATCCCTCAAAGTCTCATTCGATTTCTGAACGCAACACTGTAATTCGGCCAACCCTGCCGGCCGTTTGCAAGTACCTTCGAATGTTCTGACAAATACTTGGGCAAGATCTTCCCAAGTATAAATACTACTAGGTGCTAACTGATTCAGCCATGCTCTAGCCAAGCCCTCCAACATCAGAGGAAGGTGCTTCGTGGCCACTTCATCATTGCCACCACCAATCTGGACAGCCACTCGGTAGTCTTCAAGCCAAGTGTCCGGCTTGGACTCACCAGCGAACTTACTGACTCCAGTCGCCAACCTGAAGTTGGGGGGAATCACTGCAGCCCTGATGGCTCTGCTAAAGCACTCCGGGCCTGAGGCATGCACCCTGCTGCTGGTTGGTAGATCTCTGTCATGACCTTCTCGGTGAGCCCTGTTTCTGTTGACCAAGCCCTGAACGAGAATGGATCTCGCATCAAAGCCTGGTTCTCTGGGGTCGACTGGAATCCCTCGCCCCATACTGTGAGGGCGCCTGTCATCATGTTGCCGAGGCACGTACGACCCACTCGTTGGGGGGAGGCGTAGGCACTCGACGCCGATCATCGTGATCGACTCGGTGATCATACTGCTCACGGTTTCTGTACTGATCTCGTCGATCTCCACGTCCCTCACGCCTCAGAGGTGATCTTGGGCTATGAGCCAACTGAACTGTGTCTGCAACCACGGATCTGCTGTATTTTGCTCTCCCACCGCACGGAGCAAGGCCCGGATCTGCACCAGACCTCGACCATCTTCTGACTGGGAAGGTTGGATCGACTCCGCTATCCGGGCTGCAGTTGCGAGATTCTGGATTGGAGTTCGGTATACCTGAGTCAGAGGCGAAAAAAGTTGACGTCGACTAGATTCGGGAGCACGCTGTCGAGCACGCTCGTCGAGTGCGCGCTGGAGATTCTCCAGTCGAGTGTGCTCAGCCAAGTTGGCCAGGCGCGCCTCCTCCAAGGCCAGGGCCTCGGGGGTTTCTCCAACGATAGCAGTGTGAAGCGCATCCATGTTCCGGCGGTGAAGTTCTTCTCTCCGCTGCGAAGAGAGGGGTTCGGGCGGTACTCTTCATGAATACGCGATGGATCGCCGCCCCCATCGCCTCCGTCTTCACGGGTGAAGCCAGGAGGACTGCGTGGTCCATTGACCATCAAAACTTCCGCCGCTAGGTCGCTGCTGTCGCACTCGGATGCAGTCTCTATGGAGCCAGTCGAACAGGACGTAGAGGGTTTCGTCGGGCTCGATTGCCACGACCTGTGTCCCATAATATAAGAACGTTTTTGGCACTACACTAGTGTCAAAAACATTCTTATATTATGGGATGGAGGGAGTACGAAGAAAGAGATAGAGAGGAGTAAAATAAATACACTTATAGCCAACCTTGTTGTAGTATGAGTGACTAAGTGATGACTATGTATGACATGCCAACATCAGATAGCCTAACGCACCGTGTTAAATCTCCAAGGGCGCGACCGCGCGAGCGACGCGACGGTCGTGGTAGGCGCGACCATGATACGGGCTGCTGGCAGCCTTTGGATCTGAGATCAAACGGTCGCATGCTAAGTTGCTGAAAATTTACAGAATAACCCTCCAGGATAGGATATTCACCCATAGGTCTAGAATCACGCCATGCAACCATTCGATCTCAGATCTAAGGGCTCTCGGAAGACCGTATCATGGGAGAATGGAAAGCCACTACCCTGTCGTTCGCACGCTGGCAGTTCGCTCCTACTCGTCCCCGCACGTCCTTCAATACTACGGCGGTTCGCTCCTAGTCATCCTGTCCATTCACATTATGGCAGCTCCACTAATCCTAACCCTCCTCCCAGATCCATGGCATCCCAAATCTCCATGATCGGCAGTGAGTACAAGGTTAGAACCATCACCGGCGATGAGTTCGACGTCATCTACACCCGTTCTTCCGCGAGGTGAAAAGATGCCTTTCTCGCTTCAGACGCATGTTCGAAAACTCAGATGATGAGTGGGTCACTGGTCTAGATGTTGAGTACACCACAGTCCTGGGACCAGAGAAGGATCTAAAGGACGAAGAGAGGAAGAAGCCCGCCGTGATCCAGGTTTGCATACATAACATTTGCTTGGTCTACCACATATGCCATGCCCACGTTGAGTGCCAGGATTTTAAGAACTTCCTCAAGGACAAAACAGTGAAATTCGTTACTGTAGACTTTAAGAATGACAGGGATGTCCTGCGTCGGATAGGTCTTGTTGTAGGCAACCCCTTCGACCTCCAGAAGAATCGGCTGGTGTCCTCTCATCAGCCTTCAATGCTGACCCTGGCAGGAGCCATGGTTCATCCTTCGTACGGTACACTGGAGAAACCTCCATACATGTTTCATCGTCATGCATGGCAGCGGAATGTACTAGATATAGACCACATCCACTACGCTGCAATGGATGGCTACCTTTGCTTCAATATCTAAAAGGGTTGGATGAAGAGCAACAGCCAAGTGTGCGGTTCAAGCAAAGAAGTATCAGCCAAGCGGAAGAGGGACAAGGACGAAGTCGAGGACGTGGACGAGGACTCTGAGTAAGGTGGCAGTGTCGTTGCTCATGGTGGTTCTAATACAGTGTCTACCGGAATAGTTGCAAAGTTTAATTTCAGGTGTGCTTAATTTAATTTGAGGGGTGTGTTGTGCTGAGCCCCCAGCAGAACTATGTTATGTTTCTTCTCGTTACTTTAACTCTTCAGTACGTACATACTAGTATTTCTTACATTTCATCTTTTAGTTGGTATAGTACTACCACTCGTTTCTTCACATTATATACGTACAATATATATGGCCAACATCATATAGCCAGCAGTTTAGTTGTCAAAGAATTTCAGGGTGCTTAGTTTTGTCAAAGAATTCTAGGATGCTTAGAGGGTGCTTGGATCCAAGGGACTTATTTTAGTCTGACTAAAAATAGTCTCTTTAAGAGGCTAAAGTTCCAAGCACCCCTGACTAAAGAGGGGCTAAAATTTTTTTAGTCAGGGGTACTGTCGGTGTCAAAACCGGCGGATCTCGGGTAGGGGGTCCCGAACTGTGCGTCTAAGGCGAATGGTAACAGGAGGCAGGGGACACGATGTTTTCCCCAGGTTCGGGCCCTCTTGATGGAGGTAAAACCCTATGTCCTGCTTGATTTATTCTTGATGATATGGGTATTACAAGAGTTGATCTACCACGAGATCAGAGAGGCTAAACCTTAAAAGCTAGCCTATGGTATGATTGTATGTTGTCCTACGTATTAAAACCCTCCGGTTTATATAGACACCGGAGGGGGCAAGGGTTACACAAGGTTGGTTACAAAGGAGGAGATATCCATATCCGTACTGCCTAGCTTGCCTTCCACGCCAAGTAGAGTCCCATCCGGACACGAGACGAAGTCTTCAAGCTTGTATCTTCATAGTCCAACAGTCCAGCCAAAGGATAGAGTCCGGCTGTCCGGAGACCCCCTAATCCCGGACTCCCTCAGTAGCGCCTGAACCAGGCTTCAATGACGACGAGTCCAGCGCGTAGTGTTGTCTTCAGCATTGCAAGGCGGGTTCCTCCTCCGGATATACCAAAGAAGAGTTCAAATAAAGGATAGTGTCCGGCCATGCAAAATTAGTTCCACATACCACCGTAGAGAGAATAATATTTCCACAAATCTAATCTGCTCACACGTTTAGGAAACATGACATCATGCCATGGGTCGGCGATTATTCGAACCGTTTTTCTTTAACTAGCCCCGCACATAACATGAGGCAGTTTCTTGACATGTGGTGTCAAAGCAGAGATCGTGTTCCCCTTATTACGGGATTCTCATCAATACAGGCGTGGGTAACCCAACCGTGCCTAGGACTCCTAGATTTTAGGCAAGTCCCAAACGGCCACGGCGAGGACGCTTGATATTCACCCTCTTTATAAAGGGACAAGGCTTTTACTTTTTTCCTCCCGTGCTCAATCGAATCCTTCCGTCGCCTCGAGTTCTAACACCCAAAGCCTAGGTCAGGTGCTTCGGATGTCCAATCATGTTCGGATCCGGCCTCCAGCGCCGGTGGATGCCCTCCTCCGTCACGGGAGAGGATATCAAGAAGTTGAGGGAGGCAAGATACCTAACCGCCGAAGTCTCACATCGGCTGCCCGCCCGAGGGCAGGTCGTCCCTACTCCTGAACCCAACGAAGATGTCGTGTTCATCTCCCACTTCCTCCAACGACTAGGCCTCACTCTGGATCCCTTCGTAAGGGGCTTGATGTTCTATTATAGGCTTGATTTCCACGATCTAGCCCCGGATTCATTTCTCCACATCTCGGCATTTATTGTTGTATGTGAGGCCTTCCTCCGCATTACCCCTCACTTTGGCCTGTGGCTCAAGACCTTTGATGTGAAGCCGAAGACGGTCGAGGGGCAGTATGCAGCGTGCGGAGGCACATTAATAAGCTAGATTGCAGGAGCTTCGTGGCCAAAAGGGTCCTTTCCAGAGGTGTCCGGATTATGGCAACGGGAGTGGTTCTACATCACCGCTCCCAGAAGTGCCTAGTGGGTAGCTTCCCCCGCTTTTCGCTCGGGCCCTCCACCACAACTGATGTCATGGATCAGCAGGGGGCTGAGCTGGGGTCCAGCCAAGGATGTGGCCATATTGCAGAGCCGCATCCAAGATTTCTTCGAGGGAGATTTTAGTTTGGTTATGGTAGTGCAAGTCATGCTGGTTCGTCGAGTCCATCCATGCAAACGCCGGCCCCTCCGCTTGTGGGAATTCAACCCAGAAGGACCGTGTGCTATTCAGAATTTCCTCGGCCTGACGCATGAGGAGATGTATAAAACATTCTTCAGACCTCAAATAGAGTGTCCGGATACTACCGAGGACGTGGGCATGAGCAACAATCGTACCAGCGACCAAGTAAGTAATCCTCTAGCTGAACACACCGCCTTTCATTTATCATGGCGTCATTCCGAGAAATCGCTCTTCGACCAGGACTGGCTAACAAAGGCAAAGATGATTCGGTGTTCGGCCCCCCTTCCTGAGGGTTTGGACAATCCGGTACTGGAAAAGATGCTCAAGCTAGCACCGTACCCGGAGCCCTCAAAGGAAGATAAAGGGGGGGAATAATGAGGGCAAAAGCGGGCCCCTATCGCTACCACTTTCAACCGAGGGAATGAGCGCCTCCGTGAAGGAGGATAACCAAGGGGAAGATTCTGACCTTCTCTCACTCCGGGGAAGCAAGAGGATTGCCTCTGAGGATCCAGAAACCAAGGCTTCCAAATGGGAGAAGAAGTATCCAACAGAGGGTCCTGCCTTGGGGGGTGCTCTTGCCGCACAAAGTCCGCGCGGGGATCCGCCCTCTAACGAGAAGTAAGTGATCAAGAAGATACTTAATAGTAAAGATATTCTACCTTACTCCCGAGGAAAATAACCGAAGCGTTTATCTTGCAGTTCGGATCTTAGCCCTTCTCAACAGAGCTCGTCTTCAGGGGACCTTCTTCCGGAGATGATGGAGAGCGAAACGCCTCCTCTGGACTCCCCCACTCAAGAAGTGGGCGACCTTGAAGTGTCATCACGGAGGGCTTCTCCGGATCCGGTGAGGCCAGAAGATAATCCTATAGTCACCCGAAGTCCCCAACATCCAGCTCTTGATGAGAGCAAACAAAGGAGTCCGGCGCCGCCTGGTATGCGGTGAGACACACTGAGGGATCTGCTAAAGCGAGCGACCATCCCGGAAGAACACCGTACGTTGATGGGTACGGTGATGGAAAGGATTTCATCCGCCGAAAGCGGGTTGCATGACACCTTTATGAGTCTACTAACGGACTTTGAGGTACATAAAATGATATACATTTGTGATAGTACCGCACATTTTTAGGTGTGCCCTATGTAGATAGTAGGCCCTGAGACTCTAGTTGTTGCCGAGAGCGGCGGCAAACAGAGGATCGTAGTCCAATGTAATAACCAGACTGCTTTTATGTGCAGGTGGTGGAAGCTCCGGTAGCTAGCCGGACTGATGAGTTTGCCGAACAGAAGCGGCAACTGGATGCGGCGGATGCCGACATCGAGCTTGTTAACAAGCGGCTTGACGAGGCACAGGGTAAGTGATGTTTTCTTGTGAATGTCACAGAGTAAGAGCAGCGTGATGCCAGTATCTTTAATATGTGTTGACTGCAGATGGGTCTGCCACCGTGGAGACCCTTCGGGCAGAACTTGCCCGAGCCAGAGAACAAGCAAGGAGTAGTAATGCGGCCGTTTTGAAGGCGGCCGAGGAGTTAAGAGCCGAGAAGGCCGCGCATTGCGAGAGCAAAGAGAAGATGGCCAAGATGGCTGTAAAGTTAAAAGACACTGCCGACCGTTGCCAGTTCCTTGAAGAAGAAAACCGAGCGAAGGCGACGGACCTCGAAAAGGCTGCGATGGCGACCAAAGACACCCACTCTGCCATGAGAGCGAAGAAGGAGGAGCTTCATGAAGCCGGTGATATTGTGGCTGGGAAGCCCTTTTTGCTGCGGAGGAAGTTTGGAGATCCGCGGTATGCCCCTCTGGATCGGCTGTGGAGTTCGGCGGACGCATATCTGGATTTGACGGCGAGTGCTGTCGATGCGGCCGAATACTTCCAAGATTAAACAGATCATGAAGTGGACAAGCTATTCTGGTCGCAGTTTAACGTTCCAGAGCGTCCGCTTCCACTAACTGATCAGCTTGCCGAATGGGCCGAACTCAATAGATTGTCCGGACTTGCCATGAGGTCCGTCATAGATCATCTGTGGCCGAAGAAGCCGAAGCCGAATAGCTATTTCAGCTTAGTGCAGCAGTTCCTTGGTGCGGTGCCGTGCATCAATGCGATGAAGAGGTCGGCGTGCCTAGAAGGCTCGCGGATGGTCCTTGCCCGTGTCAAAGCATACTGGGCGGAGATGGATGCTACCACTGTTGCGGCGCAGGGTTCGGCCATAGGCCGAGTGGCTGCCGAGCACTATTTTGAAGAAGTTCTTGAGGGTGCTCGTTTGATAGAGGCCCAGTACTCGAAGAATATTATGTTTGAGTGACATGTATTCCCATTGTAAAAACAATGCTTTATTGAATTTATCAAGGCTGTTTTTATACTTGTGCCCGAAAGTATTATGATACCTCCTGTGCGTCCGTTTATGTATACATGTATATAACCTGAAAGATTGCAATCGTCAGCTTCAGCCCCCATGCATATAATGCGAGGGTGTTCGCAGAAGATGCGTATTTACACTTAATCCAACGTCTTGGTCCTAATAAGGAGGTGATAGAATAGAGGACTAGGCAACCGGACTATAATGCTTTAACACTTTCACTTAGCTAGAGGAGTTTGACAGTGGGGCTACTATATAGCCCCTGGTGGCTCCACACTCACCCGAGTTCGGGATGCGTACATGCCTGGCCGGGAAATGGCCATTCGTTAAGGCGGAGGAATTCTAAGATTTCGATAGGTCATCGAGTGGTTGACTAGTCTCGCGCTATATCATGACAGTCAGTTTTCGGCTTTCTCTACTGAGGTGCTCGTTCGGATGAACTAGGGCACATTCGCAGTAGTTCTCTTGGTGCCGCCTTAGCCGATAGAGCGGAACGTAAGGCAGCAAAACACAGGAGCCGGGCAAACCCAACATTTGGCCAAAGACATGATTCAGAGATGATGCATATAAGGCCAAACTCGCGACGCCGAACACTCCCTAAGGTATTCGGTCTTTATGGTGTAAACCGGGCCTAAACAGTGCCCTTTGTAAGAAGCCCCTGGTGTCCAGGTACGTGCCTTGTTCTGGCCTGGCCACATGCCAAGACGTCAGCAGTTCCCGCTTCGGGTAGCTCTTTGTGTGTAGGTTACCGCCGTACTTCGCCGCTGTGTTGAGTACTTTACTCCATCTGATTTTGAGTGTGTCTTCCACAACCTTGAGCCTTTGCTTCTGCTTTTTTAGACTCCTCGCGGTGGCAACAAGCCTTTGATGGGCATTCTGTTGCCCCAGGTGTCTGTCTGGTGTGATGTCGTCCAGATTATTATCTTTGACAGAGTCGGGTTGTTTCGTTTGATTCTCCGTGTTTCCGTGGTCCGGCGATTGTTCACCCTGCTCTAACGCTGGGTCTATATGATCGTTATTTCTGCCGAGGCGGGATTTGGGGCGGCGCTTACGCTGCCGCTTTGACTGCTTCTCGAGGGGACAACCCTTCATTGCGTCCTTCCGTTCTTCATCTTTTTCTTTTGGTGTATCCACCATGTATACGTCATGTGATGAACAGGGCAGTGGTTCCGTTTCATCTCCTGCATAGTCGTCCATATCGTTGATGTTTTCGGAGTCGAAGTCAAGCATGTCGGTTAAATCGTCGACAGTGGCTACTAAGTGGGTGGTGGGTGGGCGGCGAATTTCTTCGTCATCCGCATCCCAAACCTGCCGGACATAGTTCGGCCAGGATCCTCCTGACAAGGAGAGAGACCTTAATGAGTTCAGTACGTCGCCGAAGGGCGAGTGCTGAAAAATATCCATGGAGGTAAACTCCACGATCGACGCCCAATCAAATTCAATAGGAACGGGCGCAGGCGGTTCGGAGTCTGTGGCCGGAGAAGGATCCGGCAGTTTGACAACACAGCTCTTGTGAAGGGTAAGGTCGATATTCGGCTCGATCGCCGCTGAGGATACGGCCTCCGTGACGGGGTCTATCCACCCGTCCATGGACGGCGCAACTAGCTCTGAATTGAGGCTCGGAGCGGCTGCCAGTGCGATCTCCTGAATACGGTCCGACGGCAGAGCTAAATCGTACCCATCGTGACCGCGTGGCACACAAGGCCGAGGCTCGAATCCGTCGAAGATCAAGTCACCGCAGGCATTGGTCATGTAATTTAAGCTTCCAAAACTGACCTGGTGGCCAGGGGCGTAACTTTTCGATCTACTCTAGATGGCCAAGTGAGTTGGCCCGCAGTGTGAAGCCGCCGAACACAAAGATCTGTCCGAGGAGAAAAGTCTCACCCTGGACTGCATCACTATCGATGATCGTAGGAGCCATCAAGCCTAATAGCGACGGCATAGAGGAACTCTCAATGAAAGCACCAATGTCGGTGTCAAAACCGGCAGATCTCGGGTAGGGGGTGCCGAACTGTGCGTCTAAGGCGGATGGTAACAGGAGGCAGGGGACACGATGTTTTACCCAGGTTCGGGCCCTCTTGATGGAGGTAAAACCCTACGTCCTGCTTGATTTATTCTTGATGATATGGGTATTACAAGAGTTGATCTACCACGAGATCGGAGAGGCTAAACCCTAAAAGCTAGCCTATGGTATGATTGTATGTTGTCCTACGGACTAAAACCCTCCGGTTTATATAGACACCGGAGGGGGCTAGGGTTACACAAGGTAGGTTACAAAGGAGGAGATATCCATATCCGTACTGCCTAGCTTGTCTAATCCACATTTTAGTAGGGGTACCTGAGGGAGTCCGAGATTAGGGGGTCTCCGGACAGCCGGACTCTATCCTTTGGCCGGACTATAGGGCTATGGAGATACACGATTGAAGACTTCGTCTCGTGTCCGGATGGGACTCTACTTGGCGTGGAAGGCCAGCTAGGCAGTACGGATATGGATATCGCCTCCTTTGTAACCGACCCTGTGTAACCCTAGCCCCTCCGGTGTCTATATAAACAGGAGGGTTTTAGTCCGTAGGACAACATACAATCATACCATAGGCTAGCTTTTAGGGTTTAGCCTCTCCGATCTTGTGGTAGATCAACTCTTGTAACACCCATATCATCAAGAATAAATCAAGTAGGACATAGGGTTTTACCTCCATCAAGAGGGCCCGAACCTGGGTAAAACATCGTGTCCCCTGCCTCCTGTTACCATCCACCTTAGACACATAGTTCGGGACCCCCTACTCGAGATCCGCCGGTTTTGACACCGACATTGGTGCTTTCATTGAGAGTTCCTCTGTGTCGTCGCCGTTAGACTTGGTGGCTCCTACGATCATCGATAGCGATGCAGTCTAGGGTGAGACTTTTCTCCCCGGACAGATCTTTGTGTTCGGCGGCTTCGCACTTCGGGCCAACTCACTTGGCCATCTAGAGCAGATCGAAAGTTATGCCCCTGGCCACCAGGTCAGGTTTGGAAGCTTAAATTGCACGGCCGATGCCCGCGGAGACTTGATCTTCAACGGATTCGAGCCCCGGCCTTGTGTGCCACGCGGTCACGATGGGTACGATTTAGCTCTGCCATCGGACCGTATTCAGGAGATCGCACTGGCAGCCGCTCCGAGCCTCAATTCGGAGCTAGTTGCGACAT
Organism: Triticum urartu; assembly: GCF_056163025.1. Taxonomy (NCBI): domain Eukaryota; kingdom Viridiplantae; phylum Streptophyta; class Magnoliopsida; order Poales; family Poaceae; genus Triticum; species Triticum urartu. The sequence goes on from NC_141877.1 coordinate 499,070,065, forward strand.
CCATGGACGGGTGGATAGACCCCGTCACGGAGGCCGTATCCTCAGCGGCGATCGAGCCGAATATCGACCTTACCCTTCACGAGAGCCGTGTTGTCAAACTGCCGGATCCTTCTCCGGCCACAGACTCCGAAGCGCCTGCGCCCGTTCCTATTGAATCCGATTAGGCGCCGATCATGGAGTTTACCTCCGCAGATATTTTTCAGCACTCGCCCTTCGGCGACGTACTGAACTCATTAAGGTCTCTCTCCTTGTCAGGATGATCCTGGCCGAACTATGTCCGGCAGGATTGGGATGCGGATGACGAAGAAATTTGCCGCCCACCCACCACCCACTTAGTAGCCATTGTCGACTCCAAAAACATCGACGGTATGGACGATGATGCAGGAGACGAATAGGAACCACTGCCCTGTTCATCACATGACGTATACATGGTGGACACACCAAAAGAAAACGACGACGAACGGAAGGACGCAACGAAGGGTTGTCCCCTCAAGAAGCAGTCAAAGCGGCGGCGTAAGAGCCGCCCCAAATCCCGCCTCGGCAGAAACAACGATCATATAGACCCAGCGTTAGAGCAGGGTGAACAATTGCCGGACCACGGCAACACGGAGAATCAAACGAAACAACCCGACTCGGTCAAAGATAATAATTCGGACGACATCACACCGGACAGACACCCGGGACAACAGAATGCCCATCAAAGGCTTGTTGCCACTACGAGGAGTCTAAAAAAGTAGAAGCAAAGGCTCAAGGCTGCGCAAGAGACACTCAAAATCAGATGGAGTAAAGTACTCAACACAGCGGCGAAGTACGGCGGTAACCGCCACACTAAGAGCTACCCGAAGCGGAAGTTGCTACCTGAATTCGATGAGGAGGCCTTAGATCCCCCGCAACCAAAAATTAAAATAACCATCCGGCCGGATAGATGACCTCACGGCCAACATAGAGCGGCGAACAACGCCGCACATGAACCAATACATGATTCACGCGAGGGCTCGCATCAAAAGGACGGCGTAACCTTATCCATTTATGGATCACGCAAGCGCGCTCCGGCATATGATGCAACACAACAAACATCCGAACACCACGGTACACCCAGATACAGGGGTGCCACACCCCCCCTATGTTTCACCGATGAGGTGCTGGACCATGAATTTCCAGAGGGATTCAAACCCGTAAACATAGAGGCATACAACGGAACAACAAACCCTGGGGGTCTGGATTGAGGACTATATCCTCCATATCCATATGGCTCGAGGAGATGATCTCCATGCCATCAAGTACTTACCCCTCAAGCTCAAAGGGCCAGCTCGGCACTGGCTAAAAAGCCTCCCCGAAAGCTCCATTGGAAGCTGGGAAGAGCTCGAAGACGCTTTTCGGGCGAATTTTCAAGGGACTTATGTCCGACCTCCGGATGCGAACGATTTGAGTCATATAACCCAACATCCCAGAGAATCAGCCCAAAAGCTTTGGAATATGTTTCTTACTAAAAAGAACCAAATAGTCAACTGTCCGGACACCGAAGCCTTGGCAGCCTTTAGGCACACCGTCCGAGACGAATGGATTGCCAGACACCTCGGCCAAGAAAAGCCGAGAACAATGGCAGCATTAACAAGCCTCATGACCCGCTTTTGCGCGGGCGAGGACAGATGGCTAGCCCGATGCAGCACCAGCAACCCAAGTACATCCAAAGTTAGAGAAGCAAACGGGAAATCACGACGCAACAAAAATAATAAATGCCGGAATAAAGAAGACAACCCGAAGAGCACGGCGGTAAACGCCGGATTTAGAAGCTCTCGGCCAGGTCAGCAAAAGCCGCCCCCTAAAGGCGCCAGAGATGAATTGTCCAGGTTAAACAAAATTCTGGACCAAATATGTCAGATCCATAGCTCCCCAGATAAACCTGCACATCATACCCACAGAGAATGTTGGGTCTTCAATTAGTTCGGCAAGCTCAACACCGAACATAAGGGGCAGGATACACCAAGCGAAGACGAGGATGAGCCTCGCAAGCAAAACACTGGGGAACAGAAGAAATTTCCACCAGAAGTCAAAACAGTAAACGTGTTACACATGATAAAGGGGAGAAGCAAAGCGGCACTCCCAGATAAACATGCCCAAGGGCCTATCACCGCGGAGTTCTGCCACTGGCCGTCTCAATCGATCACCTTCGACCATCAGGATTACTCAGCAAGTATCCGGAGTGTTGAAGATAGACTTGGCGACGTATGCTGTAGCCAGACTCACAGTGCCAGAATCAGACTCCTCCTCAGATTCCACCTCTGCCTCCTCAGATGCGGATTCCTCCTCTGAATCCATCTCCTTGCCTACAAACGCACGCGCCTTGCCAGATGAGCTCTTCTTGTGTGATGAAGACTTTGATGAAGACTTGGAAGAAGACTTTGAGTGTTTCTTCTTCTTCTTGTCGTCAGAATCATATTCCTTGCTCTTCTTCTTCCTTCTGTTCTCATAGTCCCACTGTGGACACTCAGAGATGAAGTGCCCAGTTTTCTTGCACTTGTGACATGTTTTGTTCTTGTAGTCATGAGCAGAAGCTTCATCATTCCTTGAGCTTGATCGTGAAGATTTTCTGAAGCCTTTCTTCTTGGTGAATTTTTGAAACTTCTTCACTAGCATTGCAAGTTCTCTTCCAATGTCTTCAGGATCATCAGAACTGCAGTCAGATTCTTCTTCAGATGAGGAGACAGCTTTTGCCTTCAAGGCACGAGTTCGCCCATAGTTTGGACCGTAGATATCTCTTTTCTCAGAAAGCTGAAACTCATGTGTGTTGAGCCTCTCAAGTATGTCAGACGGATCGAGTGTCTTGAAATCAGGACGTTCTTGAATCATCAGGGCCAGAATGTCAAACGAACTATCAAGTGATCTCAGCAGCGTCTTGACGATTTCATGTTTGGTGATCTCAGTAGCGCTGAGGGCTTGAAGCTCATTTGTGATGTCAGTGAGCCGATCAAAGGTGTGCTGGACATTCTCATTGTCATTTCGTTTGAAGCGGTTGAAGAGATTGCGAAGGACACTGATTCTTTGATCTCTCTGGGTTGATATGCCTTCATTAACTTTGGAGAGCCAATCCCAGACCAGTTTGGATGTCTTCAAGGCACTCACACGGCCATACTGTCCTTTGGTCAGATGACCACAGATGATATTCTTGGCAGTAGAGTCCAATTGAACGAACTTCTTGACATCAGCAGCAGTGACACCTTCTCCAGCCTTGGGAACGCCGTTTTCAACGACATATCATAGGTCGACGTCAATGGCTTCAAGATGCATGCGCATCTTATTCTTCTAGTAGGGATATTCAGTTCCATCAAAGACGGGACAAGCAGCGGAGACTTTGATTATCCCTGCAGTCGACATAGCTAAAACTCCAGGTGGTTAAACCGAATCACAGAACAAGGGAGCACCTTGCTCTGATACCAATTGAAAGTGCGTTATATCGACTAGAGGGGGGGTGAATAGGCGATTTTTATGAAAGTCTTCAAAACGTGAGAGTTGTGAAGACAAACAGTGAAGATCATGCCTATTACTATGCAGCGGAAGTTAGATTACACTAGGCCAGCCATGGTCATGTGTTCAATAGAGTGAAAGCGCAATGACAAACAGCTTCAGTGTAATAAGGATCAGGTAGGAAGAAGTTATGAAGCCGAACAGATCATACATTCATGTTGTGAAGACAAAAGATAAAGCAAGCATGCAATGGCTTCACAATGAATAACTGTAAGTGAAAGGAAGTGAAGATGAAACCAGTGACGCGTTGAAGACAATGATTTGTTGGACCAGTTCCAGTTGCTGTGACAACTGTACGTCTGGTTGGAGCGGCTAGGTATTTAAACCAAAGGACACACAGTCCCGGACACCCAGTCAAGGACACTTAGTCCAAGACACCCAGTCCTCACCGTTTTCTCCTTGAGCTAAGGTCACACAGACCTCGCCCAGTCACTCAGGTAAGTCTTCAAGGTAGACTCCCAAACCTTCACAGACTTCGTTCACTGACAATCCACAATTTCTCTTGGATGCTCAGAACGCGACGCCTAACCGTCTGGAGGATGCACAGTCCTCAAGTGTAATAAGTCTTCAAATCACACAGACACGAAGACTTAAGTGATGCCCAATTTACTCTGGCTCTGGGTGGTTAGGGCTTTTCTCCTCATTGGGAATTTTTCTTTCAAAGGCTTCGAGGTGGGTTGCTCTCAAACGACAAAAGCCGTGTACTGAAATCTGAGCAGCCAACCGTTTATGGTTGCGGGGGGTGGACTATTTATAGCCACTTGGCAACCCGACCTGATTTGTCCGAAATGACCCTGGGTCACTAAGGAACTGACACGTGTACCAACGGTCGAATTTTGAACTCACACGGCAACTTTACTTGGGCTACAAGTAAAGCTGACTTGTGTGACTCTGGACAAGATTTTCTCTCAAAGTCTTCGCTCGAAGACATAGGATTTGAATTAGGCATCACTTCAGTCATTCTGACTGGTTCTCTTCGACCCCACTTAACAGTACGGTGGTTCCTATGACACAACATGAATGAAATAAAACTACGAAGGATCTAGGTCTTCGAGTTCCAAAAGCTTCATAGGGAGTCTTCTCATGTCATTGTCTTCAATATGAATATCTTCATAAACCACCATTGTCTTCAATGTCTTCGTACATTTTTAGGGGTCATCTCTGGTAGTAAAACCGAATCAATGAGGGACTTCTACCTGTGTTTTCCTGCAATTCTCACAAACACATTAGTCCCTCAGCTAGGTTTGTCGTCAATACTCCAAAACCAACTAGGGGTGGCACTAGATGCACTTACAATCTCCCCCTTTTTGGTGATTGATGACAAACTAGTTGAAGTTTTCTACGGGAAACATAATTTGTGAAATTGTAAAAGAATTGTCTTCATAAGTTGCAAGGGCTCCCCCTGAAGATGTGCATATAAGTAATTTGCTTCTTGAATGCAAATGCACATGACAGGTTGTACTTGTGGAGATCCACTTCAACTTATGACAATCCACTATGCATGTGAAAGTATATGAAGATAATGACATGCATAATGGACGTCTGCAGAATGAGATGAGTGCGGAATTTATCTTCGCAAATCGGAGTGACAAATAGGTAGCAGACGACCATCAAGGCTAAGTGTTACAACTCAATGAAGCAAATGTAGCAAAAAAAACGGGAGTTGTAAGCACGAAGCAAAATGTAGCAAAATATGAAGGCACCCGCCCATAGTGACCCGCTTGAAGACTATAACCATCATATGCTTCTCCCCCTTTTGTCAGTGATGACCAAAAAGGTTTGAAGACATAGAGGTTTCTACGCGTTCCCAGGCGCAGCAGGGTCGGTGGAGTTGTTTGGCGGAGGTGCAGACGAGCTTGGTGCAGATTTGACGCGCGTTGAAGCAGGTGGAGATGATGTCGCGTCGTCTTCTTCTTCAATAATCCGGGCAGACACGGTGGCAGCAGAAGAAGAGAACTCTGACTCTTCAAGTGATGGTGTGCTGCGCATCACCGCTCTTATTGGAGGCGTGGAGTCAAATTTGAAGTGCTCTGTGAAGCCATCCTCATGCAGTTCAGCTTCAGGGCACATCATAGTGAGGCCCTTCCAAGTGCGGCGACAGGTCTCGTGTGTGACAAATGCATTCTTGGTTGCCAGATTTCTGATGCGATTGACGTCTTGCATGATGCTTCTCATCTGCCTTTTGAGCCAGTCATGATGCCTATCTTGCTTTTGGTGAAGAGCCACAAGAAGCTCTCTGCCATTGAGTGCACGAGCGCGCTTCTTGGGTCTCTTTGCAGCTGTGCTGTTGGTGGCTTCAGTTGATGCAGGGGCACGTGTGGTGCCAGCCATTGGATATACTCGGGAGAGAGCTTCAACACCTTCAATATTTTGAGTGAAGCTCTGGTGTTCTGCATTCTGAAGACTTAGTGGTTGCTTGGCCGGCTCTGGATATATTGCTTCAGCAGATGTGTCCACATCTGGCAAAAATATCCTATGATTGCGGGCTGAGGGTTGATAGGAGATTACAGAGTGAAGCTTGATCAGCCTTATAACCCAAGGAGCATAAAACTTTAATCCAAACAGTTCTGAAGCAGACGCTGCAAATTGACGGATGAAGAGATCCTGTGTATTGAAGCATTTGCCGTGAAGAATGCAGAAGATGAGAGTCTTCATTGCACCACCAATCATTGCATATCGAGAGTGTCCCTTGACTGGCCAGAGAGTCCGCCGTATGATGTGATATATTGTTCTGGGCAGGTACTCTAAGTCTTCAACGAAGAACCTAGTTGGATAGGGTGCATTTGGAGGAAATGGCTTCATCATTGAGAGCATCTGACTCATATCTAGCTCAGGACGCTGAAATATGCTCTCAATTGCTTCAGCATGGAGTTGGCACCCTTCTGCAAAGAATTTGCCAGGAGTGGGAAGGCCGGTAAGCTCAATTAGGTCGAAAGCATTGGCTTCATGATGGATATTGCCTGTCATCCACTCCAGAATCCATGTCTTCGGATCTCTGTTATAGCCTTTGATATGCACAGTGGCATAGAACTGGAGCAGAAGCTCTTCGTTCCAGTGCTCTTCATCAGTGATAAATGGCAGCAAACCCACTTGCTTGAAGCAATCCAGTGCTTCTTCCAGACCAGGCAGACCAGCAACAGCTTCAACCTCAAGGCGCTTGTGAGGAAAGATGCAGCCTTGGTTGTAAAGGATGCATGAATAATAGCTGCGCTGTTGATGGCTCCAGAACCTATCTGATACAATCCGTTCCCTTGAATAAGGGTTCTTGGAGCGGTCGAAAAACATGTTATCTGCCCTGAAGCCGTTGATGTTGAAGGAACCAGGAGCTGATGCAGGACCTGGGAACCTTGGTAGTCGTGGGATCGGCTTCTAGACCTGGGGCCTGTGCGCAATATGATAGTTGAATTGTGGTCCGGCAGCAGACTCAGGCACAGAATGTTCAGGAGCAGTAGCTTCAGTGTCTTCTGAAGCTGTTGTTGGGGAGGGCTCCACATTTGCTTCGGCGTTGTTTGTGGCAGCCTCAACATTTTCAGCTTCAGGCACGTTCTCCTTGAGAACTGCTTCTTGTTGGTACGGGGGAGTTGGAGCTTGTGGTATTTCTGCTTGCTCTTCGGCTGATGCAGCCGGAATGTCTTCAGCAGCCTGAGCCCTTGGCCCTTTGCGAAGCCTATGGAGTGTAGGCGCTGGTGGAGTTGCAGTGGGTTGGGGCTCATCTTCCTCCTGTGGGCGATCTGCCCACGACGCATTTTGTGTGATTGGCGTCAATGGTCGACCAATACTGATCTGTTCACTTGTCTCAAGCTGAGGAAGGGCTGCATCACCTTGCACATTGTCTTGGGGACCAATGTCTTCAGCAGCATTGGGGTTGGCTGCTGGAATGTCTTCAGCGTGCGGAGCCTCTATGTAAGCAGGCTCATGCACTGTCAACTGACGGTCTGCGTCAGGATAGCGGACGCAGAGTGGTTCAACTATCAGGGGCTCTGTGGGAGCAGCCCGAGATTTCTTGGTCTTGCGCTTCTTGATGATGGGTTCAGAAGGAGAGGCTTCAGAATGTTTTCTCTTCTTAGCTTTAGCCTCTGCAGTCCGTGCCTTCTTGTGCTGTGAGGCGGTTGATCGACTCTTTGGCTTCGAGCCAGTCGTTGCAGCGGGGAAGACAATCGGAGCATCAGGTTTTGACCTTGGCGCTTCAGGTTCGGGCACAGCCGCCTTCTTTTTCTTCTTCGCGGCCATCCTGGGGTCAATGCCGGGACGCCCAAGTGCCTTGCGCTTTTCTGCCTCATTGTAGGCTTGCACGCAGCGATCAGCCAAAGTCTTCATGCGTTCTCGCGAGCCTTGAGCTTCGGCACTCGTCTTCAGGAAGTTCTCTTTCAGCTCGTGCAACATGATCTTGAAGTTTTTCACTTCTTGCACACTGAGCTTGGCCACGTGCTTCTTGAACTGAGCCTTTTCATGATCAATTTTCTGCTTCAGTTCTACAATTTGCTGGGCTATTGCAAGTTCTGAAGCAATTGCACCTTGAAAGGCAACGCTGAGGCCTATGGGTAGCTGCAGATCATTGAAGCTTATGTCTGGTGTGTCAAACCATTCATCGATGAAGTTGTGGATGATGGCGACATCAAACAGAGGCAGATTGTTGAAGATTTCAGCCTCCTCCTTGCTCTTGATGAGCTGCTCAAGAGCATCATCTCCAAGATCTTCATCGCTTGAGAGATCAATGGCTTCGCAGCGCAGAATGTCAGCAGCTGTGAGCTCTTTGCCTGTGTGTGGCTGAGGCTTCTTGGCTTCTTGGGGCTTGGACACTCGTGATAAGCCTTCTGACTGCACACTGGCTTCAGGAGGTGCAGTTGCTAAAGGCTTCACTCTTGCGATCTTGGGAGAAGCGGCTGGCTTTGAAGATTTTGGAGCTTTTGGCTTCTTCTGCTTTGGCTTCGGAGCAGCAGGGGCGTCATCTGACTCAGTATCTGCTAGAGGGTCATTCACAGCAGTCCCTTGGACTAGGATGCGAGTGATGAGGCCTGCAAGATTTGCATACGGCCCGATGATATTGGGATCGGCGTTGCGTGTGCCATCTGCCCTTGGTGAGGAGGGACCAGGGTTGAAGTCAAGCCCAAATTTCTTCTTGTTTATCTTCGCTGACTGTTGTGCAAACTGAAAGTTGCGCTTGAAGAGATTATCATCGCGGCACCAGAGAAGTGATGACGGGTGTGCCTCAGCTGGCTGTGGTCCTCTCACCATGCATGGATAGAAGCCTTGAGCAATGGCTTCGTCTCTGGACCTGGGTACGAGATTTTTGTATAATACATCTCCCCACGGTCTCTTGATGGCGCACTTCTCCGCATATTCCTGAGTGACGAAGCGGTAGTGGAACCATTGCTCTGCCCAATATCTTCGAATCCATTGGATTCGTGTCTTGCGCTGACCATAGCTTTCTTTAGGATCAGTTTTGTACATCTCTGCCAATTCATCAGGCAGATCTTTGGACGTTTCACCACGTCGCTGTCTGCCTCCCTTCCTTGCTGTTGTTTCTGAAGCCATGAATAACTTGGAAGGCTTCAAGATGTTCAAAGGCTTCAAAGGCTTCCTTTTGCAAGAACTGGCTTCAGGCGAGTTGATGTGATGCAGACTATGAGAACCAAAGGATTCTCCCACGGACATGTACCTGTGACAGCATTAAGGTGCGAGGGAAGGGGAAGAGGCCATATGCATTCTCAGAAGATTTTGAAGATAAATCGGTTTAGAAGACATTGACCTCATTATGCGAAGACATTCACTTATAGATAAGAAGTTGGTTCCAGATTTGTACGAACCCATAGATCAGTACAAGTGAGGAGTCTAACTACTTTATGAAGCACAAGTGAATATACTAGGCATGTTATAAGATGCAGCGAGAGATTTAACTGGTGTGAAGAGAAACTTCTTATGGCAGAAAGTGACTGAACTGTAGGATCAAAAGAGGCTGTAAAAAGAGGTTTTATTTACCACACTTGGAACTGCTAGACAAAGTGAGAGTTGAGGTCGAGCAGTTCGATCCTCCGTGCCCTAACTTGGCAACAGAAGACACCTACGGCGACGGCGGAGAGAGCGATGTCCGCTGTCGGCGCGAAAACGGCGTCGGAGAGGTTGCGGCAGTGAAGCGCTTCGTCACCGGCGTCGTCGAGTGCTAGCGGTGGCGCTAGGGTTCGTGCGAGGGTGGAAGAAGGAGATAATGACCGCAGTGAATCGTGTATTTATAGGGATAGAGGCGGCACTGCGCTATTACGCAGGTACCCCTGGCGGTTCGCATTTGAGGCACGCGTGGCCAGTTAGAGGAAGATTGGGATTTGTTCCATGTCCCACGCACGCCTAAATTGTCGGACGGTCGTTCCTGCTTCTCCGGATCTTATGTGGAGGAATGAGCATTAAAAACGGACTTTTATGGTTGTCTCAATGTCTTCGGCTGACAAGGACACAGTGAAGACATTCGACAGTTTCAACAGAATGCATATGACTTGGAGAGATAGAGTTTGAGATAGAAAGCATAGAGAGATTAGGGTCCGATCACATTCACTTAGTTCAAAAAGATTCAACCAAGAAGACATAGCTATAAGTGAATGCTGTAGAGGACAGAACATCAGTACATATGTATCCATATAATCAACGCGGTGAAGATAATCATGAAGACATATTGAGAATGAAGCCAAACCAAATGTGAAGACATTGCGAGGTAATGCCATGAGTGAAATACTTCAAAATAGAACGTTTGGTGGTGGCGTTACCCACCGTATAGGAAGTATTAGACCCAGACACGGCGCACAATTATCGTGCCGCTCCGAAGTCAAATTCCACATTAATGTATTCACACTTAGAATGTATGTCTTCATTGTTTGAAGATATACGCTACTTCGTGTGTTGCACATCTAAGTCATCAATATGCTTAAGTGTTAGGATGTGTGCCTGATCACATGACATTTGAGGATTCCAAGATATTTAGCTCACACCGTAACTTGCAAAATCTCTTCTCATCCAAGGGCTTTGTGAAGATATCTGCCAATTGCTCTTCAGTGTTGACGTGTATGATATCAATGTCTTCCTTCACAACATGATCTCTGAGAAAGTGATGACGAATTTCAATGTGCTTTGTCTTCGAGTGCTGAACTGGGTTGTTGGCAATCTTGATGGCGCTTTCGTTGTCGCAGTAAAGTGGCACTTGCTTCAGATGAATGCCATAATCCTTGAGTGTTTGCTTCACCCACAGAAGCTGAGCACAGCAAGATCCAGCAGCAATGTATTCAGATTCAGCAGTGGAGAGTGATACACAGTTCTGCTTCTTTGAAGACCAACATACAAGTGATCGTCCCAGAAAGTGACATGTGCCTGATGTAGACTTACGATCAACTTTGTCACCAGCATAATCAGCATCCGAAAATCCAACTAAATCAAACTCTGAGCCCTTTGGATACCATAATCCTAGAGTTGGGGTGTGAGCCAAATATCGAAGAATTCGCTTCACAGCTAAGTGATGCGACTCCTTTGGTGTCGCTTGAAATCGAGCACACATGCAAACACTAAGCATGATATCTGGCCTAGATGCACATAAATAAAGCAAAGACCCAATCATGGAGCGGTATACCTTTTGATCGAACTCTTTACCATTGTCGTCGGGACCCAGATGATGCTTGGCTGGCATTGGTGTTGTGAAGCCTTTGCAGTCTTGCATACCGAACTTCTTCAGGTACTCTTTAAGATATTTCTCTTGAGATATGAAGATGCCGTTGCGTTGTTGCCGTATTTGAAGGCCGAGAAAGAACTTCAGCTCACCCATCATGGACATCTGATATTGCTCTTGCATCATATATCCAAACTCTTCACTATACTTCTGATTGGTGCAGCCGAAGATAATGTCATCCACATATATTTGGCACACAAACAGTTCTCCATCATATGTCTTCGTGAAAAGAGTGGGATCCAGGGAACCAGGTATGAAGCCTTTGCTTTTCAGAAAGTACTTGAGTGTATCATACCAGGCCCTAGGGGCTTGTTTGAGGCCATACAGTGCCTTGTTGAGCTTGTATACCATATCAGGATGTTTTGGATTTTCAAAGCCAGGTGGTTGTGCAACATACACTGCTTCTTCAATCTTGCCATTGAGAAAGGCACTTTTCACATCCATCTGATAGAGACGTATGTTATGATGATTTGCATAGGCCAGCAGTATGCGTATGGCTTCAAGCCTAGCCACAGGAGCAAATGTTTCATCGAAGTCAATGCCCTCCACTTGAGTATATCCTTGAGCAACTAGACGAGCTTTGTTTCTGACAACTTGACCATGCTCATCTTGCTTGTTGCGGTATATCCATTTGGTGCCTATTATGTTGTGCTTCCATGGATCAGGACGCTTAACCAGTTCCCATACATTATTCAGCTCAAACTGTTGAAGCTCTCTTGCATAGCTTGAATCCATTCAGGTTCCATGAAGGCTTCTTCAACTTTCTTGGGTTCTGATATTGAGACGAATGCGAAATGCTCATAGAAGTTTGTTAGCTGAGTTGCCTTTGAACGAGTGAGTGGACCAGGTGCATTGATGTTGTCCAGTATTTTGTCAATTTGTACTTCATTTGCAACACGAGGGTGTGTGGGGCGAAGACTTTGCTCTTGCTGATCTATGTGGTCATTTGAAGGTATATCTTCAGGCTGAGCATTGTCTTCATGTGGATCAGGTGCTGAGATGATAAGTTCTTCTTCAGGTTGAGCTTCAGAAGGTACAATTTCTCCAGTTCCCATAAGCTTGATTGATTCATTTGTTGGAACTTCATCTAGCACATTTGGCAATTGCTCTTTTTGTGATCCATTGGTTTCATCAAATCGCACATCCACTGTTTCAACCACTTTGTAGTGGAAGAGATTGAAGACTCTGTAGGAGTGCGAATCCTTCCATATCCAAGCATGAAGCCTTCATGTGCTTTTGGTGCAAACTTTGAGGTGTGGTGTGGGTCCTTGATCCAGCATTTTGCGCCAAATACTCTGAAATAACTGACATTTGGCTTCTTGCCAGTTAGGAGTTCATAGGATGTCTTGTTCAGAAGCTTGTGAAGATAAACACGATTGATTGTATGGCATGCAGTATCAATGGCTTCAGTCCAGAATTTTCTTGGAGTCTTGTATTCATCTAGCATTGTTCTGGCCATCTCAATGAGTGTTCTGTTCTTGCGTTCGACGATGCCATTCTGCTGTGGCGTGTATGGAGCTGAGAATTCATGTGTGATGCCCAAAGTATCCAGATATGTATCATGGCCAGTATTCTTGAATTCAGTGCCATTGTCACTTCTGATGTGCTTTATCTTGGCGCCAAAATTGTTCATAGCTCGATTTGCGAAGCGTCTAAAGACATCCTGCACTTCAGTCTTGTAAAGGATTATGTGCACCCAAGTATATCTAGAATAATCATCAACAATTACGAAGCCATAGAGGCATGCAGAAGTAGTAAAATTTGAGTAGTGAGTGGGACCGAAAAGATCCATGTGAAGCAGTTCGAAAGGTTGAGTAGTGGTCATGATTGTCTTCGAAGGATGTTTTGCCCTTGTCATCTTCCCTGCTTCACAGGCACCGCATAAGTGATCTTTCTTGAACTTGACGCCTTCGATGCCTATGATGTGCTTTTTCTTCGCAAGGGTGTGGAGGTTCCTCATGCCAGCATGCCCAAGCCTTCGATGCCAAAGCCAGCATTCTGAAGCTTTTGCAAGAAGACATACTACAAGTTGTGGTCCTGCTGAGAAATCTACCACATACAAATCACCTTTCCTATACCCTTCAAACACTAGAGATTTGTTAGATTCCATTAGCACCAGGCAGCGATATTTGCCAAACATTACAATCATATTAAAATCGCAAAGCATTGAGACAGACATTAAGTTGAAGCCAAGGGATTCAACAAGCATGACTTTATCCATGTGTTGATCCTTTGAGATTGCAACTCTACCTAGACCCAATACCTTACTTTTACCAGTGTCAGCGAATGTAATGTGGCTCTTGTCGGATGGACGTAAAGTTGAGTCCATAAGAAGGCTTCTTCTGCCAGTCATGTGATTTGTACACCCACTGTCAATAATCCATTCTGAAGACTTTGAAGTCGCTGGTATCGTACCCTACAGTGCAGTTAGGGGGATAGGCTTCACGAAGAGTGTTGTGAAGCATAAACATTTGACGAACCAGTGGGTTATGAAAACTTAGATCCAGATTAGGACTAATGGGGAGAGTAGCATGCGATTCAGGAACGAAGTACATAATGATGCCATTTGGGCAGTTTATCTTGCGCCCTACAAGATTTTTAAGGTCCCCAGCAATAGCGTCAGAAGATTTTGGTTTTCTGCTGGAGACCTTTCCCTGCAAAAGAGAGTTAAGCCTTCTTAACCACCCACATCTTCAAGGGTGGCTTAGAAGCAATAAGTCTAAGTGCAGCATCTGAGAATTTTGGCTTTGAAGCCTTAGCAAACAGTCTTGCAGGTGGACAATAGTACTCATAAGAATAAGCAGAATAATTTTTGGTCATATGAATATGACGGTTCGATGAACCGCTCTCACATTCATATGCCTGAGTATGGTTTCGCTGCAAAACATTTGCGTTAGTGTGACTCAGGTGAGTCCTCTGTCTGTATGAAGCCTTTGGACCGAGGTTTGTCTTCTTCAAGTGAGGTGTCATGAAGACATTCACAGGAAGATTTTCCAGACATGTTTTCGGAACCCAGATCTTCTTCATAGCCGGTCCATTCCTGCAGTTAGTACCAATGTACCTGGCAAACACTTCACCATTCTGATTCTAAAACAGTTTATAGTTTGCATCAAAGGATTCATCAATGATAATTGGGTTAGCACAAGTGAAGCCAGATAAATTGGATGGATCTACTAAAAGTTCCTTTGCAGCAACCCATGTAGTTTTGGGGTACTGCTCAGGTTTCCAGTAAGAGCCATCTGCATTGATTTTCCTCACGAACCCAACACCCTCTTTCCTAGGGTTTCGGTTCAGAATCTGCTTCTTAAGGACATCACATAATGTTTGATGCCCTTTCAGACTTTTGTACATCCCTGTTTCAAGCAATGTCTTCAACCTAGCATTCTCATCAGTAATAGCAGTGGTATCCTCAGCAGAGGGGTTAGTTGCCACATCAACAGTTGAAGATATTGGAACAGTAGTAGCAGTGGAACATTCAGCAACAGAATTAGCATTATTACGCTCAATGCATTTAAGACATGGTGGTTCAAATCCTTCCTGAGCGGGACTGATCTGTTCGGCGCGAAGTGACTCGTTTTCCTTTTGAAGATCTTCATGAGCCACCCTCAATTTCTCGAGTTCTTGCTTCCTTTGAAGATAGTCATAGGAAAGCTTTTCATGAGTTGTTGAGAGAGTATCATGACGATCTTCAAGTTCCTGATACTTAATGTGAAGGTTTTTTATGTCTTCAATTAAGGATTCAGATCGAGTCATTTCAGCACCCAAGAGATCATTGCTTCTGTCTAACAGTTTTTGAATATGTTCCATAGCTTTCTGTTGTTCAGTTGCAATTTTAGCAAGTGTTTTGTAGCTAGGTTTTGAATCACATTCAGAGTCATCGTCACTGGATGTTTCATAGCGAGTGGTGCGTGTGTTTACCTTGGCACCGCGTGCCATGAAGTAGTAGGTAGGAGTGGAGTCGTTCTTGTCATTTGCGTCGGTGTCGGTGATGCAATTATTGACTTCAGTGTTGAAGATAGACTTGGCGACGTATGCTGTAGCCAGACTCACAGTGCCAGAATCAGACTCCTCCTCAGATTCCACCTCTGCCTCCTCAGATGCGGATTCCTCCTCTGAATCCATCTCCTTGCCTACAAACGCACGCGCCTTGCCAGATGAGCTCTTCTTGTGTGATGAAGACTTTGATGAAGACTTGGAATAAGACTTTGAGTGTTTCTTCTTCTTCTTGTCGTCAGAATCATATTCCTTGCTCTTCTTCTTCCTTCTGTTCTCATAGTCCCACTGTGGACACTCAGAGATGAAGTGCCCAGTTTTCTTGCACTTGTGACATGTTTTGTTCTTGTAGTCATGAGCAGAAGCTTCATCATTCCTTGAGCTTGATCGTGAAGATTTTCTGAAGCCTTTCTTCTTGGTGAATTTTTGAAACTTCTTCACTAGCATTGCAAGTTCTCTTCCAATGTCTTCAGGATCATCAGAACTGCAGTCAGATTCTTCTTCAGATGAGGAGACAGCTTTTGCCTTCAAGGCACGAGTTCGCCCATAGTTTGGACCGTAGATATCTCTTTTCTCAGAAAGCTGAAACTCATGTGTGTTGAGCCTCTCAAGTATGTCAGACGGATCGAGTGTCTTGAAATCAGGACGTTCTTGAATATCAGGGCCAGAATGTCAAACGAACTATCAAGTGATCTCAGCAGCGTCTTGACGATTTCATGTTTGGTGATCTCAGTAGCGCTGAGGGCTTGAAGCTCATTTGTGATGTCAGTGAGCCGATCAAAGGTGTGCTGGACATTCTCATTGTCATTTCGTTTGAAGCGGTTGAAGAGATTGCGAAGGACACTGATTCTTTGATCTCTCTGGGTTGATATGCCTTCATTAACTTTGGAGAGCCAATCCCAGACCAGTTTGGATGTCTTCAAGGCACTCACACGGCCATACTGTCCTTTGGTCAGATGACCACAGATGATATTCTTGGCAGTAGAGTCCAATTGAACGAACTTCTTGACATCAGCAGCAGTGACACCTTCTCCAGCCTTGGGAACGCCGTTTTCAACGACATATCATAGGTCGACGTCAATGGCTTCAAGATGCATGCGCATCTTATTCTTCTAGTAGGGATATTCAGTTCCATCGAAGATGGGACAAGCAGCGGAGACTTTGATTATCCCTGCAGTCGACATAGCTAAAACTCCAGGTGGTTAAACCGAATCACAGAACAAGGGAGCACCTTGCTCTGATACCAATTGAAAGTGCGTTATATCGACTAGAGGGGGGGTGAATAGGCGATTTTTATGAAAGTCTTCAAAACGTGAGAGTTGTGAAGACAAACAGTGAAGATCATGCCTATTACTATGCAGCGGAAGTTAGATTACACTAGGCCAGCCATGGTCATGTGTTCAATAGAGTGAAAGCGCAATGACAAACAGCTTCAGTGTAATAAGGATCAGGTAGGAAGAAGTTATGAAGCCGAACAGATCATACATTCATGTTGTGAAGACAAAAGATAAAGCAAGCATGCAATGGCTTCACAATGAATAACTGTAAGTGAAAGGAAGTGAAGATGAAACCAGTGACGCGTTGAAGACAATGATTTGTTGGACCAGTTCCAGTTGCTGTGACAACTATACGTCTGGTTGGAGCGGCTAGGTATTTAAACCAAAGGACACACAGTCCCGGACACCCAGTCAAGGACACTTAGTCCAAGACACCCAGTCCTCACCGTTTTCTCCTTGAGCTAAGGTCACACAGACCTCGCCCAGTCACTCAGGTAAGTCTTCAAGGTAGACTCCCAAACCTTCACAGACTTCGTTCACTGACAATCCACAATTTCTCTTGGATGCTCAGAACGCGACGCCTAACCGTCTGGAGGATGCACAGTCCTCAAGTGTAATAAGTCTTCAAATCACACAGACACGAAGACTTAAGTGATGCCCAATTTACTCTGGCTCTGGGTGGTTAGGGCTTTTCTCCTCATTGGGAATTTTTCTTTCAAAGGCTTCGAGGTGGGTTGCTCTCAAACGACAAAAGCCGTGTACTGAAATCTGAGCAGCCAACCGTTTATGGTTGCGGGGGGTGGACTATTTATAGCCACTTGGCAACCCGACCTGATTTGTCCGAAATGACCCTGGGTCACTAAGGAACTGACACGTGTACCAACGGTCGAATTTTGAACTCACACGGCAACTTTACTTGGGCTACAAGTAAAGCTGACTTGTGTGACTCTGGACAAGATTTTCTCTCAAAGTCTTCGCTCGAAGACATAGGATTTGAATTAGGCATCACTTCAGTCATTCTGACTGGTTCTCTTCGACCCCACTTAACAGTACGGTGGTTCCTATGACACAACATGAATGAAATAAAACTACGAAGGATCTAGGTCTTCGAGTTCCAAAAGCTTCATAGGGAGTCTTCTCATGTCATTGTCTTCAATATGAATATCTTCATAAACCACCATTGTCTTCAATGTCTTCGTACATTTTTAGGGGTCATCTCTGGTAGTAAAACCGAATCAATGAGGGACTTCTACCTGTGTTTTCCTGCAATTCTCACAAACACATTAGTCCCTCAGCTAGGTTTGTCGTCAATACTCCAAAACCAACTAGGGGTGGCACTAGATGCACTTACAAAACTCCTATGGCTAAGTGAAAGTGTTAAAGCATTATAGTCCGGTTGCCTAGTTCGCTGCGCTATCACCTCCTTATTAGGACCAAGACGTTGGATTAAGTGTGAATACACGTCTTCTGCAAACACCCCCGCATTATATGTGTAGGGGCTGAATCCGACGACTGCAATCTTTCAGGTTATATACATGTATACATAAACGGCCGCACAGGAGGCATCATAATACTTTCAGGAACAAGTATAAAAACAGCCTTGATAAATTCAATAAAACATTGTTTTTACAATGGGAATACATGTCACTCAAACATAATATTCTTCGAGCACTGGGCCTCTATCAAACGAGCACACTCAAGAACTTCTTCAAAATAGTGCTCGGCAGCCACTCGGCCTATGGCCGAACCCTGTGCCGCAATAGTGGTAGCATCCATCTCCGCCCAGTATGCTTTGACACAGGCAAGGGCCATCCGCGAGCCTTCTAGGCACGCCGACCTCTTCATCGCATTGATGCGCGGCACCACACCAAGGAACTGCTGCACTAAGCTGAAATAGTTGTTCGGCTTCGGCTTCTCCGGCCACAGATGATCTACGACAGACCTCATGGCAAGTCCGGACAATCTATTGAGTTCGGCCCATTCGGCAAGCTGATCAGTTAGTGGAAGTGGACGCTCTGGAACATTAAACTGCGACCAGAATATCTTGTCCACTTCACGATGTGTTTGACCTCGGAAGTATTGGGCCGCATCGACAGCACTCGTCGTCAAATCCAGATATGCGTCCACCGAACTCCATAGCCGATCTAGAGGGGCATACTGCGGATCGCCGATCTTCCTCCGCAGAAAAAAGGGCTTCCCAGCCACAATATCACCGGCTTCACGAAGCTCCTCCTTCTTCGCTCTCATGGCAGAGCGGGTGTCTTTGGTCGCCATCGCGGCCTTTTCAAGGTCCGTCGCCTTCGCTCGGTTTTCTTCTTCAAGGAACTGGCAACGGTCGGCACTGTCTTTTAACTTTATAGCCATCTTGGCCATCTTCTCTTTGCTAGCGCCATGCACGGCCTTCTTGGCTCTTAACTCTTCGGCCGCCTTCAAAACGGCCGCATTACTACTCCTTGCTTGTTCTCTGGCTCGGGCAAGTTCCGCCCGAAGGGTCTCCATGGTGGCAGCCCCATCTGCAGTCAACACATATTAAAGATACTGGCATCACGCTGCTCTTACTCTGTGACATTCACCAGAAAACATCACTTACCCTATGCCTCGTCAAGCCGCTTGTTAACAAGCTCGATGTCGGCATCCGCCGCATCCAGTTGCCTCTTTAGTTCGGCAAACTCATCAGTCCGGCTAGCCACCGGAGCTTCCACCACCTGCACATAAAAGTAGTCTGGTTATTACATTGGACTACGATCCTCTGTTTGCCGCCGCTCTCAGCAACAACCAGAGTCTCAGGGGCTACTATCTACATAGGGCACACCTAAAAATGTGCGGTACTATCACAAATGTATATCATTTTATGTACCTCAAAGTCCGTTAGTAGACTCATAAAGGCGTCATGCAACCCGCTTTCGGCAGATGAAATTCTTTCCATCACCGTACCCATCAACGTACGGCGTTCTTCTGAGATGGTCGCTCGCTTTAGAAGATCCCTCAGTGTGTCCGACCGCAGACCAGACGGCGCCGGACTCCTTTGTTTGCTCTCATCAAGAGCTGGATGCTGGGGACTTCGGGTGACTATAGGATTATCTTCTGGCCTCACAGGATCCGGAGAGGTCCTCCATGATGACACTTCAAGGTCGCCTGCTTCTTGAGCGGGGGAGTCTGGAGGAGGTGTTTCTCTCTCCATCATCTCCGGAAGAAGGTCCCCTGAAGACGAGCTCTGTTGAGAAGGGCTAAGATCCGAACTGCAAGATAAATGCTTTGGTTATTTTCCTCAGGAGTAAGGTAGAATATCTTTACTATTAAGGTTTTTTTGATCACATACGGCTCGTTAAAGGGCTGATCCCCGCTCGGACTTTGTGCGGCAAGAGCACCCCCCAAGGCAGGACCCTCTGTTGGATACTTCTTCTCCCGTTTGGAAGCCTTGGTTTCCGGATCCTCAGAGGTAGTCCTCTTCCTTCCGCAGAGCGAGAGAAGGTCAGAATCTTCCCCTGGGTTATCCTCCTTCACGGAGGTGCTCATTCCCTCAGTTGGAAGTGGTAGCGATGGGGGCCCGCTTTTGCCCTCATTATTCTCCCCTTTATCTTCCTTTGAGGGCTCCGGGCAAGGTGCTAGCTTGAGCATCTTTTCCAGTACTGGATTGTACAAACCCTCAGGAAGGGGGGCCGAACACCGAATCATCTTTGCCTTTGTTAGCCAGTCCTGGTCGAAGAGCGATTTCTCAGAATGACGTCATGATAAATGAAAGGTGGTGTGTTCGGCTAGAGGATTACTTACTTGGTCGGCGGTACGATTGCTGCTCAGGCCCACGTCCTCGGTAGTATCCGGACACTGTATTTGAGGTCCAAAGAATGTTTTATCCATCTCCTCATGTGTCAGGCTGAGGAAATTCTGAGTAGCACGCGGTCCTTCTGGGTTGAATTCCCACAAGTGGAGGGGCCGGCGTTTGCATGGCTGGACTCGACGAACCAGCATGACTTGCACTACCATAACCAAACTAAAATCTCCCTCGAAGAGATCTCGGATGCGGCTCTGCAATATGGGCACATCCTTGGCTGGACCCCAGCTCAGCCCCCTGCTGATCCATGACATCAGTTGTGGTGGAGGGCCCGAGTGAAAAGCGGGGGAAGCTACCCACTTGGCACTTCTAGGAGAAGTGATGTAGAACCACTCCCGTTGCCATAATCCGGACACCTATGGAAAGGACCCTTTTGGCCACGGAAGTCCTGCAATCTTGCTTATTAATGCGCCTCCGCACGCTGCATACTACCCCTCGATCGTCTTCGGCTTCACATCAAAGGTCTTGAGCCACAAGCCGAAGTGAGGGGTAATGCAGGGGAAGGCCTCACATACGACAATAAATGCTGAGATGTGGAGAAAGGAATCCGGGGCTAGATCATGGAAATCAAGCCCGTAATAAAACATCAAGCCCCTTACGAAGGGATCTAGAGTGAGGCTTAGACCTCGGAGGAAGTGGGAGATGAACACGACGTCTTTGTTGGGTTCAGGAGTAGGGACGACCTGCCCTCGGGCGGGCAGCCGATGTGAGACTTCGGCGGTCAGGTATCTTGCCTCCCTCAACTTCTTGATATCCTCTTCCGTGCTGGAGGGCATCCATCGGCCCTGGAGGCTGGATCCAGACATGATTGGAGATCCGAAGCACCTGACCTAGGCTTTGGGTGTTAGAACTCGAGGCGAGGGAAGGATTCGATTGAGCACGGGAGGAAAAAAAGTAAAAGCCTTGTCCCTTTATAAAGAGGGTGAATATCAAGCGTCCTGCCCATAGCCGTTTGGGACTTGCCTAAAATCTAGGAGTCCTAGGCATGGTTGGGTTACCCATGCCCGTATTGATGAGAATCCCGTAATAAGGGGAACACGATCTCTGCTTTGACAAGACGTGTCAAGAAACTGCCTCGCGTTATGTGCGGGGCTAGTTAAAGAAAGACGGTTCGAATAATCGCCGAGCAATGGCATGATGTCATGTTGCCTAAACATGTCAGCAGATTAGATTTGTGGAAATATTATTCTCTCTACGGTGGTATGTGGAACTTATTTTGCAGGGTCGGACACTATCCTTTATTTGAACTCTTCTGTGGTATATCTGGAGGAGGAACCCGCCTTGCAATGCCGAAGACAACACTGCGCGCTGGACTGTGGTTTATCCAGTAGCACGTCACTGTGATGAATCCACGCAAGGAGGTCGCGACAATGCCTCCACATGTGCCATGTGGCTTCATGAACTGTAAGAGAGACACTGTGTAGCGTGCCATTGGTTTTCTAATTTACGTGTTTTGCACATACTCGAAGTACTAGTAAGGTACACGTGCATTGCACGCATCAGATTTTGCAACCAAATTATGAATAAATACCACACTATAGCAAGTAAGCTCTGAGTCATATATGCCTGATGTAGCCCTTCGTTTAATTCTTATAGTTCATCTCATTCAAAATCAATTAGTTTTTATAAAAAAGCTAAGAACACGGGAATAGGAAAAACATGGGATTATAGTGGAATGTCGTCTTGAATCCTACAGGATTGTACGAGTGTTTGATTGTGCATAGAAAAACGCAGAATTCATTCAAAGAGGTTTGAGTGGATGGGATGTTTCCTATGAAATCTAGTGCAAATGAATCATATGAAAAAATTCCTATGGTTTACAATCCTACAAATCAAACAACCAAGATAGGAAAAATTTCTAATGATTAGAATCCTCCAAAATTCCTTTGAGAATCCTTTGAATCAAAGAAGCCCTTAATCTATTTTATGATTCATGGAATTGTGCGTTGTAAAGCATAAAGTAAAAACAAATAATGGCAATTCAACTAGAAAAAAACTTTGGGCAGTTATGATACGGAAGATTCTAGAACAAAAGAGAACCACTGTTGTTTTGAGGTTTGTGCATTATGCTTAAGTTCAACCATGGAGTCTGCTAGACTGTACATGTGGAAAAATCCGGTGGGGGGCTAGAAGATGGTGCGAGGGGCCGAGTGGAGGGAGACTATGAAGGAATGCACAAGTGCGAGATCGATATTTAGAGAGAGGGGGCGAACACGTGCGCTGTTGCGCGCAGTGGCGGAGCCATGAAAAATAAATGAGCTAGGGGGCCAAGCATTGCTAATCCTTTACGGGGAGGGTCAATTCATGAACTTAAACCATTTTTAGCAGCAATTTTCTAATGATCACATTCTTATTAGCCTCGATATATAGTGATGTTAGGGGGGAGGGGGGCAGGGCCCTTACTGCCCCCTATCTTCGCCATTGTGCACGCGTCTGAGAGATGAAGCGGAAGGCATGGATGATGAGAAGGGGACGTTGGATATATAATTAATGTGGGTGTATTAGCTATATATGTTAATCCTATATAGAGAGGTATAGATTGATCGATGTGGACATGGGAAAGAGGGTGAGACCTCACTGGATATATCGATTGATCGGTTTATGTAGAAAACTATGGAAGACCTAGCTATATACACACATACATAGAGGAACATCGATCGTTGCGCATGCACGCGTGAGAGATAAAGAATGCCCGATATGATGGAGAGGGGGATGTGTGTGGGTGTGTGCCTTCATGGGAGACCGACCTGAAGAAAAAGATTGCATGCATGCGATGGATAATGCCGACTGGTAGTGTGTGTGCATGCATGCATGAGAGAAATTTAGTGGTACAATTATAAAGAGAAGACTACTGTGTGGGTCTAAAAGAATAGGTGAGGTCATAATCAATGTAAAGTTGAATTCAAATATTTGAATAAGAGATCCTGATGTTTGAAACCCATGCATGCATGAATATAACGGAGATCTGCGCGGTGTGGTTTGGAAACGAGCATGTTGTAATGTATACACATTGAACAAGGTTTTGGGCCTAGCAGCAGCACGGGTTTTGGGCCTCTCAGCAGCGCGGGTTTTGGGCCTCTCAGTAGCGCGGGGACCGGCGCTACTAATAAGGCGCTACAACTAACGTATAGCACTAGCGCCTATTGTCCCACACTACTGCTATACATGAATAGCTATAGCGCTCTTTAGAAAAGGGCGCTACTGATATTTTCTATAGCTCTGTTTACTGGGAAGTGCTACTGGTAAGGCGGCGCTACTGCTAAATTTTCCCCCTCGCTACTACTAGTTTATTAGTTTTTTCCCTACATATTTGTTTTGTATTTATTTTGTATTTGAATAGGCTTTATACAATAATCTTTAGCATATCATACACATACAAATGTAATCATAGCATATACATACAATTAGTCTCATCAAATCATGTCATCATCATAATCATCATCCAACACAAAGTGGTCTCTCGTCATCATCTCGAAAATAGCGATACAAGTCTCGATTACTTTCAAATACATCACCATCCATCTAAACAATGATATACGTGAGAAGAGCTATCACTTTGAGTACATGAGTTCGTATCCCTCTCTCGCATTAGCGTGAACCTAAACTAACAACTGCCTGTCGCTCGGAAACCGGAAACCGGTACACCTGGGCTTGACACTCCGGCCACTTGCCGTATATATACTCCTGGCGTAGCACTTCTTCGCCATCTATGATCTATGCACCTGCATCGTCACATGAGTCGATGATATGCAACATATATAGTTGAGCAACAGAAAGAGACAGACTTGGCAAAAAATAGAAACAACATATCATAAGCATAAATAACAAAGTTCATCGTACCTCAAAATGCCCTAACTAGAGTCATTTTTGCTAGTCGAGGAGGAGGACAGTTTAATTACATCACAAATAAAGTTTCACCGTGCATAACTCAAGTTTTTGTCATACAGAAAGTATGGACTAAACGGACACATTGTCATATATCGACAATCACTCCAACATGTCGTTCCATCCATCCAAGTCAGGGAAATAGTCCTTGAGCTTAGTGAAAGGCTTCATGTCGAGACGCTGAGAGGCTATCCATGTTCGGACGTCTTCCCGCGACATTTGTCCTTCTATGTAGAACATCCCTGTTTTGCCGACAACCTCCTTCATGATGATTTGGGCAAGTTCACGCTGGATGTTATAGAACTCAGCTCGAAGTCGATGATCCTCGATATCTCCTATGTCCTTTGCCCATTGCAGAATATGGGCATCGCCAGATCTAGGTGACATGCGAAGGTTCTGGTGATCCCGTCTATACTCCAGCATGTGGTGTAGGACATAGAATCCATCATTAAGAGAATCGTTCAGTTGCTGGATGCAGCAGAAGTCGGTCTTATGGCCGAAGGCGGCCCTGCCACCCCTTCTCTGCTTGTCCCTGACCTCTCCACCCCTTGCTTGGTAGTAAAACATAGCACTGTCGAGAACCCTTGATGTGGGTGTAATCCTTTTTGTGAATGTTCTTCGACGAGTCCAAGTAAAGAGCGTGGGAGAATCGGGGGTAGAGGATGATGAGGACGGCGCGCCCGCCGGTGCGCAAAATAAGTACACCTCAAATTAATTAGCCTCCACCGTGCAAATGAATGATTGAAATCGAAGGAAGGATAGCAGCGCGGATGACTTACACGGGATGATAAGGCACGAGAATTGCCTCCTTGTCCTTATTGGCGAGCATGAAATTGACGATGTAATCCCTCGCGTATTCACGTTGCTTTGCGCAGACTCCCAAGAAGCCCTCGTGCATGTAGTACGGGTCAGCGACACAAATATGAGATATCTGCTCAACCCCGATGATGTAGTTCATGTGCAAGGCATAAAGGTGGAGAAACGTAAAATCCAGCTTCTTCACGTGAAACATGTCGAATATGTAATCGAATCGGAGGAAGAACTTATCCACGGGGAAGCTGTCAATGTACGACATTTGCCACGGAACGTTAACCACGTAGAGTGGGTATCCTGGATCTTTCAAGGCGATGAGGCCATTCTCTACCCGCAGCACATCGTCATGAAGTCTCCTTAGATCGCCGAATCTGACCCGTAGCGTTGTTGCGGGTAGGATTGGTTGACCGGGGATATGCCATTTATCCGCATCGGGGATATCTATACGGTCCTGAAGCCGAGGCTGCTGAGGCGGCTGGATCATAGAATCAGCTTTTTTGCCTTTCCTCGCTCTCTTCCTAGACTTCTTACTACTGGAAAGTCGTCCATAATACGTTGAGACGGCAATTCAGGCACCGACTCATGACGCTCAAAGCCTGAGGAGGCACCAGTATAGACATACTGTTCAGCGCCATCGTCGTCCTCATCCTCTGTAACACCCCGGATATAATTTACCTTATATGTACACCAACTCTTGCCGTTTCCGGCGCAAAGTTATTTTATTTCCTCGGGTTCGGGTTTTGTCTCTGTGTGTTGTTGTCTTTGTCATGCATCTCATATCATGTCATCATGTGCATTGCATTTGCATACGTGTTCGTCTCATGCATCCGAGCATTTTCCCCGTTGTCCGTTTTGCATTCCGGCGCTCCTATCTCCTCCGGTGGTCCTTTCTACCTTCTTTTCGTGTGTGCGGGTTAAACATTTCTGGATTGGACCGAGACTTGCCAAGCGGCCTTGGTTTACTACCGGTAGATCGCCTGTCAAGTTTCATACCATTTGGACTTCGTTTGATACTCCAACGGTTAACCAAGGGACCGAGAAGGCCTCGTGTGTGTTGCAGCCCAAAACCCCTCCAATTTGGCCCAAAACCCACCAAAACCCTCTCCATCATCTAGAGCGTTCGATCACGATCGCGCGGCCGAAAACTGCACCTCATTTGGACTCTCCTAGCTCCCCCTATGCCTATTTAAAGTACCCCTTCCGAAATTCACGGGTCTTCTTCCCCGAAACCCTAGATCCCCTTCCTGTCCACGCGCCGGACAACGTCCGGACGCGCCGGACACGTCCGCCGCCGCGCCCCAGCCAACCCGATCGTGCCACGTGTCCCGGGCGGGCGCCCACATCACCGCCGACCGCGCCGGCTCGCCCGAGCCCGCGGGAGGCCCCCGCGGCCCATCCAGGCGCCGCCCCGCGCCTCCTTCCTCGCCCGAGCCAGCCGCCGCTCTCCGCCATCAGCTCCGGCACCGGCGAGCTCCCGTCCGACACGCCCTGCCGCCGCCAATTGCCGGCACGCCGCGCCTCCTCCGCCGCCACTCCGGCTCCCGCCGGCCGGATCCGGCGAGACCGGCCCGGGAGCGCATCACCGCCACCTCCCCGACGAACTTCGGCAAAGCCCCGGCGATCCTTGTTTTGCGTGCGCCAGATCTGGATCGGGTCAAGACCTAGGGTTGACCCCGAGATATTTCTAAGTCATTTTTCAGCAGTATTTTTATGCCATGTTCATGGCATCGTAACTCCGCATCCGTAGCTCCGTTTTGGGTGTGTAGGATATCAAAATGTTCGCCTCAGAGAGTATATCATTTCATCTCATTGCATCATTTTCATTTGAGCTCATCTTGATGCCCGAAATTCTGTTGGAAGAGAGCTATTTGAGTTAATTGTCAGATCTGCTGCACCAAATAGGTGTTTGTGATTTTTGCCATGATTAATGTGTGCATGATATGCTCCTAAGCTCTACATGTGTTTTGTTATATGCCATGCCATCTTTACAGAGGTGCTTACCATGTATTTTTGTGATGTGTGTGGTGACTAGCACAAGCTTGCAAAGTAGTGCATTCGTTAACGCTGATTTCAGGGACTTAGAATTTCTCTAAGTCCTTGATCTGTTTTTGTCAATATGCCATATGTTCATGTTGTTTCCTAGTGATCCGTGCCTCTTTTGAGGATGATCAGTAAGGATGATTTGTTAATATTGTGGTGCTCTATCCATCCATGTCTTTGTTTGCAATTATGGAGCACCCTAGCTTGAGTCAATCGAGCTCTACTTTTGCTATTTCGTAATTCCTGGCAGATTGTCTACTTGTTAGCGATTTTGCCGAGGATGTTGTCGTTGATCGTGCATGCTATCTTGTTGTTCTTGCCATGTCTAGCTTATACAATGTGTATTCTTGATGGGGGTATTCTTAGTTTGTCATGCCTTGCTCTGTAGTGAGTGCATCGAGCTCGTAAACATGCCTACTCGTTAACATATTTGCATGTTCCAGTTTTTCACTAAGCCTGAGATCTGATTATGTTTTTGCCATGTTCACATGCTTGCAATTGTATTTTCTGATCCCTTTTGGCTCAAGGTCACTAAGGGACTTTTGTTAAGCTCTTTGAGTATCTCCATGTCATGCCTTGCTTTGCCATGTTAAGTTCCTGTAGCATATAGTTTTCATGCTCTAAAGTGTTCTACCTGATCTGAAATTTCAGACTTATATTAATTTCACTAAGTCTGAAACCTGTTTACCAATTGCACTTTTGCCATGCTTGTTAGAACCTGTTAGTGGATGAATTGGCCGTAGCTCAGTGTTCATCTTTTGTCAAGCATTATGAGTGGATCCTTGCCATGTATTTTGTTGCCATGTTTGAGTGTTGTAGCATAATAATCTTGATGCATTTAGATGGCTACTTGTTGTTTATTGTGGACCGGTGCCATATTTGTTTTGCTTGCCATTTCCAAACCGTGCATCTGATTCCGGTGATCTTTATATCGATTTCAACCAAAATCACCTCACTTTTCCAGTGGCACTCTTGGATTTCCAAGTTGAGGCCAGGTCCAATCATTCCTTGTCAAATCTTGCATATGCATCACATATCGCATCCCGCATAGCATACCATGTTTGCATCATGTTGTTTGAGCTTTGCACGTGGTTGATTGTATTCCTTTTGCTTGCTTGTCTTGTTTTGGTAGAGCTGGGAGACGAGTTCGCTAACGAGGAGCCCGTTGAGTTTGCTTACGAGGATCAAGTCAACTCTGACAACTTTGCAGGCAAGATTATCATACCCTTGAAATCACTTCTATCTTTGCTTGCTAGATGCTCGCTCTTTTGCTATGCCTATGCTACGATGCCTACCACTTGCTTATCTTGCCTCCCAAATTTCCATGTCAACCCTCTAACCCTCCATGTCCTAGCAAACCATTGATTGGCTATGTTACCGCTTTGCTCAGCCCCTCTTATAGCGTTGCTAGTTGCAGGTGAAGATTGGAGATCGTTCCTTGTTGGAACATTGTTTATTTGTTGGGATATCACTATATTATCTTGTTATATTAATGCATCTATATACTTGGTAAAGGGTGAAAGGCTCGGCCTTTTGCCTAGTGTTTTGTTCCACTCTTGCCGCCCTAGTTTCCGTCATATCGGTGTTATGTTCCCGGATTTTGCGTTCCTTACACGGTTGGGTGATAATGGGAACCCCTTGACAGTTCGCCTTGAATAAAACTCTTCCAGCAATGCCCAACATTGGTTTTACCATTTGCCACCTAGCCTTTTTCCCTTGGGTTTCGCGGACTCAAGGGTCATCTTTATTTTAACCCCCTCGGGCCAGTGCTTCTCTAAGTGTTGGTCCAACTGAGCGATGTCCGGGGCTACCAGGGGCAACTCTGGGCCGGCCTACCCGACGTCTGGCTCATCTGAGTGTGCCCTGAGAATGAGATATGTGCAGCTCCTATCGGTATTTGTCGGCACATTCGGGCGGTGTTGCTGGATTTGTTTTATCTTTGTCGAAGTTGTCTTGTAGAACCAGGATACCGAGTCTGATCGGAATGTCTCGGGAGAAGGTTTATCCTTCGTTGACCGTGAGAGCTTGTGATGGGCTAAGTTGGGACTCCCCTGTAGGGATTTCAACTTTCAAAAGCCGTGCCCGCGGTTATGTGCAGATGGGAATTTGTTAATGTCCAGTTGTAGATAACTTGAACCTTAACTTAATTAAAATGAATCAACTGTGTGTGTAATCGTGATGGTCTCTTCTCGGCGGATTCCGGGAAGTGAACACGGTGTTGGAGTAATGTTTGCCGTAGGTTGTTCTTTAGTTCTTCGTTCGTGCTTTGCCTTCTCTTCTCACTCTCTTTTGTGAACAGGTTAGCCACCAAATATGCTTGTCGCTTGCTGCAGCTCCACATATTACCTTGCCTTACCTATAAGCTTAAATAGTCTTGATCGCGAGGGTGTGAGATTGCTGAGTCCCCATGACTCACAGAATACTTCCAAACCAGATGCAGGGCCCGATGACTCCGTTCCAGATGATGCGCTTGAACTCAAGTGGGAGTTCGATGAAGCCTCCCGTCGTTACTATGTGTCTTTCTCTGATGATCAATAGTGGTGCCCAGTTGGGGCGATCGGGACCATGTCGCATGTTGTGGTTGATCTTTTATTTTGGTACCGTAGTCGGACCATGAGTGATTGGATGATTGTAATGCTATTTATGTACTTTATGTGACGTGGCGAGTGTAAGCCAACTATGTACCTTTCCCCTTATTATCTATTTACATGGGTTGTTGTGAAGATTACCTTATTTGCAACATTGCTTTCTACGCGGTTATGCCTCTAAGTCGTGCTCCGACACGTAGGAGATATAGCCGCATCGAGGGCGTTACATCCTCATCCATGGCGACGTCATCAGCGACCAATGGAGCCTCCTCCTTACCTCGTCCGCTATCACCCAACCCGACACCCGACGCTAATTGGGTAGGTGGGGTCTTGATGTTCATACCTTGCTGAGGCTGCGTGCTCGTGGGTGTGCTCCCAACCGCCTCCAGACGAAGCAGACTCTTTGGCCACAACAGGACCCACCCATTATTGCAA
Source organism: Triticum urartu (assembly GCF_056163025.1). NCBI lineage: Eukaryota > Viridiplantae > Streptophyta > Magnoliopsida > Poales > Poaceae > Triticum > Triticum urartu. The sequence continues at coordinate 499,100,158 of NC_141877.1, forward strand.
CAATCACCAAGCTGCCGTGGTGTCTCGTCGTCATCCCCCACTAGTATTGGAGGAGGCAAATTCTCGTGGCCCGGTTTGACACTGGCCATGGAAACCTTGAAGACGTTCGGGGGATCGGCCGGCTGTGGAACAATGGTTCCTTCAGGTCCATTATTGTCGCCTTCCCCACGTCCACCTTCTGGTCGCCGATAGTGCACGGGGTTTTGTCGGCCTGCAAAGAAAAGTCTGCGATGTGAGATATCCAAAAGGCAACGAAAACGGGAGATTATACATTTATATTGAAGGGGGCCGGTGTGACAGATACAGTGAGGGTGTCGAGCTCAGCCAAAGACGAAGCACCACCGAGCACGTCTGGTGCGGGAGCTGATGCGGGAGCCGGTGCGGGAGCAGGTATGGGAGCAGGTGCTAGTGCAACGCTAGTTGAGCTGCTCCCCAAGAAGTCAGCAAGGGGAAAGTCGTTTGCATTTTTTTCTGGATTTTGCCTTGTCAAAGTGAAAACGCCCGTCACCAAGGAAGTAGACAAATCTGCAACCACCTATTTTGCGGTAGCTACCGCTGTTGCGACTGTCTGAGATGATTTCTTCTCAACCGCAATCTCAACCTTCTTGTCGATGTTCTCTTCAGTTAACCTCCGTCTTTCCTTTCTCTCATCCATGGTCTCATGGTAGTACTTCTTCCATGTGGCGCCATCTCCGACACCGTGCACGCCTCCATACGACGGTCGAGTATCCACCGGTTGTCATTTCAATATGTTCAACGCCTGGTTGAATGGAGTGTCCCACTTGGGCCTCGCCAATGCCTCAGACAACGAGTCGCTTTCGGTCGCAATCTGGTGCTGCTCTCTCTGCAAAAGGCACAAGGATCGTTTACAAATATGACTAACATGTGCAATCGAATTGATCAGAAACTAAAATTACCAGCAGTCTCATGAACTCCGCAATGACCGGTTTTGTCTCGTAAACCTTCTTCACTGGGTCCCAATGATGCCGGGCCCTGAGGACGTCATGCTCCTGCGGGACGGTGAAATCCGCCAAGGGGTCTGGGATGCCCAGACTCGCGACTTCCGCGTCCTCCTTGGCCCATTTGGACCTGTTTCCGCCGTAACCACGGCTCCCAAGGTGGTGGCTCCCAATGTTCCTCTCTTGAAGCCCCTTCATGTAATGAGACTTTTTTTGGCAACTTCGGCCTCGCAAGCCTCCTTGAATATTTGAAATAGCTCTTCCGTGATTGTAGGATTATCCTTTACAATCTCGGAGTAGGGTTCCTTCTTGTCGATGATCTTTGCTTTCACTCGATTTTTCCAGGCGGCCAACGCGTCGCTAAACTTGGTCATGGAGTGTTTGTTTATCTTCTTCATTGTCGGGTCCTCATCTAGATCTTCATAATCCTTCTCATTCCGGCCTGGGAACAAGAATATCTGGTGAAACTTCTTTAGGAGGGAGCTCCTCATATTTTTATCTTCTGTAGTTTCTCATCGTTGATGGTGGCGGTTGTCCATACGATGCAGCCTATTTGATTGCCGTAGCATCGATGCGCTTCCTCGGGCGCCTTTGGCTCAAAATTGTCGTCGTCCACCTCCGTGACCACAAGTCTAGTAGTCCTGAGTTTGTTAGGAGGCCGTTGCCTCTTTGCTTTCGGTTCTACACCGGCTCCGCTCCCCGAGGCAGCGCCGGTCTCAGTCTCAGTGCTGGTCTCAATGCCGGTCTGAGTCTCAGTGTCGGTCTTAGTCTCAGCACCGGTCTGCGTGTCGGCAAGGCTAAAAAAATTGTCTGTCACCCGGTAGACGTCGTCGCAATCACCAGAACCCTGTCCTTCATTGTTGCTAGCCATGTTTCCTACGATTAAATCTAGTCAATTAATTCTAGACCTAAAAAAATGAATAATGACATAAAAAAGGCCTATTGTTTTGTAGGAACATTGACTCCTTCCCGGGCACTCGATATGTCCTAGTTTGTAGCACAAGTCATGCCGAAATTCATGGAAAATTTCGACATGACCTTTGCTAAAAAGTGGACAAATCGAGAACCTAAATTTTGCCGGAACGGAAATGAATCAATATTCCAGTAAAACATAGGCCACTCGGCTTCATTCCCTGGAAACAACAAAAGGCCACTTGGGCACAATCGAACCACTTCAATGTCCATTATGATCAATGAGCAAACACAGCTGAGGATTTTTCATATATCATGACCACTTCAAATTTGCATCTCCTAGTGTTTGACACTTCAAGAAAATATGCAAAAATCTCATGCTCTCTGAAATTCAATTCAAAAACCAAATATAGATGGATGAACCCTAGAACTCAAATTATGAACCTAGAACTCAAATTATGTCCTAAATTTTTTTCCTAATAAAAATTCACTAAATATTAGGAACCTACTAGACTGGCAACACTAATAGAAATTTATATTTTTATATTGATTTTTTTCTATAAACTAAATCCTACCACCCTAGTTAACATCTAGTTATACCTTACTTTCCTAACATTTGTAATTAAACACTACAACCCTAACCCTACTGCCCTAGTTAAGCATATACAATTTTTTCCTACGGCGAGGGAGGCAGGGGCGTCTCTGTCAAAGCCCTATCTAAATTCTTTTCCTAAATTAATTAACCTAACTAAATTGTTTTCCTAACTAAATTAACCTAACTAATTTAGAGAGAGAGAGAGGAGGGGTGGGGGCTTACAGAGGATGGCTCGGGTGGTGGCGAGGGAGGCAGGGGCGTCTCCGGTGACGGCGAGGGAGGCAATTGTGGCGAGGGAGGATCCAGTGGCGTCGACTGCGGCTCCGGTGGCGTCGACGACGCACGGCTCTGGTGGCTCGGGGGGAGTCAACGTCGGAAGGAGACGGTGGTGAAGTGGGGCGACGGCGAATCGGGCAGACGGCGGCGAGGTGGGTAGAGGGATTTGGGGGAGAAGTGGTGGCCGGGGCGAAACGGTTTTTTGGTTAAGTCAAACTTAGCGGTAGCGCTTTTTGCGAAATGTGCTATAGCTAAGTTAGCTATAGCGATTTTCACAAAACGCGCTACTGCTATAGCTATGTAATTCCCTTCATATTTCTTATTTCCTTTTCTGTTTATACAGCGGGGGTCTAGGAAATGCGCTGCAGCTACGTTAGCTATAGCGCCTCTTACGAACAAACGCTACTGCTACGCCTTTCTCCCTTTTTTGCTTTTTCATTTATTTTGCTCTACATTTTATTTTTTCCTTTCTTCTTTTTCTATTTATTTCGTTTTCATTTACTTTTCCATTTGTTTTTCATTTCATTTTATTTCCATTAGCAGTAGCGCTCTCCGTGCGAAACGCGCTGCTACTTATGTCCTAGCGGTAGCGTGCTTCTCTCAAGACCGCTACTGCTATGCGTAGCCTATCATTTTGGCAATGGGAATATTAGTCATAGCACTTTTTCATGTGCACGCGCTACTGCTACTATTGTATCTGTAGCGCGGTTTTCGCACGCGCGCTAGTGCTACTTAGCACTAGCGCATGTTTTTGCCACACGCCACTGCTAAATTTCTGTGTATAAGGTTTTCCCTAGTAGTGTCAGACTGATTTGAATTTGAGATACCGATGGCAAACATCATTTGGCCACGTCGCATCCGTGCAGGACACACTATTCTAATTGGAGATGATGTGCGGCTTTCGCATCACATATCTATATATTTTTTATATTTTTTTATATTGTGTGCGGGTAACTTTAACTTTGAAATATGGTGGTTGGATGAGGCGAATCCGATGGTCCAAAGATGGCAAATTTGAGCACTACTGGCCGATGGATATCATCTAGATTCCACCAGTGCCACATGTATAATCTAGAAGACTCCATGGTTGAACTTAAGCATAATGCACAAACATCAAAACACAAGCACTTCTTATTTGTTCTAGAATCTTCCGTATCAGAATTGCCCAAATGTTTTTCTACATGATTTGCCATTATTTGTTTTTACTTTATGTCTTACGATGCACAATTCCATGAATCTTAAAATAGATGAGCTTTCTTATGAAAACTAGATGATTTTGAATCAAATGAACTATAAGAATTAAACGAACATCTACATCATGCATATATGACTCAAAGCTTGCATGCTATAATGTGGTATTTATTCATAATTTGGTTGCCAAATCTCATGCGTGCAATGCACGTGTACCTTACTCTAGTCTAAATGGTGTTTGTGTGTGTGTTGTGCGTGTTGAGGTGCAAATTGTCTATTTTTTTGGGTACACGTTAAGCTTGTTCTTCCTAAATTTCAAGCCGGGCCTTGTTATGCCAAAAATTCAAGCTAGCATCTCTGTCTATCGTGCTACGAAACTCCTGCCTCTTCAACCCGCGCCTTGTTAGCCTGAAAAATTTAAGATATATCTTTGTCTCGTTGTGCTCCGACAAGTCCCTCCATCTCAACCCGCGCCTTGCTATTCTGAAATTACAACGCGCGCGAAAACTCCGACCTCCTGGGAAATCCCAGCACGCGAAATGCCCGTGGTACCCCTGAACCGAAAGAACCGCCTCAAACCGATGGGGGTACTTTCGTAACTTACCCCACATTTCGGGCAAGTGCGTCTCTAAGCCATGGTTCCCCACTGCCATCCCATCCGCCCACCCATTCGTACACCGAGGCCGCGAAAACCCGCGACGAAACCCCACACCCTGCTCCGTCCGCCACCCAGCCGGAGCCTCTTCCCCGACGACGTCGTCCATAGAAACACCTCGACGTCCCTCATCCACCATACCGGATGAGGATCCGTCGTCGATCTCATCGTCCTACCGGCTCAGCCACCCCATCCTCCACCTCCAAGGAGCTGCCCCGACGTTCCCCTCGTCTTTCGCGCCACCTCCATTCCCACACTGCCGTCTTCACCTGCACCACCGCAAGAACATCATCATCACCGTTTCCTCGGATGAAGATGCAGCCTAATCGGCGCCACCAAAGAGGTTGTACACTAATCGCCGCATTTTCTTCTTGATTCGATCTCACGGTGCTGCCGGCGCTTGGTCCCAAGCCAACACGGCGCGACTCCATCCACGGCGGCGTCGCCGCCCACTTCCTCCACGGCGTCGCTCCCTCGGCGGCGACGTCCACGTCAGTAGGAGCTGCTACTGCTTTATCTCTCGCTCGCGCTGCTGCCCTGCTCTTGCTCTCGGTCCTCTGCCTAGTTTGCTCTTGCTATTGCTCTTTCCCGCGCTGCTGCTCTCTCTCTCTTGCTCTTGCTTGCGATGCTGCTCCGATTTAGCTACACTTCAGTCGACTGAATCGACTTTTGGGTCAGTCGGTTTTCAGGGGGTGGGGGGGGCTCGCCGGGGTGAAGGAAGAACCAGCCGCAGCGGGGAGGGGGGCTCGCCGGAGAGGTACCCCACTATCTATCTTAGTGTTCAGGATGGGGGCGGTGGTCGCTGGCGGTGACGGGGCGGTGGCGTGGCGGTGGCGTGGGGATCACCGGAGAAAAAGCTCGGCACGGGGGGGGGGGGGCTTGAGGGCTGGCCGGGGCGACGGCGGATCGATGGTCGGGAGTGTTTTTGGGGTGGGCGGGGTGGCGCACCGCCGGCCGCGGGCGCGCGCGGGACTGCTGATTGGCCGGTGGTGGCTGGCGGCTCAGGGGGTGGATGTTGAAGATGAACCGCAGGCCCTTGATTTCGTATCCAACCGCTGCAAAATCGACTGACTAGAGATGAAAAAGTCAGTCGACCGACGTGTAGCCTCACCTTGCTAGTGCGTTCAGTGTCGACAGCAAAATTCAGTTTCGACAGCAAAATTCAGTTTCGAGAGTTAAGTTCAGTTTCGACAGTTATGTTCAGTTTTGACAGTTAAATTCAGTTTCGACAGTTAAGTTCAGAGATGAACGGCTGATGTATTTTACATCTAGCACTTTGTGGTTATGTATTTTACATCATGTATTGGAGATGCTACTAGAATTCCACTCAGGTTAACGTTGTTCGTTGTCTCTCTTGTCCTGCTTCAGTCTCGGCATCGTACAACTCACCGGAGCTGCTCCAACGACGAAACCCTCCATCACAGCGGAGCAGTACCTCGGGCTCCATCTCCAGACGTCTAAGATCTTCTTCCCCTCCTCCGACAGCCAAGTCAGCCGGAGCGTCCTCACCGGCCAACCCAATCACGCTGAGATCGACATGGCTTCGCCAAAGAGGTCGTACACTTGTTGCATCTCTTTTTACTCTACATGTTATATCTATTATCCACTGAGCACTCGTAGTAATGGGAAATACGATTATTTTATCCTACTATATGACAAGTAGTGAGGTACCAGGCAACTTAGCTATCTGTGATGGACTCTCTTGAACGCCATCATTATTTATCTCTGCGCGTCTGAGCTGTGCATTTGTCGATGGGCCTGGGAGTTGAGCTAGTATGGCAGTGGCCTGGTCCAAAGTAATAGAAGTAGCACAAAAACATTTTTTCAGTGTAGGATTTTCCTTGCTCAAGCCCGCCTACTAGAACCGCTAGTTCTTGAAAGGAAAAGTGAATGAAAAACATCGGAATTGGAAAGTTCCCTATGGTACTACTTTTCATGAATTGGTGCAAAGGAATGGAGCAAAGGAAAACTATAGGATTTGTTCCTTTAGTGTCTCCTTGAAAGAAAAACCATAGGAATTCTAATTTCCACTTCTCCTCCTTTTCATATTCTTATTCATCAAGCACAAGACTAAGAGATAGTAGCATAATAGCATTATAACCGTACATTTTCTTGTGGATTGACTTAATCTCACCATGCTTTTTTGCATCCTGTGATCTTGCAATTGTTGTGAATCAAACACCCAGATTGTCAGAAATCCTGTGTTTTTAAATTCTCTATTTTGCACGTGCATTCCTATCTATTTCCTATCCCTGCATTGTTAGAATCCTCAAATTCAAACAAGCCCTTACTCAACTACTTCTGTTACAGATATGTGTCAAAGAAAACCTTGTGTGGTTTGTCCTGCTACTGCGGCGCTATGTTCCACCCCAGCTCAGCTGCTCCAACGACGGAAGGGTTCACCACAGCAGGGATCCGCTCTCTAGACTGTCTTTCGCCGCCTCAGATCTTCTTCCCCGCCGCCGGCAGCCATGGCAACTGCATTACCATCATCAACTGAGCAGATGACCTTGAGGACTACACGGGTCCGCAAGAGAGGTCACACTCTTCCGTGTCTGCTTAAGTTATGTGTCGCTTAATATGATGACAAGCTACATTATCGTCGTGTTCACCTATTAGACTCCGAGTCAGGTCCAAACTAATGCTGAAACTTGAGTTTTTAAATGGTTGTGGGGTACATATTGGGGCAGCAATCAGTACTATCTGTCTACTATCTAGTTAATCTCTGGTGTCTACTGTGAGTTTCATGTTGGGTGCAAACAAACATTAAAGGAGCCATTATCTGTATTTTTTAACTAAATCTATTATCTACCTACTATCATTGGTTTTGGGTCTATCCATAGTTTGCTACCATCACTCTGGATTTGTGCATGCACTCCTTACATAATCTCACTATTTTTTATTCCTATGCATGCCAGTTATTGTACACAATGGAACTGATCATGTAGAGCAAAAGAGATGAGCCTTGCATGGCAATAAAATTTCATGCAGACGTCGTTCCATGGTGGGCACAAAGGCAGCCCCCTCCACCCATTTCGGATCGTAATCAAGAGGAAGATAATTGTTCTGAGGGGGATTCAGAAGGAGAATACCACTCCAATTTACCCCATGAGGTCTTCGCTCTAACTTGGCATGCTGATGTTGGTAATATCATGCATATGGTGCCTTGCATTGCTTACTGTATACATTAAAGATGTCATCTTCTTAGTTTAGACATGCTCTGTGTCAATGCCATCTGTTTAGTTTCATTATCGTATATGTGAATCATGCAATGCCATCTTGTCTAGCCAGGCATCATATATGTGAATTTTGCAATGCCACCCTGGTTAACCAGTCATCTTATATGTGAATTATATCATGCCATCATTTTTATTACATGTTAAATTTGTCAACAGTTTTAGTACATTCAATTACTCTTCCTGTGCATCAGCCATTTGGCACGGTCATGGAGAAATCTGGAGTGGAAACAAGGTCTTCAGAGCAGACAATGCTATCTGATGAAGCGCATGTCTTGCTGGTTACCGATAGCTCCTCAGAGGAGGATTCAGAGACAGATGACCAGTCATATTCCCCCCCCCCCCAAGGTGCATGCCCTAACTTGGCAGGGTTAATGTGCTCATATCATGCGTATGGTATCTTGCATTGCTATGTCATTTTCTTAGTTTAGACATGCTCTATGTGAATGCCACCTGTTTAGTGTCTAATTACCATATATGTGAATTATGCAATACCATCTTGTTGCAAGACATTATATATGTGAATTATGCAATGTTATCTTGTTGCAAGGCACTATGTATGTGAATTATGCAATGCCATGCTGTTTAGGCAAGCATCATATATGTGAATTATATCATGCCACCTTTTTTTGTATTTCTCATTGCTTTTGTTGACAATGTTTATATATTCAACTGCTCTTCCTGTGCATCAGCCATTTGAATTGGTGATGGAGAAATCTGGAGTGAAAACAAGGTCTTCAGAGCAGACAATGCTACCTGCTGAAGAAGAAATCTTGTTGGTTACAGATAGCTCTTTAGAGGACGATTCAGAGGCAGATGACCAGTCCTATTATTCCCCTGAGGTGTATGCTCAAACTTGGCAGGGTTATATTACTCATATAATGCATATGCTGTATTGCGATGCTTAGTTTTTACATCATATACACAATATTGAATGCCATCTCCTTAGTTGACACATCATATATGTGATTGCCCTCTGCTCACTTCCTTACTATATAAATCATATATTTGAATTATGTCATGCCATGATGTTTACATAGACATCATGTATCTGAATTATGGCATGCCAATCCATTTTCTAAAGAGATAATATAGTTATATCATCTCATCCTATTTACATAGTCATCATATTTTAAATTATGTCATCCTATCCATGAATTATATCATGCCATCATGTTTCCATCGATGACATGTTTGTGATTTATGGCATGCCAACCACTTTAATAGACACATCGTATAGTTATATCATGTCGTCCTGTTTACATAGTCATCATATTTTGAAGTATGTCATTCTATCCTGTTTAGTTAGCCATCATACAAGTGAAATTGTGTCATGCTATCCTGTTTAATTAGCCATCATATATGTGAAATTATGTCCTACTATTCTGTTTGCTTAGACAACATAAATGTGAATTATTTCATGCCCTGTTTTCTTCCCTACTATCCATTGCACTTGTCTATCTTACAATGTCTGTACATTCAATTACTTTTATTGTTTATTAGCCATTTCAATTGGAGCGTGTGATGGCAGTATCTGTGGGAGTAAAAACACGGTCTTCAGAAAAGATCGTGCTACCTGTCGATGCAGATAGAACCACGGTTGTAATTGCCCAATAATCAGCCCCACCACAAATAACCCACACTCATGCAGATTGTACCTCTACCCAGTTGGACAGAGAACCAGCTACACCCCTTCTAACCCCAACCCCAGCAGATAGACACCCAGTTCCCATTGACACAACACCGTCTCCACCACAGAGCACCCAAACATGAGTAGTTAGTAAGGCAACTGCAGTGCCCAAATCACGAGGACCACCACTCCGAACCCGAAGTCAACGCTTAAAGCAGAAGAATAATTGTTCTCAGGTCAGGTTCCGTAGCTATGGTTCATACTACTTTGCTCTTGCATCACTGTATTTACTGATACCAACTAATTTCAAATTTGAAGGATGCAATTGAAACTCCAATGGCGCAACAGGTATGTTTTAAACCTGTTTCTTCAACGTGTTTGGCTGTTTGCTGTTGTAACTTGCTCTATGTTGATTTCAGTTTCAATTGAATAAACAATTATGTTCTCATGCCATGCACATTACAAGTGTTTTTATTGCTGTGTAGTTTCCCACACTTATATTCTGCTATGTTTCTTTGCTTAAATAGATATGATTCGAACTGTATCTATCTTGATTTGGCAACATAAACTAGAATGATATAGACCATAGAGTGACCATACTACATAGATATATGTTTGTTTCATGCTGTTATCCTGTCCACCTTACTACTGAACTGGCTTACAAAAATGAGTTTCATATACTACATTGTAAACCCGAGATGTGTTTGTTTGTTTCTCTTTTAGAATGCAGATAAAATATTGGAGAAGAGTACCCTGTTATGCAATGGTAAAGGAAGTAATGCAGATAAGGTTCAAGATAGTGAGACATCCCTGTTAGTCTCCAGGAAAGCTGATAAAAACTATATTGAAGAGACTGAAACAACCCCAAAGTCCTGTCTTAATGTAGTGTTCGAGTTACTGGCTACCACTGCTCGCACCAGCTCTTCAAACTCGTTGCCTGAATCAGTTCGGCTTCTTGAGTCTCAACTTCAAGTTGAAAGACATCGATCAGATTTTATGCGACAGGAAGCCGAAGGACTGAGGAAGTCCCTGCAGAATTTAGATGCATACTTTCTGGTGCAACAGCAAGCGCTGGAGGACTTAAGCGCCAAACAAGAGAAAGTTAATAAGCTTGCTAAGCATCTTGCCAGCATTATGGGTACCCAGGATATTGTTTCTTGAGCTCTTCTGAAGTGGTTTCAGTTCAGGACTTGTTTTTCCGCAGCGTTTATATGCCGCTGTGTTCCCTATATTTGCACTGGTGGCAAACTTTGATGCCCAGTGGATGTAATATGTGTATTAGCCGTGATAGCCTAGTGTAAGTTGCTTTCTTATTTATTTCCTTGTTGTCTTGTTTATTTGTTTGCTTGTAGTCAGTGCAGTTCTTTTTCTGCGGTTTGCTAGTGGCTGCAATAACCTATTTTTTAAAACTAGGCCACAATAACCATGGGCTAATATTTACTGTAGTGACACTGGGCCTCCTACGGGCCGTAGAAACAGTGAGCCCTCTACGGGCCGTATAAACAGTGGGCCTTCTACGGGCCATAGAAACAACGGGCCTTCTACGGGACGTAGAAACAATGGGCCTTCTATGGGCCGTATCATCAATGGGCCTTATACGGGCCGTATGATCGATTGGCCAAACATGGGCCAAACAGACCGCATTCTGGCTGTAAACGGGCTAGAGTTGGAATTGTCCGTTCATGGGCCGACCATAACGGGCCATCGTTAATAGGCCGTATTTGATGATGCTATGAAAACGACCCAACGTATTAACGGACCACAAACGGGCCAACTGTAACCACGGGCTGAATTTGGCCCACAAGTAGAAAATGACAGTAATGGGCCGTAAGTAAAAGAATGCTGAAAAATAGCCCAAGAATAAATGGGCTCTGAGAAGGCCGAAAGATAACATGGGCGGGAAACGGCCCAACGAAATAATGGGCCGTTAATGGGTATAAAGTGATACACTGTTCTTTACGGGCCAATTTCACCATGGGCCGTTAATGGGTGTAAAGTGATACACTGTTCATTACGGGCCAGTTTCACCACGGGCCGTTAATAGGCCAAGAGTTACATAGGGCCTCATATGGGCCGAAGGACGTCATGGGCCATACATGGGCCAGAAGTGAAAACGGGCTGGAATCATATTGGATGGCCCAGATGATGCCATTGGGCCTAATTCGAATAGGGCAAAACGGGCCTTGGGTTAGCGGGCTGTAAATGGGCTATATGCGAACAGGCCGTTAACAGGCTTTCCATGGGCCGGCCCGCCACGTTTTGACCAAGTCAAATGGGCCGGCCTTTTCACAGGAATGGGCCTCTGTTGGGCCGTGCCACGTGTCGACGTATCATAGGCGCCTTCTGTCCAATGAGTGGATGACACCTGTCCTAGCGATGAGCCGACACGTGTTTCCTCCAGCCAATGATGATTTTACACGTGGAAAATCCCCATTGGTCGGGGTTGTTAATGGGTTATCGGATCCAAAACCCGACCCGATAGCTTAACGGCGTTCCGTTACGGTGGATGCCACGTGTCGGTCACCCTTGACAAAAGCACTTCTGTGACGCGCGATTTATCGCCATGGAAATGGACACTTCCGTGATGATAATTTTGGTAATGTCATGGAACACTTCTACGACAGCACATGTATGACTATCTTGATTCTATCATAAATTTTTCATGGATGTACATGCATGACAGAAAACGGGACCTACTGTGACAAACATGTATCGTCACAGAAGTGTATTTTTTTGTAGTGTCATTAGCCTGACTGCCTTCAGCGTCATCCTGATAATAATCATTGTCAATGAGGTGTATGAAAAGCAAACCAACATAGTCAAGTTCTACCTCTGAGTCTGGATTATAAAAGTTTTCATCGAGATTCAGCCCGGTGGATTCAACCGCCTTCTTCTTGGCAGTCCTCTTGACCGCCTTTGTCTTAGGTCTAGGGGCCTTCACCGTTTTTTCTTGAGGTTTCTTCCAAAATGGGTCATCGCCTGTTAAAAGAATTGACAGAAGTTATAGGAGATTACACATGTTAAGTACAAGCAGGAGTGAGGCAATGCTTACAGCTGGCAGTTTATTCAAAGTGTAGTAGGGACTTAACCCGGTCCTGCTATAGACAGCCTCCGATTCATTCAATATCTTCTTCACAGCTTTAGTAACTTCAGCTTCTGTCAGCTGAATATCAATATGATGTTGAGAGTCTTTTGAGTCACCAGTATACTTCACGACTTAAAGGCAATATATTCCATGAAATCCAGCAGTGACAAAATGAACTCATGTTAGACCATTGGCCATAAAGGCTCTGAGCTTGGAGAGCTGTGGAGCATATGTAGCCCGCTCTTTGGTAGTGAACCGTTGCGGAAATGGATGTGTGTTGGTAAGCCGGTGAGGACGGTAACTCGGCAGAGGATTCTCATCATCAGGGGAGGTATCTTTACAATAAAACCAAGTCTGGTTCCAGTCTTTAGGATGGCTATGGAGTTTGGCATGAGGGAAACTAACATCTTTTCTCTTCTGAATTGAAACGCCGCCCAGTTCGGTGTTCGGCCCGTCTACAAACTCAGTATGGCGGTTCAAATAGAAAAAGTCCCGGAATAGCTCAACAGTTGGCTCCTCTTGCAGGTATGCTTCACAAAATACTTGAAAGTCGCAAACATTAGACACAGAGTTTGGTCCAATGTCTTGAGGATGGATCTGGAAATTGGCAAGCACATCACGGAAGAACTTGGACCCGGGCGGTTTAAAGCCACGACTCATGTGATCAACAAACACTACTACTTCGCCATCTCTGGGGTAGGAGGGTTTTCTGGACCGGGAACTCGCCACTGGGTTTCACTCCGCTTCGGTAAGGTGCCAATTCTGACGCATCCATCCAGTTGTTCCTCAGTAACCCGGGAAGGGACCCAGTTACAGGCATAAAATTGTTTGGCCATTGCAAGTGAAGAGCTGGAAAAGATTAATGTCGGTTTACGATTCATGATTGACAAAGCATAAAGCGCAACAGGTTAAGAAAAAGGAATTCAAGCATATAATATTATTAAACCAGAGGCTAATACTGTTATAAATGGTAAAGCGACGGGCGGTTTACAAGGGGACTAATGGCATATGACAGATTATCTTCTAAAAAGACAAACCGCCTACGCGGATGAGCAAGGTACTGATCTGAGGCAAAAAAATGTATAAGTCAGGAAAAACAGGTTTCACAAGTTCACATTAGCATTTTGGATCTACCACAAGTCAGGAAAAAGAAAAATATTTAGACCTAAAAAGTTGGTTCTGGAGCAGTTCGCAAAAGTCCAGATCGGTTTTTATATATAAAAGGCATGGTTTGATAGCCAAGATAAAGGACTGCTATAGCTACCGCACGGAACGCATCAAAGTTGAGGTCTGCTGTGTATGAACTGGCGAAGAACAAGAGAAGAACAGGAGAAGAACACCATGAACTCGTCTGAACCCTAAGTGGATCTACGGAGGAAAGAGGGAAAGACTTACCGAAGTTGTTGAAGCAGCGGAGGTGTGCCGCGTTTTTTCTAGTGCGATCAGGTTGATGCAGCGGCCGATGGAGAGGCAGAGGCGAAGCTCAATGACGGCGGTGGCGCTTGGGTGCAGAGGCGTCGCGAGGTGGAAGAAGAGATGAAGAGGCAATGGGAGGAAAAAGAAAGGGATCCATCAGCCCTATTTATAAGGCAAAGAGATAAGCGACAGGCGCGGGAATCGAGAAGCCCAAAAAATGGATATATAACAAGGTTGTCGCCTCGACTATGGGATGCTCATTAATAAAGGGTATCTTCGGCTTTAATGAACATGTGACGTCACGACGGTTTACTACAAATCTGGAGGATGACATCACGGCGGTTTACAAGATCTATGCGAAGGTACAAAAGGAGGAATTTTTCTAAATGTTGAAGATTGACATGAACAAGTTCAAATCAATCTGGGGCCTAATGTTGGGGATATTATTATTAAGTATAAACCGTCCATGAGGGGCCGGGTTATGTTCACAAGGAGTTAGTCATGTTTGAAGCCCACGAAGATAAAAGAGATGGCGCTTTATGGAGATATAACATGAAGGCCTAGGACCCAGAGGCGATTAGGGCCCGTAGATGTAAACCGCCATATTATATGTAACTTATGTTGTACGACAAGGAAAAGTAGAAACCGAGCCGTATACATTTATGAACCGGCCTCAGGATTCCGTATACCGCCGGGCGTCAACCTGTGTATATAAAGGGATGGCCCGACGGCGATGTAGGGACAACATACAACAATTCGAGAGCCAGGCAAAGCGGATTCGCTCCCTGGTCATCGAAACCCTAGCAATTCCATCACCACTGGATTAGGATTTTACCTTCACCATAAGGGGCCGAACCAATATAAACTCTTGTGTCCTTTATCCGCTTTAACCCCTTTAAGTTAACCCGTAGCGATGGCTCCATGACTAAGTCTTTTCACGAGGACATCTGCCCTGACAAAACCACGACATGTGTCCTAAGAACTTTGGTGGGCAACTTATACTTATCCACAAATCCCCTTGAAATGTATGAATGCGATGCACTAGTATGGAAAAGAACGATTGCAGTAAATGACTTAACCAAAAACTTACCTATAACTGCATCCGGCTGCTCTTCAACCTCCTCCACGTTAACGTGGTTCACTTGTCCCCTGTTGAAAGGGTTGGGCTTCTTCCCAGAGCTTCCATTTCCATTTCAATTCTTTGCTTCAGAACACTTGGTGGCATAGTGTCCAGTCTTCCCACACTTGAAATAAGTAATGTGACTTAGATCCTTCTTGGTGGGCGTTGCTGGGGTGGAACGGTTCTGGCTGCTGCTTCCTCCATTTTCATTCCCAATCCTTGGGCCACTATGATTATGCGTACTTCCTCCATTGTGAGTATGGCCTCCATGGTTATGTGTGTAACCTCCGGAGTTAGGGGTAAAGCGAGGCTTCTGTTGAGCTCTAGAATTGTACTTCCCCTGTCCATACTTCCTTTTGCGGCTCTCTATCTGCCGCTGTTTGTTTTCAATCATCAGGGCCTAGTCTACCAACTCATGGTAGTTAGTGAATGTTGCCACCATCAACTGCATACTCATCTCATCATTCAGTCCTTCCATAAACTTCTCTTGCTTGGCGGCATCCGTGGCCACATCGTCTGGGGCATAGCGGGCTAACTTGCTAAACTCATCCACGTACTGCCCCACAGTATGGTTGCCCTGGCGTAAGTTGCGAAACTCACGCTTCTTCATATTCATTGTGCCTGTAGAGACATGGGATGTGCGAAATGCTTGCTGCAACTGATCGCAAGTGACATTGGCTATGGAAAAAGTGGATGTGTAATTCTCCCACCATGAGGCAGTGGGTCCATCCAATTGGTGTGTGGCAAAACTCACCTTCTCAGCATCTGTGCAACCTGCGGTGGTCAACTCCCTTCCAATCCTACGTAGCCAGTCATCAACAACAATCGGCTCGGTGCTACTGGAAAACACCGGCGGATTCAGCCTCAGAAATCGGGCTAAGTTGTCCACTAGAGGTGGTGGCGGTGGGTTTTTGTTATTGTTGTTGTTGTTGCCTTGGTTCTGGACTAGCAGCTGCATCAAGGCATTCTGCTGTTGGATCAACTATGTGACCTCCGGTGGGAAGACAAATCCGGGGTCACGTCTCGGAGGCATCTGGTGGGTTTAGAGGGGAGAGATTAGAATAGAAATGAGGTATAAATAGAAAGCACTACCCATATGCACATGAGACAAACACATCCATCTCACACCACTCAATTGAAACAAGGGCATACAATCGATCTAGCTACCATTACAAAATACTCGGACTAGTACTATATACATGGGGGAAATACTACTAATAATATGGTGGTCATCTAGAAATTTTGATCAGTGGAAGACTCCATGATATTCGCTCCAGCTTCGTCTTCGTAATCATCATCCCTATTGTCGGGGTCGGAGATGGTGTCGTCGATGACGATGTAGTCCTTGGGATGGTCGTCATCTCCTCCTGGCGCGGGGTCTCCCATGAAGACTCCTAGCTTCCTTCTCAAGTCGTCATTCTTTTCTACTAGTATTGCGATTTCCTCCTCATATCCATCGCGTGTTGACTTGAGTTCCTCTTCAAGCTCCATGTTCCTAGTCATCAACTTCTTCAGATCTATCATGCTTGCGCACATTTGGTTCTCCTGGCGTCGAATGTGCTGGTTTAACTCCTGGATGAAGGCTGCAATGGATCTATCCCTCCTGTTGCTGATCATCTCCCATTGTTCATCTCGGTGCCCACATATCTGGTAGATGGTGTCCTTAAGATCCTTGTGATAAACTTCGTCGATGCATCCCATGGCGATGTGAGCTGCCATGCTCTTACCTAGACTCCAGGTTGGTGCATCAAAGGAAAACTCTATGGGCTCAGTAACTGGCGTGAAGGTCCTTCCTGGAACTTGAACTCGTATCATCCAACGCTCCTCTTCTGGTAAAGTGGCGGCGTAGGTCCCAGTGAAGGTTGGTATTCCAATGTTCAGGTACCTAGTGACTTCCTTCCAGTGTCGTCGAAATGGTGTATCTTCATCCGGTTGAGCAAACTTGTTCCTTGGGTCCGCCATCTATAGAGTGGAAAATGGAGAGGAGTCAGAAATGAGTAAAGAAGAGTGACCTATGGCTTATTTTAGTGGTCGTGTACTACAATCAATGTGTGCTCTAATACCATTTTGTAGCGATCCAACCTCAAACGGTTGAATCTCTGTGCATAAGTGTCATCCTTGGATCGGTAATGCTGACACACACAATACTTGAAGGATTTATAACAGAGTTGCAATCACACACTTATTACATTGAATAACACATAAAAGAGTACTTAATGCAAAAATATGGCTTAAGGCCATCTAAATATGATAACAGCGAAAGGCTTGGAAGATAAAGTGAGTCCATCAACTCCAACGACATAGTTGAGTGCACGATAACGACCTAGCGCACCTTACTCTTCGCCTGAAAAGTCTGCAACATAATACGTTGCAACCCAAAAATGGGTCAGCACATGGAATATGCTGGCAATATAACACTGTAGAGGAATGAATAAGTAACAACTATAACTATATGCATATTTGGCTGGTGGAGACTCTACGGTTATAATGTTTTTGCGAAAAGCCAA
The DNA here is from genome assembly GCF_056163025.1 of Triticum urartu. Lineage (NCBI taxonomy): Eukaryota > Viridiplantae > Streptophyta > Magnoliopsida > Poales > Poaceae > Triticum > Triticum urartu. The sequence goes on from NC_141877.1 coordinate 499,117,740, forward strand.
TTTTCCCTACAACAAAGGAATATTTTTTTAACTATCATGGTAGTTGATAAACAGTGGGAAGGTTCCTCCAACTCAATCCCAACTAAGCAGTATTAATTAACCCATCAAATTAATTTAGAGTGATGAGCTCAACATGATAATTCAAGAAACAGATACTCAAGATGTCCATAACCGGGGACATAGCTAACCATGATTAGTTTGTACACTCTGCAGAGGTTTGCACACTTTTACCCACAAGACTCGATCTCCTCCATTGGATTTCTCGCACTACATGGTGTTTGAGAAACGGATGACCGACACACAATCTTTCAGAAGCATTAACTCTTTACTCTGGGTAGACAGTTACACCGACTTTCCCTAGCCTACCACTGAAAGAGGTCACGCAACATACTCAACTATGCCAGAGCCCATAATGGCTTGTGGCTACACATGGAAGTTTCTAGCATGAATAATCTTATGATCCCTTTGAGCCTGGGTGGCGAACCATAGGATGATCAAACGGGTACTCCGGGGTATCCTAGGACAACACTGGATTCTCCAGGTGCCCGCAACCAATCCACCCAGATGTGTATTTAAGTAGCCACCTTAAGTTAACCCTTAATTAACAATTCTCATATCTATCATTGATACACTCAACCAATCTCATATCTGGCATAACGTAGAAGTAACTCCTAGGGTTTAATAAAAAAGGGCAATAGGTTCTACCTCATCATCTACTTCCCAATACCCACATGTTAAGAGATCCTACTCATGCAATGTTTGAGGATTGGAACTAATGCATAAAAACTAGGTAATGAATAAGTATGATCAAAGTGTTACTTGCCTTGCTGACGATCTGCAAACCCTAGAGACTCGTAGTAGCACGCTTCGCACTCTAGAAATTCTATCGCAATCAAACAATAGCATACATAAGCAATCAAGCGTGCATGCAAGGGTAAAACTCAAATAAACAGATCCAAACTGAAAGTTCAACTGAAGAGCTTCGATTTGCAAAAGGAATCAATCGAATCGGAGCTATGGAACAAAAACTACGATCGAAAGAACTTCGAATTCAAATCTGCAGCCAAATTTTAATTTGTCCAAACCATGTTCAAGTTGACTAACTGGAAAGAGGGCTTCGAGACGAAGATTTTGGCGTTGGTTTCACTGGATTTGGACAAACGGTTGAAAAGTTACGAGGGTTTGAAGATCAGGGGCTAATCTGCGATAAAAGTAATCGTGGATAGGTTCTTGGCCGAAAATAAAACAAAAAAATCTATCGGACGAACGTCCGCTATCAGAGGCTAACGAACGAATTCGTTCGTTATTAGATCTAAATAAACAAACATTTGCGGAATAGATCTAAACCGAGAAAAACAGATCAAACCGGTGGAAAACCGACAAAACCGGCTATATAAAAAACCGACCTAGATCTAGGGTTTACTGAAATAAACCGACGGGAACCGGAAATAAACCGGGCGGCGGAGGCGCGGATCCGAACTGTCAGGACCCCGATTCCAAGTCACATTGATCTAGCCGGTAACACCTCATATCACTTTGCGGCCTCACGCACGGTATTCCCACGGGTGTCGCCTTACCATGGCCCGGGACCGTTTGCGCCTTTTGGCTCACGTATATGATAATGTCGCTAGCATCCATATGACAGAGAACCCGGGCCGACATGGGTAGTCGTGAACCCAAAGCGGCACTAACCTATGGGGACAGGCATACATGAATCACATCGAGCATGTCGGTCAGCAGCATGTGAATCCGGGCTGTAGCGCTGGGCTAACAGGACTCCGGATGTCACCGCTTGACATTTCCCCGATGGGACAGACACAGGAACGAAGTGAAACACATGCCGGCCAGTCAAGTGATCTGAGTAGTAGTGCTGGGCTAGCAGGACTCTGGTGAACCGGGCTGTAGCGGACTACTATGGCTCAAGGAAGCACTGGACTACATTTCCCCATAAGAGAGGCTGCCAAGGATAAACAACTAGATTGTTAGATCCCACACATACCAAGCATTTCAATCATACACACAATATGCTTGATATGTGTAAATACAACATGGCACCACAACATAACTCTACGACTCAAAGTATTTATTCATTAGGCTCCGAGGAGCGAGATATTACAAACATGGGTCTTATGACCCAACATACAGAGCATACAAGCAACAAGCACATGCGGAAGCTTAACTTGTCTGAGTACAGACAACTACAAATGAAGAAGGCTGGGAAGCCTGACTATCTACCAGATCCTACCAAGGGCACAAGATCGTAGCTGAGGTATCAAGCTAAACGTCGAAGTCCACGCGGAACTACTAGCGAGACTGACATCTCTCTGCAAAACATAAAATAGGCAAACGTGAGTACAAATGTACCCAGCAAGACTTACATCAGAACTAGCTACATATGCATCGGTATCAACAAGGGGGGGTGGTGGAGTTTAACTGCAGCAAGCCAGCTTTGACTCAGTGGCTAACCTGAACTACGACTGCAAGCAACTCTTTTGAGGTGGCGCACACGAGTCCACATATTCACCAATCAATACACCACTATGGATCCACTCCCGTCTCCCTACGAGAAGGCCATCCATAGCACTCACACTTATCTTGCGAGTTTTAGAGTATCCACTTTCACTCGTCTATGAACTATGCAAGGGGTCCAAGTTTCCATATCCGAGGAATCCAGCTATTCGAATAGATAATGATAACCCTGCAGGGGTGTACTTCTTCACACACGCTCCCACCACTTACCATCGTTTACCCGACATGTACTCGGCAACCTTCAAGCGGAAGCCCAACGAGGGTGTCGGCCACGGCCTACCTAGACACCTAAGTGTCTAGTCTAGGTTTATCGCCTATCCAGGTTCCATCTGCAGGGAGTCCGGCCGAGGTTTCCACATACGGCCCCGAACGATGTGAACAGGGTTCCCAAGACACCAAACGGGCACCCGGTACACCGTGCCACGGTGTATCTACCGCAACATAGCCCACCCCAAGGGTCAGCGCTATGCACGACCGCCAACACATAACCTACAAACACCAGAAACTAGTTGCAACTCCTAGACAGAGTACTAGGGTGATTAAGAAGCCGAGAGGGTCCATTGGTTTCGGGCCCAATGTGTGGTAGTAACTATTTCATGGATCACAAACACAGAACTCAGTTCCTTAGGACGGCTCCAATGAGACAACCCACCATGTACTACTACATGGCGTCTCACCGCTACCTTTACCAAATCGTGTTCACACATTTAGCTCTCAACAGTAGGACATGTTCACACACCTCCGATTCATTCCCGATGAATCAGACCTGACTCAACTCTAAGCAGTAGCGGGCATGACAAACAAACATGAATGAGTAGGCACATCAGGGCTCAAACAACTCCTACTCATGCTAGTGGGTTTCATCTATTTACTGTGGCAATGACAGGTCATGTAGAGGATAAGGGGTTCAACTACCGCAACAAGTAACAGAGGAATCGTGTTGTCCTAATGCAGTAAAAGAGAGCAGGAGTGAGAGAGTGGGATTGTATGGGAATGAACAAGGGGGTTTTGCTTGCCTGGCACTTCTGAAGATATCGTTGGGTCTTCATCAGTGTCAATGATCACATCGTCGGTACAACGTCTATCGAGAGGGGACAACCATCGGCAAACACAGAAAGAACACAATCAATGCAATGCACAATATGATGCATGATCATGACATGTCAATATGCTATGTTTTCAGCTAATGCAACTAGCAACAGGTTAAATGGGGCTGGTTTGAACCCTAAGTTCAAATTCAAACTCCATATGTGATTTCTTAAATGCCATTTAATTGGATTGTCCTAAACAACAACTTTAAGTTGTTCCAACATGCATGAAAATGCCATATTCAGATTCTTTGGATTTTTCTGATAATTTTTCATATCTAAATCTTTTCAATCTGAGTTATAGATTATTTTCTATGATTTTTCAAAGTTTTGGATATTTTCTGAAAATAAATAAATGATTTAGATTTATTTAAAATGCAGAAAAGGTTTTACTGCGTCAGCATGATGTAAGAGTGACGTCATCAGGTCAACTGTGGCTGGCCAGGTCAAACCTGACCAGTGGGGCCTACTGGTCAGTGACACAGTGCTGGCTCGAGTCAATGACAGGTGGGACCGGTCAAAGGCCACATCAGCAAAGTCAACCTGACGTGTGGGCCCGGTGGTTTAGTCTAAGTTAAACAGGGAATAAATCCTGGGGTTAATTAGCGCGTGGGGCCCATCCGTCAGTGGCAGAGTGATTAGCTAATGGCGTCATTAGTGTTAACTAAGTGTGCCACGTCGGAGTCACCGGAGTTCAGCCGGCGGCGACCAAAACCGTGGCGGCAACTCGCCGGAGTTGCTCGGCTTTCGCGTACAGGCCGCGGTTTGAGCCGCAGTTGGTCTCTACGGGTAGCTGGCGTTGCAGCGCGTCGCCTGGTGGGAGTAGCCGGGCCTGGGGTGGCCGGAAAAGACGCCGACGACGACGTTGGCGGCTGCCGGAGCTCGGGCGAGCTCGGGGTCGTCGCTAGGAGGCACAGCAGGAGGTGCGGAGGGGTGCTGCGGGCTCCTGGGGACACAGCGAGTGTGGTGAAGTGCTCGGTTGCGAGCTTGCGCGGGTGTGGCCACGGCTACGCCATGGCCGGCGGCGAGATGCTCTCGGGCTCGAAGAGGGCGGCGACTACACGGCGCAAACGAGCAGGGGGGAAGTGGGGATCGAAGGAGAAGCTCATGGGGAGTGCAGCGGTGGTCTTGGGGAGCTCGGGGAAGCAATGGAGCGGGCGCACGGTCGCCGGCGATCTCGGCGGACCGAGGTTGAAGAAGACGGTGATGGCGGTGCTGCGGTGCGTCCCGGCTTGCTTGACTTGGCGGAGAGGTCGGGGACGATGTGGCGGAGCGCCTGGACTGGTCGAGGAAACGAGGGGGAGGCGGTGGACACGGCAACGACGAGCGGCGGCGATGGCTCCACTCGGCTTTGGGAGAGAGAGCGAGACAGGGAGAGAGCGAGAGCATCAAGGGGGTCCAGGGGGGTAGCATGGCATCGCAGACGGAGTCCAGGGCGACGAGGGGGCAGCCAGGCAGGCAGCTGCCGGCGTGGCACGCCGCGGCGCCATGGCTGTCTTCTCCTCTGCCTTTTGGCAGGAGGAAGAAGACGCCCCTGCCCTCGGTGGGCCGGCCAGGTGGCTGGGCTGCCAGGTGGCTGGACCTAGCACAGGGGAGGCCCAGGTTAGTTCCTTCTCTCTCTCTCTCTCTTTTATTTAGTTTCTGTTTTCTATTTTTCTGTAATTGTTTTGACTTAATTAAAATGCTAAGGCATTTTCTAAAACCCTGAAAATAATTGTGGGCTCTGTATGGAATATTTCCAACAGCCCTCACTTAAGTTCAGAATTATTTGGACATTTAATATATTATATAGCATTTAATTGTCCAAATGCAAATACGTATGAATTAACTCCAAAATCCAGAAATGTCCTAGAAATGTGTGCATCATTTTTGGAAGAAGTTTTCACCCATTCCAAAATTGATGAACTTTTCTAAAAGCCATTTTGGGTAGATGGAAAAGATTTAATTTGACTCTAGTTGTATTTCACTTGCTGCTAGGGTTTATCAGTCCCCATTTCAAAATTAGTGGAATTTAGACATGATGCATGGAGGCTAATGCAAAGGCAGGCAAGGCCTGAACTGGGGCTGTGACAGCTCACCCCCACTAAACAAGAATCTCGCCCCGAGATTCAGGTGTAGGGTAAGATGAAAGGGGAACACAAACTAACATAATCTTCACGATCCAGGTTGCACCTCTCAGGGTTGTTGATTTGTTGCATACGTTGACTCTGACATCCTTGCCTTTGAGATCTTCATCCACGCGATGACGAGAAGAAAAGAAACTCTCAAAGAATCGATCTTCTTGAAGATCGAGCAACCGACGATCAACTCACAGAACGAGACATAGCGACATCTGTCGAGATGAGACACAATACACACATCAAGAATGATGGAAATGAGCATATGACAAGGTTTAAGTAAGTAGCGGAATTCCCACACCTAGGAGGGTGGTGAACGGTGTCAACGTAGCGAGGGGTTGGGTTGCCATGATACCATAGCGACACATCTTAAGGAAGGTGACTCGCAGAAATATTCCCTTAAGTGGCAAAAAGAATTACTTTTGATACAAAGATCATTGAAACTCTTTATACCAGCCTGAGGTAATCACAATCGATCGTTGGAAGGGGTTTGAAAGAATGGCATACTCCGACTAGGATGGATGATGTGGACTATCTTGTTGAAGACAACGCAATGGATGATTTTTGCTTATCATCGGAAATGGATGGGACCCATGGTAAGTCCACTTTTGAAGATGATCCTGAACAACAACTATTGAGGTGCAAGCTGGGAACAAAATGCAAATGTTGGGAATGATTCTGGTAACCGGGGAAGAGCTCAACAGTCAAGAGTGAGTCCACTGTTTGAAAAGGTTATAACCTAACCGAGGAAACTGGAGGAAAATCCCAGTTAACGCCAACGGTAAAACCTGGTGCTTGCATGTGCTCTCAAGAACTTGAGTATCTCCATATTCGTCAAGGTTTTACCAATATCCGTGTCAAGGATCCTGGCAACACAACATACCACCATGATGAATGGTGATGGATGATGCCGATGCAAAGGAAGATAACACTTTCTCAGATTTCACCTTAGCGAGGCCAAGGAAACAAAATCTGGATAATCGACCGAGAGACATTTAGCACTCCGCTTCTAATGTTCTCCTTGATGTGCTAGGATAACTCATTTATTGATATGGTTTGGTATCAAGGACATCAAGTGAAAGGTCGGACTTCGGGAGCACACTAGTAGAAAACAGGGCTATGGTCCAGGCCGGCTTAGCCCATTAGTCCCGGTTCAGTCTAGAACCGGGACCAATGTGGGCATTGGTCCCGGTTCGTGAGCCCAGGGGGCCGGCCGGGCCACGTGGGCCATTGGTCCCGGTTCGTCTGAACCTTTTGGTCCCGGTTGGTGGGACGAACCGGGACCAATGGGCCTCGCTCCTGGCTCACCACCATTGGTCCCGGTTGGTGGCTTGAACCGGGACCAAAGGCTTCCCTTTAGTCCGGGTTCATGTCGTCAACCGGGACCAATGAGGTGCCTATATATACCCCCTCGCGCAAGAGCAGAGCACAGTGCTCTGTTTTTTCTGGCCGAGGGGGAGAGGGCTTTGTGGTGCTCTAGCTCACCTCCTATGCACATGAGGTGTTCAATGGAATGCCCGAGCCACACTACTTAAGCTTTCTCCTCTCGAAGCTCGACCTCCAAGCTCCATTTTCCTCGAGATTTGTTTAGATTTAGCGGTCCATCATGCCCCGTCCCCGTCTTCACCGCCGTCGATCACCCGCGCCGATCTCATCACCGACACCACCGTGGTGAGCCTCTTGTTCTTATCTTCTTTCTGAAAGGAAAAATATTCTTACTTGTATGTTTAGATAGATACTTGTATCATTTTCTTACATAGTGCGATGGTTTTGGCATCCGCCCCCATCGGCCCTCGTCCTGTCTATGATTCGGATTTGGTATGTATATTATCTTTATAACTATTGGTTCATTTATTGTTTATGAAAATTATGCCGACCAACGTGACATAGATTTTATTTATCTAGGATGTATGTGAATCAGAAATGCCAACCGACCCTATTGTCGAGAGGTTAAATTTAGTTGAAGAAGAAAACAATTTGTTGAAGGAAAAAATAAAAAAAATTGAGGAGGAGAAGATGATATTGGAGTTGCATGTTGCGGATGTCGTCGATGATCACAAGATCAAGATGGATGCAATGCGCTTGAAGATTAGAAAGATTAGAAAATATGCCATCCATACCGAGGCTTGGTATCATTATGCCGTTGGATCAATTGTTACCTTGGTTGCGATTATGATCGCATTTGTTTTCGCATTGAAATGTTTTACATAGTTTCAATGTATGGTTTAATTAATTAGATGCTCTGGAGAGCTATATGTTGTTAGATGAGAACTATGTATGCACTTTGGTTTTAATGTGATGATGAACTTCTATTAATTTGGACACTTAATTATATATAATGCACGCAGATGAACCGACAATGGATGTACGGTGACAGACACACCCGCGAGTACATTAAGGGCGTGCATGAGTTTCTCGATGCGGCTAAGGCAAACAAGCAGAATGGTTTTATGTGTTGTCCATGCACTGAATGTGGGAATATGAGGTCTTACTCTAACCGGAAAATCCTTCACTCCCACCTGCTTTACAAGGGTTTCATGCCACACTATAATGTTTGGACGAGGCACGGAGAAATAGGGGTTATGATGGAAGATGGAGAAGAAGAAGAGTACGATGACAACTATGTGCCCCCTGAATATGGTGATGCTGCAACGGGGGGAGCTGGTGAAGATCAAGAGGAACCAGACGATGTGCCCAATGATGCTGCCACGGGTGAAGCTGCTGAAGATCAAGAGGAACCAGACGATGTGCCCGATGGTGATGATCTCCACCGGGTCATTGTCGATGCAAGGACGCAATGCATTAGTCAAAAGGAGAAGCTGAAGTTCGATCGCATGTTAGAGGATCAAAAAAAAGGGTTATACCCCAATTGCGAAGATGGCAACACAAAGCTCGGTACCGTACTGGAATTGCTGCAGTGGAAGGCAGAGAATGCTGTGGCTGACAAAGGATTTGAGAAGCTACTGAAAATATTGAAGAAGAAGCTTCCAAAGGATAACGAATTGCCCGACAGTACATACGCAGCAAAGAAGGTCGTATGCCCTCTAGGATTGGAGGTGGAGAAGATACATGCATGCCCTAATGACTGCATCCTCTACCGCGGTGCATACAAGGATCTGAATGCATGCCCGGTATGCGGTGCATTGCGGTATAAGATCAGACGAGATGACCCTGGTGATGTTGACGGCGAGCCCCTCAGGAAGAGGGTTCCTGCGAAGGTTATGTGGTATGCTCCTATAATACCACGGTTGAAACGTCTGTTCAGAACCGAAGAGCATGCCAAGTTGATGCGATGGCACAGTGAGAACCGAAAGAAAGATGGGAAGTTGAGAGCACCCGCTGACGGGTCGCGGTGGAGAAAAATCGAGAGAAAGTACTGGGATGAGTTTGCAAAGGACCCAAGGAATGTATGGTTTGCTTTAAGCGCGGATGGCATTAATCCTTTCGGGGAGCAGAGCAGCAATCACAGCACCTGGCCCGTGACTCTATGTATGTATAACCTTCCTCCTTGGATGTGCATGAAGCGGAAGTTCATTATGATGCCAGTTCTCATCCAAGGACCTAAGCAACCCGGCAACGAAATTGATGTGTACCTAAGGCCATTAGTTGAAGAACTTTTACACCTGTGGAATGGAAACGGTGTACGTATGTGGGATAAGCACAGACAGGAGGAATTTAATCTTAAGGCGTTGCTGTTCATGACCATCAACGATTGGCCCGCTCTCAGTAACCTTTCAGGACAGACAAACAAAGGATACCACGCATGCACGCACTGTTTAGATGACACTGAAAGTATATACCTGGACAAATGCAGGAAGAATGTGTACCTGGGCCATCGTCGATTTCTTCCGACCAACCATCAATGTCGAAAGAAAGGCAAGCATTTCAAAGGCGAGGCAGATCACCGGAAGAAGCCCGCCATGCGCACCGGTGATCACGTGCTTGCTATGGTCAATGATTTACACTACGTAATCTTTGGAAAGGGTCCTGGTGGACTAGCTATTCCGAATGACGCTGAGGGACACGCACCTATGTGGAAGAAGAAATCTATATTTTGGGACCTACCCTACTGGAAAGACCTAGAGGTCCGCTCCTCAATCGACGTGATGCACGTGACGAAGAACCTTTGCGTGAACCTGCTAGGCTTCTTGGGTGTGTATGGGAAGACAAAAGATACACCTGAGGCACGGGAGGACCTACAACGTTTGCACGAAAAAGACGGCATGCCTTCGAAGCAGTATAAAGGTCCTGCCAGCTACGCTCTTACGAAAGAAGAGAAAGAAATCTTCTTTGAATGCCTGCTCAGTATGAAGGTCATGACTGGCTTCTCGTCGAATATAAAGGGAATAATAAATATGCCAGAGAAAAAGTTTCAGAACCTAAAGTCTCATGACTGCCACGTGATTATGACGCAACTGCTTCCGGTTGCATTGAGGGGGCTTCTACCGGAAAACGTCCAATTAGCTATTGTGAAGCTATGTGCATTCCTCAATGCAATCTCTCAGAAGGTGATCGATCCAGAAATCGTACCAAGGCTAAGGAGTGATGTGGCGCAATGCCTTGTCAGTTTCGAGCTGGTGTTCCCACCATCCTTCTTCAATATCATGACGCATGTCCTAGTTCATCTAGTCGACGAGATTGTCATCCTGGGGCCCGTATTTCTACACAATATGTTCCCCTTTGTGAGGTTCATGGGAGTCCTAAAGAAATATGTCCGTAACCGCGCTAGGCCAGAAGGAAGCATCTCCATGGGCCATCAAACAGAGGATGTTATCGGGTTTGGTGTTGACTTCATTCCTGGCCTTAACAAGATAGGTCTCCCTAAATCGCGGTATGAGGGGAGACTGACTGGAAAAGGCACTCTTGGAAGAGACTCAATAATATGCAGGGACGGATATTCTTGGTCTCAAGCACACTACACAGTTCTACAGAACTCTACCTTGGTGACCCCGTATGTCAATGAACACAAGAACAGTCTGCGCTCCAAACACCTGGAGCAATGCGACGACTGGATTACATGTGAACATATCAGGACTTTCAGCAGTTGGTTGGAAACACATCTCAGAGGTGACAACACTGTTTGTGATGAGTTGTACTTGTTGTCCAGGGGACCATCTTTGACTGTATTGACTTACAAAGGATACGAGATAAATGGGAATACATTTTACACGATCGCCCAAGACCAAAAGAGCACCAACCAAAACAGCGGTGTCCGCTGTGATGTAGCAATCGAGAGCGGAAAGGACACATATTATGTTTACATAGTGGACATATGGGAACTTGACTACGGACCTGATTTTAAGGTCCCTTTGTTTAAGTGCAAGTGGGTCAATCTGTTAGGCGGCGGGGTACAGGTAGACCCATAGTACGGAATGACAACAGTGGATCTGAAAAATCTTGGGTACACTGACGAATCGTTCGTCCTAGCCAATGACGTGGCACAGGTTATCTATGTGAAGGACATGTCTACCAAACCGAGAAAAAGAAAAGATAAGGAAGCGAATACATCATACGATGAGCCAAAGCGCCACATAGTTCTTTTAGGAAAAAGGGACATCCTGGGAGTGGATGGCAAGACAGACATGTCTGAAGATTATGAAAAGTTTCATGAAATTCCTCCCTTCAATGTCAAGGCTGACCCAAGCATCCTGATAAACAATAAAGATTATCCATGGTTACGGCGCAATAAGCAAATGACACAAGCTAAGAAAAAGTGAAGACTTTCTCCCGCAACTATTATGATGATACCATGCCAAATTTGTAACAGACGAACATGCTACCATTGTCCGTTTTGTACATGCACATGCTATGTGGGTGATATTATGATACCATCCCAACTTTCAACTTTTTCAGAGTTCATTTGAAATGCTTTCATGTCTTATGGTTCGAAAACTTGATACTTCAAAAGTGATTGTCCATTTTGTACACGAAGTGCATCAAGTTTTTGTCGTAACCCTCTCTACTTTGTGGAACATGCTATGTGGGTGAAATGATGATACCATGCCAACTTTCAACCTTTTCAGAGTTCATTTTGAAATGCTTTCCAATTTCAGAGTCATTTAGCTGAAAGAATGAATTAATAGCAAACAGAATGAACTACAAAACTTTTATGAAAATAAAAACAATCAATTAAAATATTATGTTATGATCAACTAAAATAAAACTATAATATTCTTCAATAGCAAAAAGAATATAATTTTTGTGACCTAAAATCAAACTATAAGTATTTAATTGTAAGTATAAATAAAAAATAAATAGCAAAGAAGAAAAAAAATAAATAGCAAAGAAGAATATAATTTTTGTGACCTACAACTATTATTCATAAACTAGTGATTCACACAAATTTTTAAAAATTCAAATTTAAACTATTTAAAATTTAAAACTAATGGCACTAACAGAAAGTTTATAATTTTTGTGACCTAAAATTAAAAAGAAATCACTAAAAAACTATAAGTATTTAGTTGTAAGTATAAATAAAAAAAATAGAAAAAAATTCTATTTTTATAGTAAAGTTATTCATAAACTAGTGATTCACACAAATTATTAAAAATTCAAATTTAAACTATTCAAAATTTAAAACTAATGGCACTAACAGAAAGTTTATAATTTTTGTGACCTAAAAGCAAAAAGAAATCACTAAAAAACTGTAAGTATTTAGTTGTAAGTAGAAATAAAAAATAAATAGAAAAAAATTTCTATTTTTACAGTAAAGTTATTCATAAACAAGTGATTCACACAAATTTTTAAAAATTCAAATTTAAACTATACAAAATTTAAAACTAATGGCACTAACAGAAAGTTTATAATTTTTGGGACCTAAAAGCAAAAAGAAATCACTAAAAAACTGTAAGTATTTAGTTGTAAGTAGAAATAAAAAAAATAAAAAAACAAAAAAATGTAGAAATAAAAAAAACCAAAAAAATGCCTCCTACTGGGCCTCCACAGCCTAAATACGACTAGAAACCCTACATGGGCCAGGATTTAGGCCCGCAGAAGGCCCAATAGGCCCACAGGCAGTAGGAAGTTTAGGCCCGAAAGCCTGCATTAGAGAGGAGCTCGAATGGGGAGGCACACCAGCGCTTATAAACCAGTGTCGGCGCCCTTCAGCTAGCGATGTGGGACTAAACTTTTGGGCGCGGGGCAGCACAAGGCCAGTGGTCCCGGTTGGTGGCATCAACCGGGACTAAAGGGGGCATTGGTCCCGGTTCGTGGCACCAACCGTGACCATTGCCCCCCTTTAGTCCCAGTTGGTGCCACCAACCGGGACCAATGGCCTTCGCTTCCCGCCCTTTCGGCTGCTGAAAATTGGCCTTTGGTCCCGGTTCGTCACACCAACCGGGACTAAAGGGAGCATTAGTCCCGGTTCGTAGCACGAACCGGGACCATTGCTCTGGCTATATAAGCCAACACTTGTGAAATTTTGGCCAACCGCCTCCCATTCGCCCCGACGCCCCCAGGCCATTCGTCGTCGTCGTCGCCGCCCCGAGCCCGTCGTCGCACCGCGCCGTCGCCCCGCGCCCGCTGCTGTCGCCCCGCCCCGCCGTCGCCCCGCGCCATCGCCCCGCGCCTGCCGCCGTTGCCCCGCCCCGTAGCCGCCCCGAGCCCGTCGTCGCCACACGCCGTCGCCCAGAGCCCGTCGTCGCCCCGCGCCCGCCGCCGTCGCCCCGAGCCCGTGGCCGCCCCGAGCCCGCCGCCGTCGCCCCGAGCCCGTGGCCGCCCCGAGCCCGCCGCCGTCGCCCTGCCCCGTCGCCGCCCCGAGCCCGTCGCCGCCCTGCGCCGGCGCCCTTTAGGTTGATGATATGATGATGTTGATGATATGATGATGTTTTTTTTCTGTTGATGATATGATGATGTTTTTTTTCTGTTGATGATATGATGATGTTTTTTTTTCATATATGCATTTTTTCATATATGTATTAATTTTTTTAAGTTGTTAGTAGATATTTATTTTAGGTTAGTGCATTTTATTACTGATTTTAGGTTAGTTGAGCCTCTTTAGTGCATTTTATGTTTGTTGCATTTTAGGTTAGTGCATTTTATGTTAGTGGAGAGGAAAAAGTAAAATAAGGAAAAGGAAAATAAGTAGAGAAAGAAGGAGAAGAAGAAGGAGAAGACGAGGAGAGGAAGAAAAGGAAGAGGAGAAGAAGAATGGAATAGAGGAGAAGAAGAAAAAATAGAAATTCTTTTCTATTTTTTCTTCTTCTCCTCTTTTTTTTCTTCTTTTTTTTCTTCGATCTTCTCCCCCTCCCGATAGGAAAGTTCCATATAGAAAGTTACAATTTTAGAAAAGTTTTATATATGCAGAAGTTACAATTTTAGAAAAAGAAGGATAGGAAAGAAGAAAATAAGAAGAGGAAAGAAAGAAGAAGAGGAGAGGAAAAGAAGAGGAGAAATAAATAAGAAGAAGAAAAAAGAAGAAAAAGAAGAGGAGAAGAAGAAAGGAATAGTGGAGAAGAAGAGAAAATAGAATATATTCTATTTTCTCTTCTTCTCCACTATTCCTTTCTTCTTCTCCTCTTTTTTTTTCTTCTTTTTTTCTTCGATCTTCTCCTCTAGCTATTCCTTTCTTCTTCTCCTCTATTTTCTTCTTCTTCTTCTTCTTAATTTTTATCGGGAACGAGGGTGTCGAGGATCGTCGAGGGGTCGAGGGTCGGGAACTAGGGTAGAGGGTCGAGGGTCATTAAGGGGTCAAGGGTCGAGGGTTTCAGGGTCGAGGGTTCGAGGGTTCTATAGGGTCGAGGGTCGAGGGTTCCAGCAGGGTCGTCTAGGGGTCGAGGGTTCCAGGGTCGTCGAGGGTTCGAGGGGTCGAGGATCGCCGAGGGGTCGAGAGAGGTTTCCTAGTGTCAAAGTATTGAAGAAATCCATGCCTTCATCATTAGCCGGAAGTAACCAGGGCATGTTGGTACGAAGTTCTACAAAGTTGTTCTGGAATGGAGTCCCGGATAGAATAATCCGCCTTTTGGTACGAATTCAGCAAAGGCCTTCCAAATAGCGATATTCGGAAGGCTCTTTCTGAACTTCGTACCAAAAAGCGAATTATCCTATTTGGGACTCCGTTCCAGAACAACTTTGAAGAGGTTCGTACCATCATGCACATGTTACTTTCACCTAATGTTGAAGACATGGTTTTGTTGAATCCTTTGACACTAGGCAACCTCCCGACCCCTCGGGGATCCTCTGGAACATGAGAGGAAGAAAAGGGTCGTCTAGGGGTCGAGGGTTCCAGGGTCGTCGAGGGTTCGAGGGGTCGAGGATCGCCGAGGGGTCGAGAGAGGTTTCCTAGTGTCAAAGTATTGAAGAAATCCATGCCTTCATCATTAGCCGGAAGTAACCGGGGCATGTTGGTATGAAGTTCTGCAAAGTTGTTCTGGAATGGAGTCCCGGATAGAATAATCTGCCTTTTGGTACGAATTCAGCAAAGGCCTTCCAAATTGCGATATTCAGAAGGCTCTTTCTGAACTTTGTACCAAAAAGCGAATTATCCTATCTGGGACTCCATTCCAGAACAACTTTGAAGAGCTTCGTACCATCATGCACATGTTACTTTCGCCTAATGTTGAAGACATGGTTTTGTTGAATCCTTTGACACTAGGCAACCTCCCGACCCCTCGGCGATCCTCTCGAACATGAGAGGAAGAAGAGGGTCGTCTAGGGGTCGAGGGTTCCAGGGTCGTCGAGGGTTCGAGGGTTTGAGGGTTCTTCTCCTCTATTCTTTCTTCTCCTCTTTTTTTCTTCTTCTTCCTCTTTTTTTTATCGGGAACGAGGGTCGTCGAGGGACATAGATGTAGTGTCGTCGTTGTCGATATATACCCCCTCCCGATAGCTTACTATGATTAGGTAGCTAGTTCTACGTTTGGCACTAATATATCCATCTGTCATGTTTGAATAATAATTGCCATGTTGTAAATATTTGTAGAAACTATGGACACCGCCCTAGACGAAGCAACAAAAGAAGCGTTGTTGAGGGACATAATCGCAAAAGGAAGTGATGCCATCTCGTTGTTTCTCAACGAAACCGATGGTCTGGAAGGAGAGGGTGAACAAGCTGGCTACGGTGACCTAATGCCGGTGCAAGAAGAAGAACATGAGGACGGCTCCGGTGACCCAATGCCGGTGCAAGAAGGAGACCGTGATTACGGCTCCGGTGACCGAACCGAGTCCGGCCAGGTATATATATTAGTTAAGCCTGTGCTGACTAGCTGATTGATGCATTCATTGTTTTGGTATGTACACATATTAATTAAGTCTTTGTTCTTTTTTCTAGCCCTCCGGATCGAGCACAACTTCGGTAAAGAGACGAGGCCCGAAGAAAAAGTTGAGCTCGGATGAAAAGTTTGAGATCATAGCAATCGCGCCCGACGGCCAACCTATTGAACCCCTTTCGGACAAAGAGCGCATTTGTTGCTCAGTGCGGGGTTCTGGTTAGGGACAAGATCCTGATAAGCATCCAGCAATGGTTTAAGCCGGCTATAGAAGACCCTGAGGTGTCTTATGTCAGTGATATGCAGAAAAATGATCTTTGGACTAAGCTGAAGTCAAATTTCACCCTACCGCCTGGGGATAATCCAGAGAACCCAGTTAAAGAGAAATTAATCAAGTCTTTTGCTCTGAAGAGGATGGCAGAACTATTCAGGAGGTGGAAGAAAGAGCTGAATAAGTTTGTCGAAAATAATGAGACACCAGAATTCAAGGGAAGATATGAGAAGATCAGAGATCACTGGCCCGCATTTGTGGCCCACAAGACATCGGAAAAGAGTCAGAAGATGTCGGCGACAAACAAGCAAAATGCTGCGAAGAAGAAGCTTCACCATCGCACGGGGTCAGGTGGCTACCTCGTAGCCTGGCCTAAGTGGTCCAAGACTGAGAATGATCTGGTTCATAAAGGGATCGAACCAGAGACAATTAACTGGCCAAACCGTTGCCAGACTTGGTTCTTCGGGGCTGGCAGAACCCTGGACCCTGTAACAGGGAAGTGCATTTGGACGAACGATCAAATGGACATACCAGTCAGTAAGCTTAAGCAGTATATCGAAGCAGCGCAGGAAGGGACGTTCTTTCCAGATAGAGAGAACGACGAGCTCACAATGGCCCTCGGGAATCCTGAGCACCCTGGACGGACACGAGGCACGCCAGGCTCCGTTCCGTGGAAGGTTGGGTTTCCGGACGTAGGTGCTTACAAATCCCATGAGAGGAGGAAAAAAGTGCAGCAGACCCAAATGCAGGTGCTGCAAGCAAGGGTAGACGCGATAGAGGAACGAGAAGCAAATCGCAGCAAACGTACTGCCGAAGCCTCCCCCGAAGCTACCCCGCCATCTCAGCGCAGAAGCAGCGTGGCTTCCACCGAGCTGCTTCAGCCGGAGCATGCCTTGACGACTCCTGCCAGCTATCCCGTGGATGCTATAACGGAGTCTCAAAATTGCCACCTTATGATGCAATGGATGAATTTGAAGGTCAAGGCGGCTGTTGGCTCTGTTTATCCTACTGAACCCGGTGCAACTTTTCACTGCCGGCCGATTCCAGAAGGATATGCTAGGGTGATGGTGCATGATATAACGGAGGGATTTGAGGACCTCCAGCTTGACCACCCTACCGGTGAAGGGGAGACTCGGCTGGGGTCTGCTCTGAAGACTCCATGCCTATGGCGGAAGGAGCTCATCAACCTTCTGAACTGGACGCCTCCGCCTCCTCCTCCTCCGGCAAGTCAGGGCACTCCGCCTCCACTGCCTCCTCCTCCGGCGAGTGACGATCAGGGCCCTCGGCCGGCTCCTTCTCCGGCGCGTGGCGGCACTCCGCCTCCTTCTCCGCCTGCGCCGACGCGCCCGAGCAGCCAGCCTCCTCCTTCTCCGCCTCGTCAGCAAGGGCGGAAGAGACCTGCCGCCACTCCAGCTGCTCCGGCGCATCATAGTCCTTCTCCTCCGCCTCTTAAGCAAGTAAAGAAGACAACCGCTCCATCTGCTCGGTCGGCGTCTAGCAGTACAACCATAGGCGGGAGGACATACAGATTCGGTCCTTCTCTGAAGACTCCAGAGAAGTTACCATATGAGAGGACCCAGGAGGAGAACACCGAGATCGCGCGAGAAGAAGTGAGGAAATTCTTTGAAGGGGTGAAAGCAAAGAAACATCCACCTCCGGAGGAGAAGGTAGATCGGGTGAAAGTGAAGCGCACTCTGGCTGCCCTGACAAAACCACCGAAGTCTCCGCCGAAAGGAAACTATGACCGCATTATTGGAAAGGAATTTGCCGAAGCAGAGCGGTCGGGAAGTACTGTCAGTGATCAAAGGCTGAAAGAACGACGAGCTGGGAAACAAATTGCCCAGCTCGGCGAACAAGCGAAGCAATCGTGCCCCCCGCTCAAGGTGCCTAGCCACAACGTCGCTAATGATCTGAGGATGGTGTCCGGTTATAGCAATCTTGCAGATTACCTGCCCGACGAAGTACATTATGAACCCATGGACGTGCAGATACAAAGATACGAGTACGGGAAGCCTCTCGTCAAAGATGAAAGATCTCTATCAACGATGATGCGAAGATTGCATGATTGGTACTTGAAAATCTGCAGAGACTCTGGGGGGAGGAGTACTTTGTATGTGAAAGTTAAAAAGGAGCATGACCTCGTTGGAATTGATCTGTTGCCTGTTCCATCTGAGGAGTTCTATCAGTTTTTCAATCAATTGGCCCTCGATAAAACAACGGTCGTCTGCTACTGTCTCTAAGTAGTACTACTTCTGTCATTAAGTTTCTCTATATAGCTTAGCTCTTTCGTTGCATGTATTTATAATCATCCTCACTATATTATGCAGATTGAAGATCGCTGAATTGAAAAAAAGACAAGTCGGTGATATTGGGTTCATTAACACATATCTCATAGATGCAACTCACGTTAAACTTCATGCCGCAGCTACCGAGGCCAACTTGCTACGATCGTTCATAATAAATCAAAACAAAGATATAATACTCTTTCCTTACAACTTCAGGTGAGTGTTACTGTCTTGTGCGTATTCGGTTTCCCTTATATATTAATCAAGGTTATAGTAATGTAATTCATGAGTTATGCATGTGTGTGCAGTTTCCACTATATTCTCCTAGAGATTAAGCTTGAGCAGGGAGTAGTAACCGTCTTGGACTCTAAACGAAAAGATCCCCAGGAGTATGCGGACATGACTGAAATCCGCAAGAAGTAAGTTAAATCTATCATTATCCACCATATCAGCAACTTTGTTCATTTCCTGATATCAAGTAATTGTTTTCTTTGTCCGGCAGGGTTTGGAGAAAATTCACCAAAACAGTTCCGGGACTGCCGAAGGAGCTGGAATTTAGACACCCGAAAGTAAGTACTATAGTAGCATGTTCCGCGCATCTCCTAGTGATTCAAGTGCTAGTTTCATCAATACCATTTAGCATTCTTGCTTATCAGTTTGATTGACCCCTATTTCTTGTAAAGTGGTTGTGGTAGGAACAAGGGAATGATTTCTGTGGATACTACATCTGCGAGTCCATCCGCCACACGACCTGTGAGCGGGGCGGGTACTCTAACGAACAATATGAAGTACGTAAATAACAACATTCACAATTTTATTTTATTACCATCATTTGTGTTGAGTTTCATTCATGCATATATATATATGTATTGACCTCCTTCAAATTAGATGTTTCGGAAGCGGGATGAACTCCTAGCACCAGCTCGCATGCAAGCAATTCAAGAGGAATTGGCGGCATTCTTTCTTGACCACGTGATCCCTGAAGACGGAGAATTCTATGTGGACCCTGAGTCCGTATGATTATATTTGTAAGAGATAATTATTGTATATATGTAGCCGGTAGTGTTAGATAGATATACGATAACTTGTTGTTCGACCAATCTCTCGGAGAAGGAGAGGTGGTCGATATCACTTCTCTCTGTATGCATATATGTTCATGACGATCTTCTGTTTCCTTCGTTTGCTTACTAGCTAGCTAGCGTGTCTAGTCCTCTCTATATACGTATGTATAGTACGTAGCGTCGACCAAGCACGGACATAAGAGAGGACACTTCTCTCTATTAATTATAGCTAGCTAACACAATATATGAAACACCTAAATTAACCCCCCAAAACCCCCAACCCCCCCCCTTCAAAAAAAAACAAAAACCCCAGCCACAGAAATGTTGACGCGTGGATGCCTATTGGTCCCGGTTGGTGCCACCAACTGGGACCAAAGGGTCTCCTGCCTGGGCTCTACGCACTGCCCACGTGGAGGGCCTTTAGTCCCGGTTCTGGATTGAACCGGGACTAAAGGAGGGAGGTATTAGTACCGACACTTTAGTCCCGGTTCAGGAACCGGGACTAAAGGCCCTTACGAACCGGGACTATAGGCCCTTTTTCTACCAGTGGCACAAGAATCCATAAGGATTAACTACGGAGGTAAATCCTACGAAATCCTCATGGGAAGGTGGCCAACTTTCTTCAATCGAGATACTATAATAATAGATCTTCCGGCTGGATGTGTTGGCCACGACATCCACTTTACCGGTTATTGAGAAACCAATATTATAGTTCTTGGAAAATGCTCCAACCATCATATCTGCCTGAGATTCAGATCTGGTTGGTGTCAGGATATTCCAGACTCATCGTGTCTAGAAAGGAAATTGAAGGTTCGCAACACAAATCGACGAGACGACGTTGCGAGATTCTCGGGGGAATGAACTACGGTAGTAAGCTCCAAAACATGAGCCGATTCTGCTACAAGCATGTGAACACGTTGTCCTAGACAAGCATGGTCACCTGGTAGTCTTAAAATGAAACACGACCGAGTTCAGGGGGAACCATCAACGAGGATATCGAAGTCCTTGCGTAGGTCTAACTCTTAAGAAGAAACTTCTTCTCCTTGAACAAATCAATCAGTGGCTTGGTGTGCTAGGGATACGTATAGAATGTAGATGATCAGTCTATCAGACCATAGAATACTTCGCACATGCATGACTGACTTGGGATGATTCCAGAGGAAGCAAAAACAAACTTTCTCGAATTCACGGCGGCAACTTACATCAGATGCACATGAATTAGAGGAAGTCACATCTTTCAACCGGACATATGCTTCATGATCGGGACATGAGGGCAATGCTTATAAAGTTTCCAACACTAGTGTAATGTTCAACGTGAATCATGGGGGAGACAAAATGCTGCTGATGGGCTTAACAGCAACTCATCGGAATCTCCATATCACTGGACTTCCACCACTATGTGAACAATGTGATAGTATTGGTCAGACCAAAGATATAATGGTGTGTGCTCGAGGGACAACCGCAAGTAAGACAACATTACGAACATCGTTGGTTCTGATTTGATTTGACGATAGCCCACACTCAAATCAAGGTTTGTACAAGATAATAGATTCAACAGCTGATCACGGGGATCAGTCGATGAAGATATCATCTTTCTTCAACACACACACACACAAGGATATCCCTTAGTGATGAACTAATTCGGACAAGTTTTCATCTTCCAACTCTCCAAGTTGTTGTCTAGCTTAACCAACTAGCTCAGGGTATCCAACATATATTCCTGGAGAAGAGGGTGGCTACAAGAAACCAACTTGATCACGAGCTCAACATAGCGATCAGGTGACAGCCTGGTGATACCTCCGAGAAGATATTCGGAAAATCACGAACCACCGATATGTTATTAAGCTCGAGAACAATCTTGCTTTTCAGGGCAAGACGATATGATCAAGGAGCGAGGGATTATCACAGTCCTAACTCATTGGTCGATGAGTGCACCCATAAATATGGACTAGGTAGCACGTCAATCTTAGAATCATGATTTAATTACCAGCACGCTAAGAATGAGAGTATTGTCCATTAACTACCAAGCAACGGAGTTGCTAGGAATATTGCTTTCACACATCATGGTTTACTTGTCGGCATTCCGGTTATAATAACACGGAGCTGAGGAACGAACAATGATGGCAAGAAATATTACTGCGTCAACAATTTATAAAAGGTGGTGCAATTCCCATGACATTCCTGATATAAAGATGGTAATACCCCAAGGTAGAATAGAACAAAAACTAAATTGGCATTTGATCTGTGGAATACAACTACTTTGACCCAATCCTAGAAGTGGACGAGGTACTGGAGTTTGTTTCTCCTAGTCATTCTGGAATAGAATGGCTTGACGGACCACAAGAATTGTAGGCATCGATGAACACAAATGCACACATACTCTTGGCTATGAACTGATAGAAGATGGTCGGAATACAACTGAAGAGGAACAACTCGAGGAACATATAATTTTCTGAGTTGTGGATGCATAGATTAGTATGTCGAGCATAGCTCAACATTTCTTCTGGACAACCCATGCAGAATGGTAGGACTGGCAGATTCACAATGAAGAATGGAGAACTCATCAAGAGCACTCTGGTTGTGATCTTATGGTTCAAAGAACTTCTGCCATAGGCGGTTCATAGTATTTGGAAGAAGGATATACCACAGACCTCGAGGACTAATGCAAAGGTTACTAATATCCTAAAGGAACTAGCAACACTATCAACATGAGGTAAGTAGGGTGAATCTCGGGTTCAAAACCCAGTAGTAGAATACCTACTAACTAAATGGCATCACGGGATGCTTTTCAGAATAATGGCCAGAATCACACACTGGGGATACAAAACATGGCTAGATCACTAGGTGACTCCCTAAAACACCTAGGGTCATAGTAATAGCTCCAGCATATATGTCGAGGCAATAGAGTACCTCAACTGACCGGTTAGTGTGATTAATCTAGCCCAAATGGACATCAGGAACAGGAGGAAGGGGTTTGCAAATGCATCAGACTATTTAGAAACCTGGAATGACTTGGACAGCATAAAAGTTGTAAATGCTCAAAAAGATTTGAGACAACCTGCAAAAATGGTGGCATAGCCACTCAACAACAATATCAAGGTTCCGAGATCAACTGACAACATATGGAGGTAGTAGGAACGGAACTGAGGCTTGAAACTATCAATTCTATAAGTCTATGGATTAGTAACACGTCATCCTGATAGATAGATGAGAAGGCCTAGTTCTTAATCCCCGTAGAAGAGAAGAGGATGACTCAGATCAGAAGGGCATAAGATATAAGGAGTAAAAAGAGCCTTACGTTCCCTTCCACAATCAATTCCCTTACATAACTAAAGCATTTCTAGACACGACTTCGACTGGCTTGGCTTGGTAATCCTACAGGCAGTCAGGCTCTGATACCAACGCTGTGAGGACCCCGATTCCAAGTCACATCGATCTAGCCGGTAACACCTCATATCACTTTGCGGCCTCACGCACGGTATTCCCACGGGTGTCGCCTTACCATGGCCTTGGATCATTTGCGCCTTTTGGCTCACGTATATGATAATGTCGCTAGCATCCATATGACAGAGAACCCGGGCCGACATGGCTAGTCGTGAACCCAAAGCGGCACTAACCTATGGGGACAGGCATACATGAATCACATCAAGCATGTCGGTCAGCAGCGTGTGAATCCAGGCTGTAGCGTTGGGCTAACAGGACTCCGGATGTCACCGCGTGACATTTCCCCGAAGGGACAGACACAGGAACGAAGTGATCTGAGCAGTAGTGCTGGGCTAGCAGGACTCCGGTGAACCGGGTTGTAGCCGACTACTATGGCTCAAGGAAGCACTGGACTACATTTCCCCATAAGAGAGGCTGCCAAGGATAAACAACTAGATTGTCGGATCCCACACATACCAAGCATTTCAATCATACACACAATATGCTCGATATGTGTAAATACAACATGGCATCACAACATAACTCTACGACTCAAAGTATTTATTCATTAGGCTCCGAGGAGCAAGATATTACAAACATGGGTCTTATGACCCAACATACAGAGCATACAAGCAACAAGCACAAGCGGAAGCTTAACTTGTCTGAGTACAGACAACTACAAATGAAGAAGGCTGAGAAGCCTGACTATCTACCAGATCCTGCCAAGGGCACAAGATCGTAGCTGAGGTATCAAGCTAAACGTCGAAGTCCACGCGGAACTACTAGCGAGACTGACGTCTGTCTGCAAAACATAAAATAGGCAAACGTGAGTACAAATGTACCCAGCAAGACTTACATCAGAACTAGCTACATATGCATCGGTATCAACAAGGGGGGTGGTGGAGTTTAAATGCAGCAAGCCAGCTTTGACTCAGTGGCTAACCTAAACTACGACTGCAAGCAACTCTTTTGAGGTGGCGCACACGAGTCCACATATTCACCAAACAATACACCACTATGGATCCGCTCCCGTCTCCCTACGAGAAGGCCATCCATAGCACTCACACTTATCTTGCGAGTTTTAGAGTATCCACTTTCACTCGTCTATGAACTATGCAAGGGGTCCAAGTTTCCATATCGGAGGAATCCGGCTATTCGAATAGATAATGATAACCCTGCAGGGGTGTACTTCTTCACACACGCTCCCACCACTTACCGTCGTTTACACGACATGTACTCGACAACCTTCAAGCGGAAGCCCAACGAGGGTGTCGGCCATGGCCTACCTAAACACCTAAGTCTCTAGTCCAGGTTTATCGCCTATCCAGGTTCCATCCGCAGGGAGTCCGGCCGAGGTTTCCACATACGGCCCCGAACGATGTGAACAAGGTTCCCGAGACACCAAACGGGCGCCCGGTACACCGTGCCATGGTGTATCTACCGCAACATAGCCCACCCCTAGGGTCAGCGGTACGCACGGCCGCCAACACATAACCTACAAACACCAGAAACTTGTTGCAACTCCTGGACAGAGTACTAGGGTGATTAAGAAGCCGAGAGGGTCCATTGGTTTCGGGCCCAATGTGTGGTAGTAACTGTTTCATGGATCACAAACACAGAACTCAGTTCCTAAGGACGGCTCCAATGGGACAACCCACCATGTACTCCTACATGGCCTCTCACCGCTACCTTTACCAAATCGTGTTCACACATTTAGCTCTCAACAGTAGGACATGTTCACACACCTCTGATTCGTTCCCGATGAATCAGACTTGACTCAACTCTAAGCAGTAGCGGGAATGACAAACAAATATGAATGAGTAGGCACATCAAGGCTCAAACAACTCCTACTCATGCTAGTGAGTTTCATCTATTTACTGTGGCAATGACAGGTCATGCAGAGGATAAGGGGTTCAACTACCGCAACAAGTAACAGAGGAATCGTGTTGTCCTAATGCAGTAAAAGAGAGCAGGAGTGAGAGAGTGGGATTGTATCGGAATGAACAAGGGGGTTTTGCTTGCCTGGCACTTCTGAAGATATCATTGGGTCTTCATCAGTGTCAACGATCACAGCGTCGGTACAATGTCTATCGAGAGGGGACAAACACCGGCAAACACAGAAAGAACACAATCAATGCAATGCACAATATGATGCATGATCATGACATGTCAATATGCTGTGTTTTCAGCTAATGCAACTAGCAACAGGTTAAGTGGGGTTGGTTTGAACCCTAAGTTCAAATTCAAACTCCATATGTGATTTCTTAAATGCCATTTAATTGGATTGTCCTAAACAGCAACTTTAAGTTGTTCCAACATGCATGAAAATGCCAGATTCAGATTCTTTGGATTTTTCTGATAATTTTTCATATATAAATCTTTTCAATCTGAGATATAGATTATTTTCTATGATTTTTCAAAGTTTTGCATATTTTCTGAAAATAAATAAATCATTTAGATTTATTTAAAATGCAGAAATGGTTTTACTGCATCAGCATGACGTAAGAGTGACGTCATCAGGTCAACTGTGGCTGGCCAGGTCAAACCTGACCAGTGGGGCCTACTGGTCAGTGACACAGTGCTGGCTCGAGTCAATGACAGGTGGGACCGGTCAAAGGCCACGTCAGCAAAGTCAACCTTACGTGTGGGCCCAGTGGTTTAGTCTAAGTTAAACAGGGAATAAATCCTGGGGTTAATTAGCGCGTGGGGCCCATTCGTCAGTGGCACAGTGACTAGCTAATGGCGTCATTAGTGTTAACTAAGTGTGCCACGTCGGAGTCACCGGAGTTCAGTCGGCAGCGACCAAAACCATGGCGGCAACTCGCCGGAGTTGCTCGGGTTTCACGTACAGGCCACGGTTTGAGCCGCGGTTGGTCTCTACGGGTAGCTGGCGTTGCAGCGCGTCGCCTGGTGGCAGTAGCCGGGCCTGGGGTGGCCGGAAAAGACACCGACGACGATGTTGGCGGCTGCCGTAGCTCGGGCGAGCTCGGGGTCATCGCTAGGAGGCACAGCAGGAGGTGCGGAGGGGTGTTGCGGGCTCTTGGGGACACAGCGAGTGCGGTGAAGTGCTCGGTTGCGAGCTTGCGTGGGTGTGGCCACGGTTACTCCATGGCCGGCGGTGAGATGCTCTCGGGCTCGAAGAGGGCGGCGACTACACGGCGCAAACGAGCAGGGGGGAAGTGGGGATCGAAGGAGAAGCTCACGGGGAGTGCAGCGGTGGTCTTGGGGAGCTCGGGGAAGCAACGGAGCGGGCGCACGGTCGCCGGCGATCTCAGAGGACCGAGGTTGAAGAAGACTGCGATGGCGGTGCTGCGGTGCGTCCCGGCTTGCTTGACATGGCGGAGAGGTCGGGGACGATGTGGCGGAGCGCCTGGACTGGTCGAGGAAGCGAGGGGGAGGCGGTGGACATGGCAACGACGAGCGGCGGCGATGGCTCCGCTCAGCTTTGGGAGAGAGAGCGAGACAGGGAGAGAGCGAGAGCGTCAAGCGGGTCCAGGGGGGTAGAGTGGCATCGCAGAGGGAGTCCAGGGTGACGAGGGGGCAGCCAGGCAGGCAGCTGCCGGCGTGGCACGCCGTGGCGCCGTGGCTGTCTTCTCCTCTGCCTTCTGGCAGGAGGAAGAAGACGCCCCTGCCCTCGGTGGGCCGGCCAGGTGGCTGGGCCTAGCATAGGGGAGGCCCAGGTTTGTTCCTTCTCTCTCTCTCTCTCTCTCTCTTTTATTTAATTTCTGTTTTCTATTTTTCTGTAATTGTTTTGACTTAATTAAAATGCTAAGGCATTTTCTAAAACCCTGAAAATAATTGTGGGCTCTGTATGGAATATTTCCAACAGCCCTCACTTAAGTTCAGAATTATTTGGACATTTAATATATTATATAGCATTTAATTGTCCAAATGCAAATACGTATGAATTAACTCCAAAATCCAGAAATGTCCTAGAAATGTGTGCATCATTTTTGGAAGAAGTTTTCACCCATTCCAAAATTGATGAACTTTTCTAAAAGCCATTTTGGGTAGATGGAAAAGATTTAATTTTACCCTAGTTGTATTTCACTTGTTGCTAGGGTTTATTAGTCCCCATTTCAAAATTAATAGAATTTAGACATGATGCATGGAGGCTACTTCAAAGGCAGGCAAGGCCTGAACTGGGGCTGTGACACGAACGGCGGCGACGACAGCGGGCGGCGGCGGCGCGGTGACGCGATGGAGTGGCGGCGCATGGCAGCGAGCAGCAGCGGCGGCGTGGCGCGGGCAGGCGACGGTGGCGCGGCGACAGTTAGCGGCGGCGGTGCGGCTACAGCGGCGGGGTTGACTAGGGATCGGAGGGAGGAGGCGGCGACTGGCTATATAAAGGCCTCGGGGCGGTGGCTTGCTGGAGGGGGCAGGCGGCGACGAGTCCGAATTCTCTCCGTTTGAAATATGAAAATATTTCGGAGAGAAAAATATGAAAACAAAAGTGATCTCTTTTCCCATTTGAGAAAAATTCAAATATGAAAATAGTGAAATCCCCAATTCTCTCCGTGGGTCCTTGAGTTGCTTAGGATTTCTAGGATCGCAAACAAGATGCAAATAAACTATGATATGCATATGATGACCTATGTATAACATTCCAAATTGAAAATTTGGGATGTTACAGTCATGTGTTCTTCATTTCGAGTTTGCATCGGTCCTCGAGGGCTGCAACTCAGTCAGAACATTGCACCTCCATTTTATTTGAACGGGCACTCCAACATGTCCAGTTGGATCCTTCACCTCATCAAGTTCGACTAGATCCTTCACTTCATCAAGTTCGACTAGATCCTTCATTGTTTTGAATCAGCAAGCCCCTTGCACTCCTAGTGGGTGTCTATGGGTGTTATTTACAAAAATCATTTCAGCAGACATCAAATTTCCTCGAGAAATTATTTCGTTGGTGTCGCTGTCAAAACCAGCGGATCTTGGGTAGGGGGTCCCGAACTGTGCGTCTAGGCCGGATGGTAATAGGAGGCAGGGGGCACGATGTTTTACCCAGGTTTGGGCCCTCTTGATGGAGGTAAAACCCTACGTCCTGCTTGATTAATATTGATGATATGGGTAGTACAAGAGTAGATCTACCACGAGATCAGAGAGGCTACACCCTAGAAGCTAGCCTATGGTATGATTGTATGTTATGGTTGTTGTCCTACGGACTAAAACCCTTCAATTTATATAGACACCGGAGAGGGTTAGGGTTAAACAAGGTCGGTTACAAAGGGGGAGATATCCATATCTGTATTGCCTAGCTTGCCTTCCACACCAAGTAGAGTCCCATCCGGACACGAGACGAAGTCGTCAATCTTGTATCTTCATAGTCTAACAGTCTGGCCAGTGGAGATACTCCGGCTGTCCGGAGACCCCCTTATCTAGGACTCCCTCAGTAGCCTCTGAAACAGGCTTCAATGACGATGAGTCCGACGCGTAGTATTGTCTTCGGCATTGCAAGGCGGGTTCCTTCTCCGAATACATCACAGGAGAATTTGAATACGAGGATAGTGTCCGACCCTGCAAAATAAGTTCCACATTCCACCGTAGAGAGAATGATATTTTCGCAGATCTAATTTGCTGGCTTGTTTTGGCAGTATGACGTTACGTCATGGCCCGGTGATTATTCGAACCGTTTCTTTTAACCAGCCCCACACATAACGCGAGGCAGTTTTTCGACACGTCTTGTCAAAGAAGAGATCGTGTCCCCTTATTACGGGATTCTCATCAATACGGGCGTGGGTAACCCAACCGCGCCATCAATTGCGGCACTTGGGGGATAAGAGAGTTTTACCAAGCAAGTGGGGACGCTTAGTTTCATCCACCCATATAAAGGGATAATGATTCACCTTTCTATCCATGCCTTCTTTCTCCCTTACCCATCCGTTTTCGCACACCCGAGCTCTAGCGCCCAAGTCCGCACTTCCCACCTCGACCTTCTCCAATCATGTCTGGAGTGGGAGGCAAGTGGATGGTCTCCTCCGTCATGGAGGGAGACATCAAGAAACTGAGGAGAGCCGAATACCTGCCTGATGACATCGCGCACCGGCTCCCAGATGAGGGGCAGCTCATCCCCACCCCCAGGCCCCATGAGAGGGTAGTATTCCTCACCCATTTCCTCCATGGACTGGGATTCCCTCTCCATCCATTCGTCTGGGGGCTCATGTTCTATTATGGCCTGGATTTCCATGATCTGGCCGCGAACTTCGTCCTCAACATCTCGGCGTTTATCGTCATGTGCGAGGCCTTACTCCGCATCAAGCCCCACTTCGGCTTATGGCTGAAGACCTTCAATGTCAAGCCGAAGGTGGTGGGCGGCCACCAGGCGGAGTGCGGAGGCGCCATGGTCGGCAAGATGCCCAACATAACATGGCTCGAGGGCTCCTTTGTGGAAACCATAAAGGGGTGGAAATTGGGGTAGTTCTATATCACCGAGCCGCGCGACGCTGCATGGGCAGCGGCCCCCGAGTTCCGATCTGGCATCCCCATGCGGCTCACCTCCCGGAAAGAGAAGGGCCTGTCCTGGGGTAGTTCGAAAGAGCTGACCGGACTCCAAACATGTATTCAAAACATAGTGGACAAGAAGCTCAAGCTTGTCAACATAGTCCAAGTTATGCTCATCCGCCGGATACTCCCGTGCCAACAACGGGAGTTCAACTTGTGGGAGTTCAATCCGGCGCAGCACCGAACTCTGAACAGGCTCTTCGACACGACTCATGAAGACGCCTAGAGGGTGCTGTTCAAAAGTGCCGAGGTCCCCCCCATATTACGGAGGATCGCAGATTCAGCACGAAGCGCCAAGCCAGTGCGGTAAGCTGCTTTACCTTTCACAGGATACTTATTTTTTCATATAGATTGACTCTATGTGGGATCTAAACTCCCGTACCTTTGACAGGACTGGCAGAAGATGGCCGGACAGATCGACTGTCCGGCTCCTTTGCCTGAAGGCCCCGTAGACCCTCTTCTGGCGAAGATGTTGACTCCGGCCCCTTATACGGTCCCAGAGAAGACCAAGAAGGCCAAGGGAACTCGAAAGAGTTCCCGACGCCAGGCGTCGTCGGACTCACCGTCCGATGACTCTGCGGCGCACTCTTCCCCCGAAGACGAGTAAGAAGAAGAAGAAGATGCTCCCCCACCAACTGGGGGAGGCAAGAAAAGGAAGGCCGCCCCAACCGGGGAGGCCGGAGGGTCCAAGAAGGGAAGGACTCTCCTTCCGGACAGTTCCACCGCCGCCGACGAAGGCGAAGACGAGTGGTTTCCCAGGGTCAAGCCCTCGGGGAGATCGTAAGTATTCGGATACCAGAGTAACTCATAGGATTCCTTTGTCGCACTGCTTTCCCTAACGCCGAACGCAATTATGCAGTTCGCCACGAGCCAGTATCGATGTATCATCGGACGACTCCCTGGGCTTGTCGGACATGGATAGCGATCCAGTCCCGACCGTCACCTCCCCTCATCCTGCTGTCGACGCCAAGGTGCTGTCTCAAGAGGCACTGGGTCGAGGGGAAACAGTCCTGGAGGCGCCTCAAGGCGACCTTCCGGAGTCCGGGAGTCGTAGGGACGGGGCCCCGGAGAGCTCCGAGTTCGGCCCTCAGCCGAACACCGCGCCGGACCCTCCAGCGGTTCCGGGCTCGGCCAGGCGGCCTCCTTCTAAGAGGGGCAAGACGCCTGTGCCGGTGACTTCTATCAATCCAGAGGCACCGGACAATCTGCTGGAAGTGCTTCGCAGCACTTCCATCGATGAGGAGCACCGCACTATCATGAGTGCGGTGATCCAGAAGATTCAGTCTGCCAAGAGCGGATTGACTGAAGCCTGTGCCAGCCTTCTAACAGGCTTTGAGGTAAGTTTTTTAAAATGTAGTAGAAATATTACCGCATAGACAGTAGCCCCTGATGCTTTGTTCAGTGTTCACAAAGAAAAGCCGAACAGAGGATCAAATAATATCGAGGAGTCTAATATAAGTATGTCAATATGCGTATGCAGGCTTCGCTGCCGGCGTCCGCCGCACTGACTGCGGAGGTCGCCGTACTGAAGCAGGACCTCGAGGGGTCCAGGAAAGAGCTCGGCCTTGCCAAGAGGCAGCTCGAGGAGAACAAGGGTAAGTAATACCCTCTCTATAGAAATGTATATATAAAAAAGGACGCGGTTGCAAAATGACAGGATCATTGTATGTTTGCCAGGGGCCACGACCGAGGTGGCGACCTTGAAGCAAGCGCTAACCAAGGCCGAAGATAAAGCGGCCAACGAGCGCACCGAGCGAGAGAAGCACGCGGCTCGGGTGGGCGAGGTGCAGCAAGAGCTCCAGGCTCTTGTGGAGAAGCACGAGGCGTTGGAGCTTGACTCAAAGACGCGGGAGTCTGAGCTTGCTGCAGCCCTTGAGAGTGTAAAAAGTGCCAGGGCCGAAGCCCAAAAGGACCTCCAAGAGATTGATGTGATGAAGAAGATAGCGGCAGGTAAGCCTTTCTATATGCAAAGCAAGCATGTAAAAGTAAATTACCGATTCCTTACCCGGATCCGGAGCTCGTCAGGAGCATTCGCAGATTTGCCCCGCAGTGTGTCCGATGCCGCACAATTTTACCAGGTCGAGGACGGAAGCTCAACGGAGAAGTTGTTCTGGTCTCAGTATGCTGAGGCCGAACATCCGGTGCCCATGAGCGACCAGCTGAAGCAGATGGTCGAGCTACATAAGGTGGCTGATCATGCCATGAAGAGCTTTATTGTCCGGTTGTGGCCTGGCGACGCCCTTCTGAACAGCTTCTTCGGCCTGGTGAGGCGGCTCATGGATGCATGCCTACGGCTTGAGGTCGTCAAGCGATCTGTCTGCATTAAAGGTGCACGCCGGGCTTTCGCCCGCGTGAAATTGCAGTGGGTCAAGCTAGACGCCGTGAAGCTGATCAAGGAGGGGCCGCCAGAGGGCAAGGAGCACTGCCACCCCGAGATGTACTACGAGGGTGTTCTGTCGGGTTCCCGTCTCATAGCGGACGAGTGTTCAAAAGATCTAATATTTGAATGAGACTTGCTCATGTGATCCTGTATGATGAAAACTGGTTTCATATGCGCTATGCAATGCTTGTGTGAATTTAAAATATTACCTTCTGTTTGGCCGTTTAACCAATCTGAGAGATGGCTAGTCCTCGGCTTCTGCCCCCATGCCACGAGTGCTGGGGTGTTCGGGATAAACCTGAGCACTCTTGTTCCCATATTTGGGTCCTTCGAGGGAGGTGCTCAGCACAATGAACAAGGCAACATGACTAATAATGCTTTATCACTCTCACTTAGCCATAGAATTCTATAATTTTAAATTTCGGCGAAGCCTCTGGTATTCGGAAGGCCGAATTCGGGGCGCGATACACGCCTGTAAGCCGGACAGGGTCGGCCCCTCGCCCTAAGCGGCATAAGTCTTTATGGACTCAAAAAACCTCGCTGAACAGCGACCCGTCTCGCCTTATCATGACAGCCAGTTTTAGCTTTCTCTACTGAGGTGCTAAGCCCGGTAGAACCGGGGCACAATCGCAGTAGTTCTCCTAGCGCTACCTTAGCCGATAGAGCGGAACGTAAGGTACCAAAACATAGGAGCCGGGCAAACCCAACATTTGACCAAAGACATGATTCGCAGCTGATGCATATAATGCTATAAGTTTGGGGTGCTGCACTTCTGAAAGTGTTCGGACTTTTCACACCGTATTGTGGGGTACGTAAGCCCCTGGTGTATTGGCCGTACCATAGTGTACGGTTGCAAGGCGTCATTAATGAACACATAGATACATATATAACAAGAATGCAATAATAGTCCTAATGTCATGCATTGTCTATTAAAAAATTGCGTTAAAGCAGAGTGATACAGATAGTGCGATAAGCAAAGAGTAGGACTATGTCCCTTCCAAGGGCTAGCTGAGGAATGATATTAAATTGAATATTTCACTCGTTACTATAATCAACCTGGGAATTCCGTGGTATAACGTAGCTTTTTGCCTCCTTGGTTGCTGCATCATGTGTTCGGCAATAGTGCTGCCGGACAGTGTTTCTAGATATTAAGGTCCTAAAAGAAAAAGAAAAAAAACCGAACGGGAAGCCACTAGTGCGGTTTAGGCCGCGTCTTGGGGCGTACCGTAGTTGTGCCCCCCTCCCCACATGTGCCCATGGTATTTTTAATGTGTAATTATGTACACGCGGCACGAGTTTCGCCGCTGGGCTGGGATTGGGGTGGCCGCCGTATTGCTACGTGAGCTCAGATCGCGCCAGGCGGTCTATTTGCCAATTGCCCCGAGCGCGCTTGAAGGTGTCCGGGATATGAAGCCCCGAACTGGTTGATTGCCTTGAGAGGCTGCTTTGCGTTTCTGCTGCGAGGGCTGCGGTGTGCTCCTCTGTTCGGAGAGAGCGCTATGTGTTTCCATTGACTATAATAACTCCGTGAGGTCCTGGCATCTTGAGATTGAGGTATGCATAATGCGGTACTGCATTGAATCTAGCAAATGTGGTTCGCCCGAGCAGGGCGTGATAACCACTGCGGAACGGGACTATATCGAAGATTAAATCTTCGCTTCGGAAGTTATCCAGGGATCCGAAGACCACTTCCAGTTTAATTGAGCCTATGCAATGGGCCTCTACACCTGGAATGACGCCCTTAAAGGTCGTTTTTGTGGGTTTGATGCTTGAGGGGTCTATACCCATTTTGCGCACTGTGTCCTAATAAAGCAGGTTCAGGCTGCTGCCGCCGTCCATAAGGACTCGAGTGAGGTGAAATCCGTCGATGATTGGGTCTAGGACTATTGCGGCGAATCCGCCATGACGGATACTAGTGGGGTGGTCCCTGTGATCGAAGGTGATCGGACAGGAGGACCAAGGGTTGAACTTTGGGGCGACTAGCTCCAACGCATATACGTCCCTTAGCGCACGCTTCTGCTCCCTCTTGGGGATGTGGGTTGCGTATATCATGTTCACGGTCCGCACTTGCGGGGGAAACCTCTTCTGTCCTCCAGTGTGCGGCTGCCGGGGCTCCTCCTCGTCATCGCTATGTGGCCCCTTGTCCTTGTTTTCGGCAATTAACTTGCCAGCCTGCTTGAACACCCAACAATCCCTGTTTGTGTGATTGGCTGGCTTGTCTGGGGTGCCGTGTATTTGACATGAGCGATCGAGTATACGGTCTAAGCTGGACGGACCCGGCCTACTTTGTTTGAATGGCTTTTTCTGCTGTCCGGGTTTAGAGCCTTTGAATCCGGCATTGACTGCCGTATCCTCAGTATTTTCACTGTTAATGCGGCGCTTATGCTTGTTGTGACGTGACCTGCTATTGCCGTCCTTGGTATCTGAGGTACCATGGTTCTTTGATATGTTATTACTGCGAGCCAGCCAGCTGTCTTCTCCCGCACAAAAGCAGGTCATGAGCGTCGTGAGAGCTGCCATTGATTTCGGCTTTTCCTGACCAAGGTGCCGGGCTAGCCACTCGTCTCGGATGTTGTGTTTGAAAGCCGCTAAGGCCTCCGCATCCGGACAGTCGACGATTTGATTTTTCTTTGTAAGGAACCGAGTCCAGAATTGCCTGGCCGACTCTTCTGGCTGCTAAATTATGTGGCTCAAATCATCGGCGTCTGGTGGTCGCACATAAGTGCCCTGAAAGTTGTCGAAGAATGCGGCTTCCAGATCTTCCCAACAGCTAATGGAGTCCGCTGGCAAGCTGTTAAGCCAATGCCGCGCTGGTCCTTTGAGCTTTAGTGGGAGGTATTTGATGGCATGTAAGTCATCACCGCGGGCCATGTGGATATGGAGGAGGAAGTCCTCAATCCATACCGCGGGATCTGTTGTTCCTTCGTATGATTCAATATTTACAGGTTTGAAACCTTTTGGGAATTGATGTTCCATTACTTCGTCTGTGAAGCATAAGGGGTGTGCGGCGCCTCTGTATTGGACTATATTGCGACGCAGCTCGAATGGGTCTTGCCCGCTGTGTTCGGCCCGCCGGATTTGCTTTCATTATATCCGGTTTGACTTCTGTCGTCTCGCAGAGTGGTGCGCCCTCATGATCCGTAGATCGATCTTGAATGCTTTGCCTTGTCCTCCAATATGTCTCGCAGGTCTGGCATATCTCCCCATGCCTTTTTATTTGAATGGCATTGGGGTGGAGGCTGAGCTTTTGGCTGGAATGCCTCTCTATCGCGGCCACGAGGTGGCCGATCAGCCGTATCATACGCTTCTTCCTCCAGTCGGGGTAGTAACCTGCGCCTTGGGTAACTCTTGGAGGGGCGCTCGAGTTTATATTCCTCGGCCGCGAGGACTTCAGTCCATTTGTCAGCTAGCAGATCTTGATCAGCTTGAAGCTGCTGCTGCTTTTTCTTCAGGCTATTTGCCGTGGCCATAAGCTGGCGCTTGAAGCACTCTTGTGCGATGGGATCCTCTGGTACGGCGAATTCATCGTCGCCGAGGCTTGCCTCGTCTTCGAAGGGGGGCATGTGATTGTCATCCTCCTCCTCTCCATCTACCGCTCTCTCAGGAGAGCTGGCTCCTCCATCCTCCTGCTCTAAATCTTGCTGGAGTGGTTTGTTGTTTTCTTCAGCACTATCCGAAGTGTTATTATCTCCTGTGCTAGTATCACCACTTTTGCTTTGGCGGGACTTAGAGCGACGCCGCTGTCATCGGCGTTTGGGTTGCTTCTTGGAGGGGTCATCCTCCGCTATCCCGTCACCATTGCCTTCTTTGGGTGTATCCACCATGTATATGTCATATGATGAGGTGGCTTTCCAATGCCCTATAGGTGCTGGTTCATGTTCGTCTCCTACATCGTCGTCCATACCGTCGATGTCTTCGGAGTCGAAGTCGAGCATGTCGGTTAAATCATCGACAATGGCTACGAAGTGGGTGTTGGGTGGGCGTCGAATTTCTTCGTCGTTCGCATCCCAATCCTGTTGGCCATAATCTGGCCAGGGCTCTCCTGACAAAGAGAGAGACCTTAGTGAATTCAGAATGTCGCCGAAGGGCGAGTGCTGAAAGATATCCACGGCAGTGAATTCCATGATCGGCGCCCAATCGGATTCGATTGGCAGGGGCGCGGATGGTTCGGAGTTCGGAAAAGAGTGCGGCACCTTGGAGTCACGGGCTGCGCAGAGGTTTAGGCTGGTGTTCGGCTTGATCACCGTTGAGACTGCAGCCCCTGAGGTGGTGTCTAACCACCCGTCCTCGATTGGCGCAGTTGGCTCCGAGCTATGGGTCGGAGCGGATGCGGGCACCCTCTCAGGGGTACTGTTCGCCGATAGAGCTAGGTCATACCCATCGCGACAGTGCGGCGCGCCCGGCTGTGGCTCGAATCCGTCGAAGATCAAGTCTCCGAGGATGTCGGCCGTGTAGTTCAAACTTCCAAATCTGACCTGACGGCCAGGGGTGTAGCTTTCAATCTGCTCCAAATGGCGAAGCGAATTAGCCCGCAATGCAAAGCCGCCGAATACGAAGATCTGTCCGGGGAGAAAAGTCTCACCCTGGAATGCATCGCTATCGATGATAGTAGGAGCCATCAAGCCTAATGGCGACGACACAGAGGAACTCTCAATGAAAGCACCAATGTCGGTGTCAAAACCGGCGGATCTCGGGTAGGGGGTCCCGAACTGTGCGTCTAGGCCGGATGGTAACAGGAGGCAGGGGACACGATGTTTTACCCAGGTTCGGGCCCTCTTGATTGAGGTAAAACCCTATGTCCTTCTTGATTAATATTGATGATATGGGTAGTACAAGAGTAGATCTACCACGAGATCAGAGAGGCTAAACCCTAGAAGCTAGCCTATGGTATGATTGTAGTTATGGTTGTTGTCCTACGGACTAAAACCCTTCGGTTTATATATACATCGGAGAGGGTTAGGGTTACACAAGATCGGTTACAAAGGGTGAGATATCCATATCCGTGTTGCCTAGCTAGCCTTCCACACCAAGTAGAGTCCCATCCGAACATGAGACAAAGTCTTCAATCTTGTATCTTCATAGTCTAATAGTCCGGCCAATGGAGATAGCCCGGCTGTCCGGAGACCCCCTTATCCAGGACTCCCTCAGTTGGCTTGTGCCATTTTTTACACAAGTTACCAAATCACTCGACGGCCCTATGCGTCAACTTCGTCGCTGCTCAGACTCGGTCACCAGACCGGTCCTAGCGCTCCACAACACCGACCTTGTCGCTCTGTTGACTTCAAACACATCCGACCGACCCCTCAGAGGAATCCTCTTCATCATATGAATAACATAGACCTCGTCACGCATGAGACTGATAAGTCCCTTTTATAATTAAACTGCACACTTCACTCCTTTGCGAGTTTGCCTCTTTCGAGCATCACCCGGAAGCTTCTCCTCATCTTTAACCGAGTATGACTCGATGAGTTACAAATTATCCATTCAAAACTATATTTCTCGTATTCCGGCATGTCTGTTGTCGAAGCCTATAGTACGCTCGGGGGCTACGCCGCACTTGGGGGCTGCAGCTCATTTGGAATGACACTCACCTGAGTGGCCGAGTACTTTATCACCAATCAGACCCTTCACTTGAACAAGTGCACTAGATCCGCCACTTTGACAAGTTTCATAATCACCCAAACACTCTACGCGCCATCTTCATTCCTACTCACACTCAGTTGCCGTGCTGGTCTTGTTGCGTCGCAGCCACACTACACCGACCTTGTCACTGCATCAGTTTTGAAAGCATCTGGCTAACTCCTTCGAGGACCATTTTTGCCACTTGGTTGGACACGTAGTCCTTCACTCGGCTGCTACTACCTCTTGAGCACTGCGTTGGTTTTCCCTTGAAGAGGAAAGGGTGATGCAGCAAAGTAGCAAAAGTATTTCCCTCAGTTTTTCAGAACCAAGGTATCAATTCAGTAGGAGACTACACGCAAGTCCCTCGTACCTACACAAACAAATAAGAACCTCACAACCAACGCAATAAAGGGGTTGTCAATCCCTTCACGGTCACTTACGAGAGTGAGATCTGATAGAGATAATAATAATAAGATAAATATTTTTGGTATTTTTATGATATAGATAGGAAAATAAAGATTGCAAAGTAAAATAGATTGGAAACTTATATGATAAAAGATAGATCCAGGGGCCATAGGTTTCACTAGTGGCTTCTCTCAAGGTAGCATAAGTATTACGGTGGGTGAACAAATTACTGTCGAGCAATTGATGGAAAAGTGCATAATTATGAGAATATCTAGGCATGATCATGTATATAGGCATCACGCCCACGACAAGTAGAACGAAATGATTCCGCATCTACTACTATTACTCCACACATCAACCGCTATCCAGCATGCATCTAGAGTATTAAGTTCATAAGAACAGAGTAACGCATTAGGGAAGATGACATGATGTAGATGGATAAACTCAAGCAATATGATATAAACCCCATCTTTTTATCCTCGATGGCAACACTACAATACGTGCCTTGCTGCCCCTGCTGTCACTTGGAAAGGACACCGCAAGATTGAACCCAAAGCTAAGCACTTCTCCCATTACAAGAAAGATCAATCTAGTAGGCCAAACCAAACTGATAATTTGAAGAGACTTGCAAAGATAAGCAATCATACATAAAGATTTCAGGGAAGAATCAAATATTGTTCACAGATAAACTTGATCATAAACCCACAATTCATCGGATCTCGACAAACACACCGCAAAAAGAGTTACATTGAATAGATCTCCAAGGAGATCGAGGAGAACATTGTATTGAGATCCAAAGAGAGAGAACAAGCCATCTAGCTAATAACTATAGACCCGAAGGTATGTGGTAAACTACTCACACAAATCGGAGAGGCTATGGTGTTGATGTAGAAGCCCTCCGTGATCGATTCCCCCTCCGGCGGAGCTCTGGAAAAGGCCCCAAGATGGGATTTCTTGGGTACAGAAGGTTGCGGCGGTGGAAATAGGGTTTCGTGGTGCTCCTGGATGTTTTCGGGGTATATGGACATATATAGGAGGAAGAAGTAGGTCGGTGGAGCTACGAGGGGCCGATGAGGATGGGGGCGCGCCCAGGGGGGCAAGCGCGCCTCCCTGCCTCGTGGCCTCCTCGTTGATTTCTTGACGTCTACTCCAAGTCCCCTGGATCACGTTTGTTCCAAAAATATCTCTCCCGAAGGTTTCATTCCGTTTGATATTCCCGAAACACAGAAATAGGCAAAAAACAGCAATTTGCGCTGGGCCTTGGGTTAGTAGGTTAGTCCCAAAAATAATATAAAAGTGAATAAATAAGCCAATTCACATCCAAAACAGATAATATAATAGCATGGAACAATAAAAAAATATTGATATGTTGGAGACGTATTGATACGTCTCCGTCGTATATATGATTTTTGATTGTTCCATGCCAATATTCTACAACTTTTATATACTTTTGGCAACTTTTTACACTATTTTTGGGACTAACATATTGATCTAGGGACCAGTGCCAGTTCCTGTTTGTTACATGTTTTTTTTTGTTTCGCAGAATATCCACATCAAACGGAGTCCAAACGGGATAAAAAGACGGAGATTTTTTTGGAACATATATGAATTTTGGGAAGAAAAATCCACGCGAGACGATGCTCGAGGGGCCCACGAGGCAGGGGACGCGCCCCTGACCCGCGTGGTGACCCCGTAAGGCGGTTGGTGCCCTTCTTTCGCCGCAAGAAACCAATATCCGGATAGAGATCGTGTTAAAATTTCAGCCGAATCGGAGTTACGGATCTCCGGGAATATAACAAACGGTGAAAGGGAAGAATCTGAGAACGCAAAAACAGAGAGAGACAGAGAGACAAATCCAATCTCGGAGGGGCTCTCGCCCCTCCCACGCCATGGAGGCCATGGACCAGAGGGGAAACCCTTCTCCCATCTAGTGAGGAGGTCAAGGAAGAATAAGGAGGGGGGCTCTCTCCCCCTCGCTTCCGGTGGCACCGGAGTGCCACCGGGGGCCATCATCATCACCGCAATCTTCACCAACAACTTCATCGCCATCATCACCAACTCTCCCCCCTCTATGCAGCGGTGTAACCTCTCTCTTGCCCGCTGTAATCTCTACTTAAACATGGTGCTCAACGCTATATATTATTTCCCAATGATGTATGGCTATCCTATGATGTTTGAGTAGATCCGTTTTGTCCTATGGATTATTTGATGATCGTGATTGGTTTGAGTTGCATGTTTTATTATTGGTGCCGTCCTATGGTGCTCTTCGTGTCGCGCAAGCGTGAGGGATCCCCGCTGTAGGGTGTTGCAATACGTTCATGATTCACTTATAGTGGGTTGCGTGAGTGACTGAAACACAAACCCGAGTAAGGGGCTTATTGCGTATGGGATAAAGAGGACATGATGCTTTAATGTTATGGTTGGGTTTTACCTTAATGATCTTTAGTAGTTGCGGATGCTTGCTAGAGTTCCAATCATAAGTGCATATGATCCAAGTAGAGAAAGTATGTTAGCTTATGCCTCTCCCTCATATGAAGTTAAAATAATGATTACTGGTCTAGTTATCGATTTCCTAGGGACAAATAACTTTCTCGTAACAAAACACTCTTTTCTAAAACTAATTTAGTTGTGTCTTTACCTAAACAGCTCCTAGCTTTTATTTACGTGCTCTTTATTACCTTGCAAACCTATCCAACAACACCTACAAAGTACTTCTAGTTTCATACTTGTTCTAGGTAAAGCGAACGTCAAGCATGCGCAGAGTTGTATCGGTGGTCGATAGAATTTGAGGGAATATTTGTTCTGCCTTTAGCTCCTCATTGGGTTCGACACTCTTACTTATCGAAAACTGTTGCGATCCCCTATACTTGTGGGTTATCAAGACCTTTTTCTGGCGCCATTGCCGGGGAGCAATAGTGTGGGGTGAATATTCTCGTGTGTGCTTGTTTGCTTTATCACTAAGTAATTTTTATTTGCTGTTCTTAGTTGTTTTCTATCTTTAGTTATGGGTAGGAAATGCAAAATACCAAAAAAAAATAGTTGTACCTACTAAACCAATGGTTGAAGAACCACTCAAAATCTATCACACTGCTGAAGCTTATTACTTGGATCATCTTCGATCCCTATGTGCTCGTGCTGAAACCCCAACTAGCTTAGTTGAGG
The DNA here is from genome assembly GCF_056163025.1 of Triticum urartu. Lineage (NCBI taxonomy): Eukaryota > Viridiplantae > Streptophyta > Magnoliopsida > Poales > Poaceae > Triticum > Triticum urartu. The sequence goes on from NC_141877.1 coordinate 499,158,786, forward strand.
GCAAATCTTTAGATGAGCATGCTTGTTATGTACGACACCGAATATCTGAAAAAGGGAAAATTTTACTGGGTCAAATTCATCATTTGCAATGCTATGCTTGGAATTTATGCGAAATATATGATATTACTTGTTGTTCTGAAAACCCTAAGAAACACCTTCCCTTTCAATGTGAGTTTAGTGATAATGGAATCGTATCTTTGTATGCTAAGGGTGTGTATAGTTACTATGATGTTCAACAAATTGAAGAATTTGTTGCTTTTAAGGGTGCTTATGAAATTGCTTATTTGATTGAAACATATGATGCTACTCTTTACAAATCTAAATTTTTTGACATACTTAAATATTGCTATGATAATTATGCTTCTAATGCCTATGTTGAACTATATATTGAGGACTACCCCACTGTCCAAGAAGAGCCTAATATTTTGCAGGAGTCTATGGAGGAAGAAATTGATGAAACTGTGAGATCATTGGATGAAAAAGATGAGGAGGAGAGCGAAGAACAAAAGGAGGAAGAGCGTATTAGCTACCTGTGCCCACCTTCTAATGAGAGTAACTCTTCAACTCATACATTGTTTAATTTCGCTTTGTGCTTACCGAAGGATGATTGCTATGATGATTGTTATGATCCCGTTGATTCTCTTGAAATATCCCTTTTTGATGATGCTTGCTATGCTTGTGGCTAAGATGCCAATATGAATTATGCTTATGGAGATGAACTTGCTATAGTTCCTTATGCTAAACATGAAATTGTTGCTATTGCACCCACACACGATAGTCCTATTATCTTTTTGAATTCTCCCGACTACACTATATCGGAGAAGTTTGCACTTATTAAGGATTATATTGATGGGTTGACTTTTACCGTTGCACATGATGATTTTGATGAATATAATATGCATGTTCTTGCTGCACCTACATGCAATTATTATGAGAGAGGAACTATATCTCCACCTCTCTATGTTTCCAATATGATAAAATTGCAAGAAACTGCTTATGCTATGCATTGGCCTTTACTATGTGTGCATGAATTGTTCTGTTAAGACATGCCGATGCATAGGAAGAGAGTTAGACTTCGTTGTTACATGATATATATATTACTTTGTGCTCACTACTAAATTACAAATCAATGTTAATTAAAATTGGCTTTGATATACCTTGGGATCCAGGTGGATTCATTACTTGAGCACTATATGCCTAGCTTAATGGCTTTAAAGAAAGCGCTGCCAGGGAGACAACTCGGAAGTTTTAAAGAGTCATTTATTTCTGTTGAGTTCTTTCATATAGTTTAAAAACAACAAAAATAAAGAGGGGAACCTAAAACTTTTTCAAAAAGGAAAGTGAAAGTGAGAAAGACAAGCATTGTTGAAGTGGGAGAACTCCTTGAACTTTGTTCATGCTCACGGCAACTTTGTGAATCTTGATTACATAAAATTTCCAACAAAAATAATTATCCCCTTGTATAATTCCATTGTATTATAAAAATAATGTGCCAAGGTTTGCCTTTAGGATGTTTACATTTGCTTGATGGTTTGTACGGTGCAGGACAGAAACTTTGGCTGTAGTGAGCGATTTTACATTTTTAGCTGGAAAGTGAAATGGTTCTGATTCTTTTTGCACTGTATTTATATACAAATGTTTTATTTTTCCTAATTTTGTAAGAATTTTTGAAGTATCAGAATTATGGTGAATGTTCTAATTATTACAGACTGTTCTGTTTTAGACAGATTCTGTTTTTGATGCATAGTTTGCTTGTTTTGATGAAACTATGAATTTATATCAGTGGATTAAGCCATGGAAAAGTTATTTTACAGTAGACACAATGCAAAAAAAATATGAATTGGTTTGCAACAGTAATTAGAGTAGTGATTTGCTTTATTATACTAACGGGTCTTACCGAGTTTTCTGTTGAAGTTTTGTGTGGATGAAGTGTTCGATGATCGAGAAGGTCTTGATGTGAGAAGAAGGAAGAGAGACAAGAGCTCAAGCTTGGGGATTCCCGAGGCACCCCAACTAAATATTCAAGGATACTAAAGCGTCTAAGCCTGGGGATGCCCCAGAAGGCATCCCCTCTTTCTTCAACAAGTATCGGTATGTTCTCGGATTCGTTTCGTTCATGTGATATGTGCAATCTTGGAGCGTCTTTTCCATTTAGTTTCATTTTTCTTTTATGCACCATGCTGGTATGAGATAGTCCTTGTTTGATATATAGAATGCTCATTGCACTTCACTTATATCTTTTGAGTATGTCTTTATAGAATTCTTCATGTGCTTCGCTTATATCATTTGAAGTTTGGATTGCCTGTTTCTCTTTATATAGAAAACCGCCATTTGTAGAATGCTGTTTTGCTTCACTTATATTTGTTAGAGCATGGGCATATCTTTTGTAGAAAGAATTAAACTCTCTTTCTTCACTTATATCTATTTAGAGAGTTGACAGGAATTGGTCATTCACATGGTTAGTCATAAAATCCTACATAAAACTTGTAGATCACTGAATATGATATGTTTGATTCCTTGCAATAGTTTTGCGATATAAATATGGTGATATTAGAGTCATGCTAGTGGGTAGTTGTGGATTAGTAGAAATACTTCTGTTGAGGTTTGTGATTCCCGTAGCATGCACGTATGGTGAACCGTTATGTGATGAAGTCAGAGCATGATTTATTTATTGATTGTCTTCCTTATGAGTGGCGGCCGGGGACGAGCGATGGTCTTTTCCTACCAATCTATCCCCCTAGGAGCATGCGCGTAGTACTTTGTTTCGATGAATAATAGATTTTTGCAATAAGTATGTGAGTTCTTCATGACTAATGTTGAGTCCATGGATTATACGCACTCTCACCCTTCCACCATTGCTAGCCTCTCTAGTATCGCACAACTTTCGCCGGTACCTTAAACCCACCATATACCTTCCTCACAACAGCCACCATACCTGCCTATCATGGCATTTCCATAGCCATTCCGAGATATATTTCCATGCAACTTCCATCATCATCATATACATGACTTGAGCATTCATTGTCATATTTTTTGCATGATCGTAAGATAGCTAGCATGATGTTTTCATGGATTGACCGTTTTTTGATGTCATTGCTATGCTAGATCATTGCACATCCCGGTACACTGCCGGAGGCATTCACATAGAGTCATATCTTTGTTCTAGATATCGAGTTGTAATATTGAGTTGTAAGTGAATAAAAGTGTGATGATCATCATTTTTAGAGCATTGCCCCAGTGAGGAAAGGATGATGGAGACTATGATTCCCCCACAAGTCGGGATGAGACTCCGGACTTTAAAAATAAATAAAAGAGGCCAAGGAAGCCCAAATAAAAATAGAGGCTAAAGAAGCCCACCAAAAAAACAAAAAAAACAAACAAAACAAACAAAAAAATGAGAGAAAAAGAGAGAAGGGGCAATGTTACTATCCTTTTACCACACTTGTGCTTCAATGTAGCACCATGTTCTTCATATAGAGAGACTCTTGAGTTATCACTTTCATATACTAGTGGGAATTTTCATTATAGAACTTGGCTTGTATATTCCGATAATGGGCTTCCTCAAACGCCCGAGGTCTTCATGAGCAAGCAAGTTGGATGCACACCCACTTAGTTTCAGTTTGAGCTTTCATACACTTATAGCTCTAGTGCACCCGTTGCATGGCAATCCTTACTCACTCACATTGATATCTATTGATGGGCATCTCCATAGCCCGTTGATACGCCTAGTTGATGTGAGACTATCTTCTACTTTTTTGTCTTCCCCACAACCAGCATTCTCTTCCACCTATAGTGCTATGTCCATGGCTCACGCTCATGTATTGCGTGAAAGTTGAAAAGGTTAGAGAACGTCAAAAGTATGAAACAATTGCTTGGCTTGTCGTCGGGGTTGTGCATGATGTGAATATTTTATGTGGTGAAGATGGAGCATAGCCAGACTATATGATTTTGTAGGGATAACTTTCTTTGGCCTTGTTATTTTGAAGAGACATGATTGCTTTATTAGTGGGCTTGAAGTATTATTGTTTTTATGTCAAATGATAGACTATTGCTTTGAATCACTCGTATCTTAATATTCATGCCATGATTACATATGTGATCAAGATTATGCTAGGTAGCATTCCACATCAAAAATTATCTTTTTTATCATTTACCTACTCGAGGACAAGCAGGAATTAAGCTTGGGGATGCTGATACGTCTCCGTCGTATCTATATTTTTTGATTGTTCCATGCCAATATTCTATAACTTTTATATACTTTTGGCAACTTCTTATACTATTCTTGGGACAAACAGATTGATCCAATGCCCAGTGCCAGTTCCTGTTTGTTGCATTTTTTTTGTTTCGCAGAATATCCATATCAAACGGAGTTCAAACGGGTTATAAACTGACGGAGATTTTTTTGGAATATATATGATTTTTGGGAAGAAAAATTCACACGAGACGATCCTCGAGGGGCCCATGAGGCAGGGGGCGCGCCCCTGACCCTCGTGGCCACCCCGTAAAACAGTTGATGCCCTTCTTTCGCCACAAGAAAGCCAATATCCGGATAGAGATCGTGTTAAAATTTCAGCCCAATTGGAGTTACGGATCTCCGGGAATATAAGAAACGGTGAAAGGGAAGAATCTGAGAATGCAGAAACAGAGAGAGACAGAGAGACAGATCCAATCTCGGAGGTGCTCTCGCCCCTCCCACGCCATGGAGGCCATGGACCAGAGGGGAAACCCTTCTCCCATCTAGGGAGGAGGTCAAGGAAGAAGAAGAAGGATGGGGGCACTTTCCCCCTCGCTTCCGGTGGCACCGGAGTGCCACCGGGGGCCATCATCATCACCGCAATCTTCACCAACAAATTCACCGCCATCATCACCAACTCTTCCCCTCTCTATGCAGCGGTGTAACCTCTCTCTTACCCGCTGTAATCTCTACTTAAACATGGTGCTCAACGCTATATATTATTTCCCAATGATGTATGTCTATCCTATGATGTTTGAGTAGATCTGTTTTGTCCTATGGGTTATTTGATGACCGTGATTGGTTTGAGTTGCATGTTTTATTATTGGTGCTGTCCTATGGTGCTCTCTGTGTCGCGCAAGTGTGAGGGATCCCCACTGTAGGGTGTTGCAATATGTTCATGATTTTCTTATAGTGGGTTGCGTGAGTGACTGAAACACAAACCCGAGTAAGGGGGTTATTGCATATGGGATAAAGAGGTCTTGATGCTTTAATGCTATGGTTGGGTTTTACCTTAATGATCTTTAGTAGTTGCGGATGCTTTCTAGAGTTCCAATCATAAGTGCATATGATCCAAGTAGAGAAAGTATGTTAGCTTATGTCTCTCTCATATATAAAATTGCAATAATGATTACCGGTCTAATTATCGATTGCCTAGGGACAAATAACTTTCTCGTAACAGAACACTCTTTACTAAAACTAATTTAGTTGTGTCTTTATCTAAACAGCCCCTAGCTTTTATTTACACGCTCTTTATTACCTTGCAAACCTATGCAACAACACCTACAAAGTACTTCTAGTTTCATACTTGTTCTAGGTAAAGCGAACGTCAAGCATGCGTAGAGTTGTATCGGAGTTCGATAGAACTTGAGGGAATATTTGTTCTGCCTTTAGCTCCTTGTTGGGTTCGACACTCTTACTTATCGAAAAATTTTGTGATCCCCTATACTTGTGGGTTATCACGTATCAAGCATCCCCAAGCTTAATTCCTGCTTGTCCTCGAGTAGGTAAATGATAAAAACAGAATTTTTGATGCGGAATGCTACCTAGCATAATTCTATATGTAATTTTCTTTATTGTGGCATGAATGTTCAGATTCGAAAGATTCAAGACAAAAGTTTAATATTGACATAAAAATAAGAATACTTCAAGCATACTAACTAAGCAATTATGTCTTCTCAAAATAACATGGACAAAGAAAGTTATCCCTACAAAATCATATAGTCTGGCTATGCTCTATCTTCACCACACAAAATATTTAAATCATTCACAACCCCGATGACAAGCCAAGCAATTGTTTCATACTTTTGATGTTCTCAAACTTTTTCAATCTTCACACAATATATGAGCGTGAGCCATGGGCATAGCACTATAGGTGGAATAGAATGGTGGTTGTGGAGAAGACAAAAAAGGAGAAGATAGTCTCTCATTAACTAGGCGTATCAACGGGCTATGGAGATAACCATCAATAGATATCAATGTGAGTCAGTAGGGATTGCCATGCAACAGATGCACTAGAGCTATAAGTGTATGAAATCTCAACAAAAGAAACTAAGTGGGTGTGCATTCAACTTGCTTGCTCACGAAGACCTAGGGCATTTTGAGGAAGCCCATCATTGGAATATACAAGCCGAGTTCTATAATGTAAAATTCCCACTAGTATATGAAAGTGACAACATAGGAGATTCTCTATCATGAAGATCATGGTGCTACTTTGAAGAGCACAAGTGTGGTAAAAGGATAGTAACATTGTCCCTTCTCTCTTTTTCTCTCATTTTTTTATTTGGGCATGTCCTCTTTTTTTATGGCCTCTTTTTTTTCTTTCTTTTATTTATTTATTTTTCGTCTGGAGTCTCATCCCGACTTGTGGGGGAATCATAGTCTCCATCATCCTTTCCTCACATGGGACAATGCTCTAATAATGATGATCATCACACTTTATTTACTTACAACTCAAAAATTACAACTCAATTCTTAGAACAAAATATGACTCTACTTGAATGCCTCCGGCGGTGTACCGGGATGTGCAATGACTCATGAGTGACATGTATGAAATAATTATAAAGGTGGCTTTCCACAAGTACGATGTCAACTACATGATCATGCAAAGCAATATGACAATGATGAAGCGTGTCATAATAAATGGAACGATGGAAAGTTGCATGGCAGTATATATCGGAATGGCTATAGAAATGCCATAGTAGGTAGGTATGGTGGTTGTTTTGAGGAAGGTATATGGTGGGTTTATGGTACCGGCGAAAGTTGCGCGGTACTAGAGAGGCTAGCAATGGTGGAAGGGTGAGAGTGCGTATAATCCATGGACTCACCATTAGTCATAAAGAACTCACAAACTTATTGCAAAAATTTATTAGTTATTGAAACAAAGTACTACACGCATGCTCCTAGGGGGATAGATTGGTATGAAAAGACCACCGCTCGTCCCCCATCGCCACTCATAAGGAAGACAATCAATAAATAAATCATGCTCCGACTTCATCATATAACGGTTCACAACGATGCATGCTACGGGAATCACAAAATTTAGAACAAGTATTTCTCAAATTCACAATGACGCAACTATCATGACTCTAATATCACCATCTTCATATCTCAAAACAATCATCAAGTATCAAACTTCTCATAGTATCCAATGCACTTTTTATGATAGTTTTTATTATACCCATCTTGGATGCCTATAATATTAGGACTAATTTTATAACCAAAGAAAATTACCATGCTGTTCTAAAAGACTCTCAAAATAATATAAGTGAAGCATGAGAGATCAATAATTTCTATAAAACAAAACCATCTAATATAAGTGAAGCACTAGAGCAAAATTATCTAGCTCAAAAGATATAAGTGAAGCACACAAAGTATTCTAATAAATCCCAATTCATGTGTGTCTCTCCCAAAAGGTGTGTACAGAAAGGATGATTGTGGAAAAATAAAAAGAAAAGACTCAAATCATACAAGACGCTCCAAGCAAAACACACATCATGTGGTGAATAAAAATATAGCCTCAAGTAAAGTTACCGATGGAAGAAGACGAAAGAGGGGATGCCTTCTGGGGCATCCCCAAGCTTAGGCTTTTGTTTGTCCTTGAATTTTACCTTGGGGTGCCTTGGGAATCCCCAATCTTAGGCTCTTGCCACTCCTTATTCCATAATCCATCAAATCTTCACCCAAAACTTGAAAACTTCACAACAGAAAATCTCATGAGCTCCGTTAGTATAAGAAAAAAAATCACCACTTAAGGTACTGTAATGAACTCATTATTTATTTATATTGGTGTCAAACCTACTGTATTCCACCTTCTCTATGGTTCATACCCTCCGATACTAGGCATAGATTCATCAAAATAAGCAAACAACACACGAAAAATAGAATCTGTCAAAAACAGAACAGTCTGTAGTAATCTGTAGGTTTCGAATATTTCTGTAACCCCAAAAATTCTGAAATAAATTTCTGGACATGAGAAATTTATCTATTAATCATATTAAGAAATAATCAACCTAATTGCACTCTTAGTAAAAAATGGCAGCAAATCTTGTGAGCGCTAAAGTTTCTGTTTTTTACACCAAGATCGCAAAGACTTTCCCCAAGTCTTCCCAAAGGTTCTTCTTGGCACAAACAGTAATTAAAAGCATAAAACCACAGATGAACAGAGGCTTGATGAATTATTTATTACTAAACAGAACTAAAAAGCAAGTAACAAAAATAAAATTGGGTTGCCTCCCAACAAGCGCTCTCATTTAACGCCCCTAGCTAGGCATAAAAGCAAGAATAGATCTAGGTATTATCATCTTCGGTATGCAATTCATAAGTGGCTCTAATAATAGATTCATAATTTAATTTAATTTCTAGGAAAGTGATCCATGCCTTTCCTTAATGGAAATTGGAATCTAATATTCCCTTCTTTCATATCAATAATTGCACCAATCGTTCTAAGGAAAGGTCTACCAAGAATAATGGGACATGTAGGATTGCAATCAATATCAAGAACAATGAAATCTACGGGCACATAATTCCTATTTTCAGCAATAAGAACATCATTAATCCTTCCCATAGGTTTCTTAAAAGTGGAATCCGCAAGATGCAAATTTAAAGAACAATCATCAAATTCACGGAAACCTAACACATCACACAAAGTTTTTGGAATCGTGGAAACACTAGCACCCAAATCGCATAAAGCATAGCATTCATGATATTTAATTTTAATTTTAATAGTAGGTTCCCACTCATAATGAAGTTTTCTAGGGCTAGAAACTTCTAATTCAAGCTTTTCTTCATAAGATTGCATTAAAGCATCAATGATATGTTTGGTAAAAGCTTTATTTTGACTATAAGCATGCAGAGAATTTAGCACGGATTGCAACAAGGAAATACAATCTATCAAAGAGCAACTATCACAATTAAATTCCTTGAAATCCAAAATAGTGGGTTCATTGCTATGTAAAGTTTTGACCTCTCCAATCCCACTTTTACCAATTTTTGCATCAAGATCTAAATTTTTTGAATCATTGGGACGCCTTTTAACTGAAGTTGACTCATCTCCAGTCCCATCATTATCAAGATTCATATTGCAAAACAAAGATTTAATAGGAGACACATCAATCACTTTTAGATCTTCATCCTTATTATCATCTAGTTCTTCCGGTTTGGCGGCCGTCTTATTAACAAAGGTGGCCTGCTTATCCGAATTTTGGGCAATAAAATAGGAGACACATCAATCACTTTCAAGATGAGCGAACTGACATTTCAGACCATAAAATTCTTTAGACATATCATCAAGCTCTTTATTCATGTACCCCATAAAACTTTTTTGTTCTTTAAGCTCGTTTCTGAAGAAATTATTATGCTAAAATTGCAAGGACATAAAACTTCTAACGTTGTATTCAATTTCTTCCATCCTTTTAAGGTGAAGATCAACAATTTTTGGTAAAGCCATTGCGGCAAACAATCCAACATACAAGCACACAAGAAACAAGTAAAAAAAGAGGCGGACGGAAAAAGAGGGCGAATAAAACAGCAAGGGTGATGTGGGGGAGAGGAAAACGAGAGGCAAATGGCAAATAATGTAATGAGAAGGATAAGAGTTTATGATAGGTACTTGGTATGTCCTGACTTGTGAGTAGATCTCCCCGGCAACGGCGCCAGAAATGGCTTATGGAAGGGAGATCAAATCTTGACTTGACTTGGCGCAACCTCCCTGGCAACGGCGCCAGAAATCCTTCTTGCTACGTCTTGAGCACTGCGTTGGTTTTCCCTTGAAGAGGAAAGGGTGATGCAGCAAAGTAGCGTAAGTATTTCCCTCAATTTTTGACAACCAAGGTATCAATCCAGTAGGAGACTACACACAAGTCCCTCGTACCTACACAAACAAAAAAGAACCTCGCAACCAACACAATAAAAGGGGTTGTCAATCCCTTCACGGTCACTTACGAGAGTGAGATCTGATAGAGATAATAATAATAAGATAAATATTTTTGGTATTTTTATGATATTGATAGGAAAATAAAGATTGCAAAATAAAATAGATTGGAAACTTATATGATAAAAGATAGACCTGGGGGTCATAGGTTTCACTAGTGGCTTCTCTCAAGATAGCATAAGTATTACGGTGGGTGATCAAATTACTGTCGAGCAATTGATAGAAAAGTGCATAATTATGAGAATATCTAGGCATGATCATGTATATAGGCATCACGTCCGCGACAAGTAGACCGAAACGATTCTCACTACTAGGAAAAGGCCTACTAGTGGCGCACCAGTTTTGCCTACTAATGGCGCACTACTGGTGCACCACTAGTACCACACCACTACTGATGTGCCATTAGTATACCAGATACTAATGGCGCACCTGTAGTGCGCCAAGTGCGCCATTAGTAATAATTTTTTTCAATTTTTTTATTTTTTTCTTAATCTCGGGTCACTATGGCTTAATCTGAGGTCAATATGCTTAATCTCAAGTCAAATCGCACTCCGTTGTCGAACTTCCCGAAAGGTCACCCATCCTCACACTACTCCAGCCTAAGCACGCTTAACTTCAGAGTTCTATCCAACCCCAGCACCAGCTCACTTCACAGGCACTTGTTGATATATCTATCATATCAATCCTATTAAACCTTGTTGATGTTTAGGACTTTGTTCGTGTTCATTAGTGTGATGAAATTTTAAAAAAATATTTCAAACTTCCGTTCATATTATGTATCATATTTTGAAAAAAATTACCTGAAAAAAAATTGAAACTAATTTTTTTCTGTTACTAGTGGCGCACCTAGCATACGGTGCGCCACTAGTAAGTTTGAATTTTTTTTTGAATTTTTTGCCTCTAGATCTTAAAAGCCCCGTAACTTTTTTTCTGTTAGGTTTTTGAGGATTTTGAAAATGTTTAACGGGGTTCCCTTTGTTAAATTTGGATGTAACTTTTCGAGTACATGATTTTTCATATAGAAAACTTTTTAATCCGAGTTCGTATGCAAAAGTTATGCCCATTTTACAAATTCCAGAGAGATTTTGCAAATAAAGTCGAAATTCATATTTGTAAATTTTCCCAACAACTAGACCACATATCACATGGGAAACTTATTTTCTTTTATTTTTTTTAACATTTTCATCATTTTCTTTTATTTTTTTAAACTGAAAAGGCGGTCCACGGGAGGGGGGGGTGCATGCGAGGGAAATTTTGGGCCAAGTTAGTAATGGCGCATCATGGGAGTAGTCCGCCATTACTAGTTGAACTAGTAATGGCGCACCACTCCCACGGTGCGCCATTACTAGTTTTCAAAAAATATAAAAAAAATTGAAAAAAATGAAAAAAATTACTAGTGGCGCACTGTGGATGTGGTGCGTCATTACTAGTTTAACTAGTAATGGCGCACTATCCCCTGGTGCGCCATTACTAGTTTTGAAAAAAAAATGAAAAAAAATTGAATTTTTTTACTAACGGCGCACTGTGGATGTGGTGCGCCATTACTAGTTTAACTAGTAATGGCGCACTATCCCCTGGGGCGCCATTACTAGTTTAAAAAAAAATCTTGTTACTAATGGCGCACCGTGTATGTGGTGCGCCATTAGTATTTGGACACTAATGGCACACCAACACATGGTGCGCCATTAGTATATAGTAGTGGCGCACCACATGTCTGGTGCGCCATTAGTGTCAAATTCATCTATAGCCCTTTTTCTAGTAGTGCCTGCATCTACTACTATTACTCCACACATCGACCGCTATCTAGCATGCATCTTGAGTATTAAGTTCATAAGAACAGAGTAACACATTAGGCAAGATGACATGATGTAGAGGGATAAACTCAAGAAATATGATATAAACCCCATCTTTTTATCCTCGATGGCAACAATACAATACGTGCCTTGCTGCCCCTGCTGTCACTGGGAAAGGACACCGCAAGATTGAACCCAAAGTCAACCACTTCTCCCATTGAAAGAAAGATAAATCTAGTAGGCCAAACCAAACTGATAATTCGAAGAGACTTGCAAAGATAACCAATCATACATAAAAGATTGCAGAGAAGAATCAAATATTGTTCATAGATAAACTTGATCATAAACCCACAATTCATCGAATCTCGACAAACACACCGCAAAAAGAGTTACATCAAATAGATCTCCAAGAAGATCGAGGAGAACATTGTATTGAGATCCAAAGAGAGAGAAGAAGCCATCTAGGTAATAACTATGGACCCGAAGGTCTATGGTAAACTACTCACACATCATTGGAGAGGCTATGGTGTTGATGTAGAAGCCCTCCGTGATCGATTGCCCCTGCGGCGGAACTTCGGAAAAGGCCCCAAGATGGGATCTCTTGGGTACAGAAGGTTGCGGCGGTGGAAATAGGGTTTCGTGGTGCTCCTGGATGTTTTCGGGGTATATGGAAATATATAGGAGGAAGAAGTAGGTTGGTGGAGCTACGAGGGGCCCGAGAGGGTGGGGGCGCGCCTCCCTGCCTCGTGGGCTCCTTGTTGATTTCTTGACGTCTACTCCAAGTCCCCTGGATCAAGTTTGTTCCAAAAATAACTCTCCCAAAGGTTTCATTCCGTTTGGATTCCGTTTGATATTCCTTTTTTGCGAAACACTAAAATAGGCAAAAACAACAATTTGCACTCGGCCTTGGGTTAGTAGGTTAGTCCCAAAAATAATATACAAGTGTATAAATAAGCCCATTAACATCCAAAATAGATAATATAATACCATGGAACAATCAAAAATTATAGATTCGTTGGAGACGTATCAGCCGCCCCGAGCGTCGCCACTCGGTTGTGCACATCTTCATCACTCGGCCGCCCTGCGTGTCGCCACTCGGTTGTGCACGTGTTCACCACTTGGCCGCCCCGCACATCGTCACTCGGTTGTACACATCCTCTCCCCTCAGCCGCCCCAAGTGTCACCATCAATTGGACATGTCTTCACCACTACACCCCCAACACAGGAACGACTAAGTTACTCATATGATCAAATCTCATATCGCACTACTATAGCAAGCTTACCTCTTTCGAGCATCACTCGGGGGCTGCGCACAGCCGTTGGCCATGCCGCCTTCAAGGGTTATGCCCATTTGATCAACCTGTTGATCACATCAGGAATATTTTTCTGACCATACATGCTTGGTCCACCGAAGATCTGTAAGGGTAGCACCATCCACTTAGATGATCGCCCAAATCATTACCTGGAGTCATCTTCAGGACTGCAAAAGGCTGAAAACAACACTCTTGTATGGATACACTTGACCCTTATTCTAGGCTCCAAGGCATCAGTTTCACAAACTTGGACTCAGAGATGGCATGTGCGGGTGTTCCCCCGGGATAATGAGTGCCCTCTCTTCGGAGAGTTAGCCCACACACTAGCACTCGTCACTCGGGTTTCATGGCACGTCCACGTCAGACCACTAGTCTATCTCCTCCGGGAGACATACGAGTGCCACCAAGTTTTTCCTTGCAGTCAACATACCCTGATCAGTCGGGAAGCACATCCACTCGGACAAATACCCCTTTCATGCAAAAGGGTGAAAAAGAAGCTCCTCTACGGATACAATGTACTCTTACAAATACCCCTTTCATGCAAAAGCTAACGGTTAATGTAAGGAGTACTCGCTGGAGTGTCCAGCTTTTTTCTACAGCCGGCAGTTTCAAGGCCAAATTCGTTCGTCGTGCCAAGTGCACAAAGATTCGCTTGATTGATCCAGTTCCAGGTTGAATTTATTTACCGTGCCAAGTACATGAAGATCAGTCCGACTGAATCAGGTCCAGGCTGAGGTTATTTACCATGCCAAGTGCCTGAAGATCCATCCGATTGACTCAATTTTAGGCTAAAAGATATTTGCCGTGCCGACTGCATGGAGGTTTACCAGGAGACTTAAACCCTCTGCCCAACTCGTCTTGTCCGACAGAGGCTCAGGGACTACACCTAGTGGGTGCACTCAGCGTGCCCCCACTAGAAGTGAACTCAGAAAGAAACATTTTGCTCGATCAAGACTAGCTCTAGCTCGCTCAAGTACTACTCGACTTCTGAGTCGAGGAGGAACAAACAAGTTCAGTCAGACCCCCGACGACTGCCCGCAGTCGACGGCGGTCTCGGGGACTACACCCAGTGGGTGAACTCAACGTGCCCCCACTGGAGTAATCTCCACTCGGTATGGCCTGACCAGTCGGAGTGACGAACAACAAAAAAACAAGTTTCAAGACTCCCATCGTCTAAGAACAAAAAGTCCTATAAGGTGAGTTTAATGCTCCTCCATGGACCTGTTTTGAGCCTTCTTCTTCTAGGACTCAAAGCGTGAAACTCACAAGTTTGGATATAGAACCGACTCATATTGATGTTCCTCCGGGATAAGAATGGCATCTCTCCAAGAGAGTAGTCCATGTGTCAATCTTGTTGTCCGAATTTAATGACACACCCATACTGTGATCATGAGTTAACCTCTTCAGAGAGATGAACGAACATCACCAAGTTACTCCTCACAGGCACTTACTCCATATCAGTCGGCAAGCGCAGTGCCAGAATCAATTGAGATTTTGTTCAAACCTTGGTTGTCTGAAAGCACAATGACGGGTATTGAGTATTTCTGTAATCACTCCGGCCAAATTGTGTCTTTCACAAACTCGTTCTGCAAAATCAAAACCGATTCGGGGGCTAATGTTGGGGACACACATAACAGGTAGGCCTACGAAGGGTCAAAATATCATAAAGCATGGGGTCCACACATCATGTGGGTCCAGATAAATCTCATACACACATACTCTCCACTCGGACATATTGACGAACTTCCCACTCGGAAGACAGTTAACCACTCGGTCGTATGGTTCACTTGAACGACAGTTTATGGCTCACTCGGATATGCGAAGACCAACAGTCGACAAGGCAGTCGAAGCATCATCTGACGTTATGACATCAATGCCCCACTTTGTAACATAGGAGGTGAAGGGGTAGCGCACTCTATATAAGCCACGCCACCACTAGACTTTGGACATGCCCTCATTCTTCTCCTCCTAGCTCTCTCTCTCTCTCTCTCTCGTCACTAGTCTAAGGACTTAGCTCAGGCATGGCGATCTGTTCCTCTCTCTCTCACACACATTGTAATCTCCGGATACATACTCAGATAAAACAAAGCCTCTCCGGAGCACGAGACGTAGGGTTGTTATCTCCACCGTGAGAGGCCCGAACTCGCTAAAACCACCGTGTCACCCATTTGCATCTCGATAGATCATGCTCCTTTACCCTATCCCTTTTTATTGTCGGAATCGTTCCCATGACACTTTATACTCAGCTTCTATACTTGATCGTGACACTATGGCTTGTTTCTTTGCACACCAAGATATTAAATTTGGGCCAAAGAATATAGCAAAACCACCAGTGGAGCTTCTGCCATCTGGACATCCTGCCCAGTCAGAATCATAAAAAGCACTAACAAGAGTTGAAGAGGACTTGCTGAAGGTATGACCAAGGTTCATAGTATCTTTTACATATCTCACTATGCGCTTGGCAGCAGTCCAATGAGTTGTGGTAGGAGCGTGAAGAAACTGACATACTTTGTTAACAACAAAGGAAATGTCAGGCCTTGTTGAAGTTAAGTACTGAAGAGCTCTGATACTTCTCCAACGTATCTATAATTTATGAAGTATTCATGCTGATATTTCATCATTCTTGGGTGTTTTAAAATAATTTTATAGCAACTTTATATCATTTTTTGGGACTAACCTATTGACCGAGTGCCCAGTGCCAGTTGGTGTTTTTGCTTTTTTTTACGCCGCAGAAAATCAATATCAAATGGAGTTCAAACACCGCGAAACCTTTTTGTGGATTTTTATGGATCAAAAGGAACCCAATGGGCCAGAGCAGCACCTGGGGGTGCCCCGAGGGGGGCACAACCCATCAGGGTGCGCCAGGCCCACATGGCGCGCCCAGGTGGGTTGTGCCCACATCGGTGGCCTCTGATACCCCTTATTTGCACTATAAATTCCCAAATATTCCAAAACCCCTCAGGGTTAACCTAGATCAAAAGTTCCGCCGCCGCAGGGCTCCGTAGCCACCGAAAACCAATCTAGACCCATTCCGACACCCTTCTTGAGGGGGGAATCATCTTCGGTGGCCATCTTCATCATCCCGGCAGCCACCACGATGAGGAGGGAGTAGTCCACCCTCGGGGCTGTGGGTTTGTACCAGTAGCTATGTGTTTAATCTCTCTCTCTCATGATTGATATCATGGGATTTGTTAATATAGTCAGATCATATTATGTTTCTACCCTCTATACTCTTATTATGAAGAATTGAATCTTTACCCTTTGAAGTTTTGTCTTGTCGGATTGAATATTCAGAGATGAGAACACATGATATATGTCTTGTGGTATGACTACTGAGGTGACAATTGGGGTATCTTATTGATTCACATGACATATGTTATGGCATTCAACTCGCAGATTCCCGCGGTGATATTGGGGCAATCTATGCATAGGGGTTGATGCATGTTTTTCTCCAGTAGAAACTTTGGGGTCTCTTTGTAATTCCTTGTGTAGATTGAGTATTATGAATATGAATTTGCTTTGGTGTTATTCTAGTAAGAACTCTAGGATAGATCAAACGGGAAGAATAGCTTTGAGGTAGTCTCGTACCGTACAAACAATATCTATCTTTTGTTCTCTGCTAATAGGAACTCGGGAGTGATTCTTTATTACACTTTGAGGGATAATCATATGATCCAACTAAATTAGCACTGTTGAGAAATTGCACTCACGAAAGTACGGACCCTAGGCCTCATTTTTAAGCATTGCAACACCGTTTTTGTGCCCTTTTACTATTAGTGACCTTGCTGTTTTTATAATTTCAGATTACAAAAACCAATATATACCATCCATATTACACTTTTATCACCATCTCTTCGTCGAACTAGTGCACCTATACAATTTGCCATTGTATTGGGTCTGTTGGGGACACAAGAGATTGCTTGTATTTGGTTGCAGGGTCGTTTGAGAGAGACCATCTTCATCCTACACCTCTCATGGATTGATAAACCTTAGATCATCCACTTGAGGGAAAATTGCTGAAGTCCTACAAAACTCTGCGCTTGGAGGCCCAACACGTGTCTACAAGAATAAAGTTGCGTAGTAGACATAAGCTCCCACTAAGCTTTTGTATCTGGTACTCAAGGGTTTTCCCTTAGTGAGTGACAGTTTTTCTGTGCTAGATAGTGGTGTTGGTGAAGGCTTACATCCTTGCAACCTAACTCCTTACCAGATTAGTAGCATACTTTTCCTGAGAGAGATGAAGACGGTGTCCATGTCTTTTTATTTCAATTCCTAGAAAGAAGTGTAGATCTCCTAGACCCTTAAGAGAAAACTCAGCACTCAAATCCTTTAGCAGACCTGACACAGCTTCATCATATGAACTTGTGACAATGATATCATTAATGTAAATAAGAAAAAATATGGAGGTATTTGACTTATTGTAAATGAACAAGGATGTGTCAGAATTTGAAGGAAGAAAACCAAGTGCCTGCAGTTTCTAACTCAGTCATGAGTACCACGCCCTGGGAGCCTGTTTCAGTCCATATAGAGCTTTGTCAAGCTTGCATACATAGGATGGTTTGCTTTTACTTTCAAACCCAGGAGGTTTCTTCATATATACTTCCTCTTCTAGAACACCATGGAGGAACGCGTTCTGTACATCTAGCTGTCTAAGGCACCATCCCCTGGAAACAGCAATAGACAATACAAGGCGAATAGTGGCAGCTTTAACAACGGGACTAAAGGTGTCCTCATAGTCTATGCCATACCGTTATTGAAAGTCCTTTGCAACAAGTCTGGCCTTGTAGCGATCTATGGTTCCATCATATTTTCTCTTTATTATGAAACCCCATTTGCAATCAATCAAATTTTTACCTCGCCATGGGGGAACCAAATGCCATGTTTGATTTTTGCGGAGTGCCATGTATTCTTCTTCCATGGCCTTCTTCCACCGTGTATCGCTGAATGCCTCCTCAGGAGTGCTAGGTTCACCTGTGGAACATGCCAAACCAAACTTCACAAGTTGTTTGTAATTAACAGGTTTAATTACCCCTTTTGTAGACGTGTACGTGGGACAGTAGCTATAGGGAGCGCAGAAGATCCTGCTGACACATGATTCTTACCTTCCTATGCTAGTTGATTCTTGCCCCCATAATTTGTTTGCTCATAAAATCCCTATGCATAGGAAGTATGTTAGGCTTAAATGTGTTTGCCATGTGATTCATGATGCTCTTGTTATGTTTCAATTCTTACCTTTTATGCGAGCATCATTGAAATCATCATGCCTAGCTTAAAAGGCATTAAATAGAAGCGCTTGCTGGGAGGCAACCCAACACTTTCACCTACTGTTTTTGCATGTTCACATGATTATTCAACTGTATTGATCATGTTTTATAGCTTTTGTTTCAATAAAGTGCCAAGTAAAGCCTTTGGGATCATGTTGGGTGATAGTTGATTTGACTTTGCTGAAAAACAAAAACTTTTGCGCTCATGAAAATAGGTCTCATTTTTAACAGAAGAGTGTTATTGAGTTGATTCTTTTTTCAGAAGTTTAATATAAAAATTTCTCACGTGGTCATAGTTTTTTCATAATTTTTAGATTAGCGTAAGTATGGTAGTTATCCAGATCATTACAGACTGTTCTGTTTTTGACAGATTCTGTTTCCAATGCATAGTTTTCTTGCTTTCTTGTTTCTATGGCTTATATTGCTCAATATAAATTGTGTAAATGATATGCTACAGTAAGAATTGTCTGAAAACAATTATGAATCTTGTCTTTTACAGTACCAAAGTGAAATGGTTTGCTCTTTATCATACTAACCTATCTCACGAAGTTCCGTTAAGTTTTGTGTGATTGAAGTTTTCAAGTTTTGGGTGAGATATTGATATGGGGAGAATAAGGAGTGACAAGACCCTAAGCTTGGATATTCCCAAGTAACCCCAGGGTAATATTCAAGTAAGATCCAAGCAACTAAGCTTGGGGATGCCCCGGAAGGCATCCCCTCTTTCGTCTTCAACATTACCGGTAACCTCACATGGAGCTATGTTTCCATTCGTCAAATTATATGAGTTTTACTTGGAGCTTCATTTAATTTTGTTAGAATTTTATTTATTTTATTTATAATAGTGTTTTGCATCTTTTATTTCAATAAAAGTGGCATTGATAGACTTTGCTATGCTTATCTTGCAAGTATACATGTTGCTGTTTGAAAACAGAAAGTTTATTGATGTTGCAAAAATTCCCGAGGAAAGTCAGAATGTGATAAAATGTTGATTTTTTGCATAATAAGATCTGATAAATTTTCTATAGTGTGGTAGAATTTCATAATGTTTGTAGTTGAATAAGTATTAATACTCTTGCATTCTTTACAGACTATACTGTTTTGGGAGATTGTTGTTATGTTTGCATTGTTTGCACATGTTTGCTTGTTTAATGATTCTATTTGATGATAGGAGTATTAAATATGAAGAGGCATTTAGTATGCAATGTTGAATAATAATTTTAGTGATTTTCAATAGTACAGAATGATAAGGTTTTTGCATTAGTTTATACTAACTTATCTCACGAGTTCTTGTTGAGTTTTGTGTGGACGAAGCTTTTGAGATTTCGGAAAACCGTAATATGAGAGGAATTATGGAGACACAAAAGCTCAAGCTTGGTAATTCCCAAGGCATCCCAAGATAATATTTCAAGAAGTCTCAAGCATCTAAGCTTGGGGATGCCCCGGTAGGCATCCCACCTTTCTTCTTCAACAATTATCGATTAGTTTCAGTTGAGCCTAAGTTTTTGCTTCTTCACATGATGACTGCTATTCTTGGAATTCCATTTTATTTTCATTTTGCCTGCTGATTTAATAAAATACTTAGATCTGAAAGTTTTAAATAAAATATAGTCCTCAAATAGTTGCCAAGGAGGCTAAGTAAGCGGCATTCACATCCCGTCAACGAAGCTCTTTTCTATGTCATTTACTCTTGTGCTTCACTTATATCCTATGAGTAAATCATATCATGCCTAGTGGTAGCTTCACATTGGGTTTAGAAAGTGAAATATTTTGAGGCTTGACAATCACAATATCGGTCATAGAAGCAATTCACGAATAATTAGTATAAGGGAGAGAACTTTCACAAACAAATACACTATCTTGGAAATATTTTGTGATTGTGAGTCCCCATCAAAATATTATATGCCAAAATTGTTGATGTTGGACAAGGAAGACAACGTAATGGTTTATCTTGGTCCATATTCACATAGAGGTTATATTTTCATAGATCCTTCTGTTGTGAAACGTAGTAATTTCAAAAAAAATCCTATGCACACGCAAGATCATGGTGATGCATAGCAATGAGAGGGGAGAGTGTTGTCCATGTACCCTCATAGACCGTAAGTGGAAGTGTTACGACAACGCGGTTGATGTAGTCGTACGTCTTCACGATCGACCGATCCTAGTACCAAACGTACGACACCTCCGCGATCTGCACACGTTCGGCTCGGTGATGTCCCACGAACTCACAATCTAGTAAAGCTTCGAGGGATAGCTTCGTCAGCATGACGGCGTGATGACGGTGATGATGAAGTTACCGGCGCAGGGCTTCGTCTAATCACTGCAACGATATGACCAAGGTGGAATATGGTGGAGGGGGGCACCGCACACAGCTTGGAACAATCAACTTGTGTGTTCTAGGGTGCCCCTGCCCCTGTATATAAAGGAGCAAGGGCGGAGGCCGGCCGGCCCTAGTGGCGCCCAAGGAGAGGAGGAATCCTCCTCCTAGTAGCAGTTGGATTCATCCTTTCCTAGTCCTGCTAGGAAGGGGGAAGGGGGAAGGAAAGAGAGGGAGAGGGAGAGGGAAAGAGGGGCCGCGCCCCCTCCCCTAGTCCTATTCGGACTCCCCTTGAGGGGGCACCTCCTGGGCTTCTGCCCTCTCTCTCCCCTAAGGCCCACTAAGGCCCAATACTTCCCCGGGGGGTTCTGGTAACCCCTCCGACACTCCGGTTTTCTCTAAAATTAGCCGAAACACTTCCGATGTCCGAATATTGCCGTCCAATACATCAATCTTTATGTCTCGACCATTTCGAGACTCTTCGTCATGTCCGTGATCATATCCGGGACTCCAAACTATTTTCGGTACATCAAAACACATAAACTCATAATACCGATCATCATCGAACGTTAAGCATGCAGACCCTACTGGTTCGAGAACTATGTAGACATGACCGAGATACGTCTCCGGTCAATAACCAATAACGGAACCTGGATGCTCATATTGGCTCCTACATATTCTACGAAGGTCTTTATCGGTCAAACCGCATAACAACATACGTTGTTCCCTTTGTCATCGGTATGTTACTTGCCCAAGATTCGATCGTTGGTATCTCAATACCTAGTTCAATCTTGTTATCGGCAAGTCTCTTTACTCGTTCCATAATGCTACATCTCGTAACTAACTCATTAGCTACATTGCCTGCAAGGCTTATAGTGATGTACATTACCGAGAGGGCCCAGAGATACCTCTCCGACAATCGAAGTGACAAATCCTAATCTTGATCTATGCCAACTCAAGAATCACCATCGGAGACACCTGTAGAGCACCTTTATAATCACCCAGTTACGTTGTGACATTTGGTAGCACACAAGTGTTCCTCCGGTATTCGGGAGTTGCATGATCTCGTAGTCATAGGAACATGTATAAGTTATGGAGAAAGCAATAGCAGCAAACTAAACAACCATCGTGCTAAGCTAACGGATGGGTCAAGTCAATCACATCATGTCTATGGTTAGGAAACATAACCATCATTGATTCAATGAGCTAGTCAAGTAGAGGCAAACTAGTGACACTCTGTTTGTCTATGTATTCACACATGTACTAAGTTTCCGGTTAATACAATTCTGGCATGAATAATAAACATTTATCATGATATAAGGAAATATAAATAACAAATTTATTATTGCCTCTAGGGCATATTTCCTTCAGTCTCCCACTTGCACTAGAGTCAATAATCTAGATTACATTATAATGATTCTTACACCCATGGAGTCTTGGTGCTGATCATGTTTTGCTCGTGAGGGAGGCTTAGTCAACGGGTCTGCAACATTTAGATCCGTATGTATTTTGCAAATCTCTATGTCTCCCTCCTTAACTTGATCACGGATGGAATTGAAGTGTCTCTTGATGTGCTTAGTTCTCTTGTGAAATCTGGATTCCTTTGCCATGGCAATTGCACCAGTATTGCCACAAAAGATTTTCATTGGACCCGATGCGCTAGGTATGAAACCTAGATCAGATATGAACTCCTTCATACAGACTCCTTCATTTGCTGCTTCCGAAGCAGCTATGTATTCCGCTTAACACGTAGATCCTGCCACGACGCTCTCCTTGGAACTGCACCAACTGACAGCTCCACCATTTAATAAAAATACTTATCTAGTTTGTGACTTAGAGTCATCTAGATCAGTGTCAAAGCTTGCATCGACGTAACTGTTTACAACGAGCTCTTTGTCACCTCCATATACGAGAAACATATCCTTAGTCCTTTTCAAGTATTTTAGGATACGTGTTCTTGACCGCTGTCTAGTGATCCACTCCTGGATTACGTTGGTACCTCCTTGCTAAACTGATAGCAAGGCACACATCAGGTCTGGTACACAGTATTGCATACATGATAGAGCCTATGGCTGAACCATAGGGAACACCTTTCATTTTCTCTCTATCTTCTGTAGTGGTTGGGCATTGAGTCTGACTCAACTTCACACCTTGTAATATAGGAAAGAACCCTTTCTTTACCTGATCCATTTTGAACTTCTTCGAAACTTTATCAAGGTATGTGCTTTGTGAAAGTCCAATTAAGCGTCTTGATCTATCTCTATAGATCTTGATGCCCAATATATAAGCAGCTTCACCGAGGTCTTTCATTGAAAAATTCTTATTCAAGTATCCTTTTATGCTATTCAAAAATTCAATATCATTTCCGATCAATAATATGTCAACTACATATAATATCAGAAATGCTACGGAGCTCCCACTCACTTTCTTGTAAATACATGCTTCTCCAAAAGTCTGTATAAAACCATATGCTTTGATCACGCTATCAAAGCGTATATTCAAACTCTGAGAGGCTTGCACCAGTCCATAAATGGATCGCTGGAGCTTGCACACTTTGCTAGCTTCTTTTGGATCGACAAAACCTTCTGGTTGCATCATATACAACTCTTCTTTAAGGTAACCATTAAGGAATGCAGTTTTGACATCCATTTGCCAAATTTCATAATCATAAAATGCGGCAATTGCTAACATGATTTGGACGGACTTAAGCATCTCTACGGGTGAGAAGGTCTCATCATGGTCAACTCCTTGAACTTGTCGAAAACCTTTTGCAACAAGTCGAGCTTTGTAGACAGTAATATTACCATCAGCGTCAGTCTTCTTCTTGAAGATCCATTTATTCTCTATGGCCTGCCGATCATCGGGCAAGTCAACCAAAGTCAACACTTTGTTTTCATACATGGATCCCATCTCAGATTTCATGGCCTCAAGCCATTTTGCGGAATCTGGGCTCATCATCGCTTCCTCATAGTTCGTAGGTTCGTCATGGTCAAGTAACATGACTTCCGGAACAGGATTACCATACCACTCTAGTGCAGATCTTACTCTGGTTGACCTACATGGTTCGGTAGTAACTTGATCAGAAGTTTCATGACCATCATCATTAGCTTCCGCACTTACTGGTGTAGGAATCACTGGAACTGATTTTAGTGATGAACTACTTTCCAATAAGGCAGAAGGTACAATTACCTCATCAAGTTCTACTTTCCTCCCACTCACTTCTTTTGAGAGAAACTCCTTCTCTAGAAAGGATCCATTCTTAGCAACGAATATCTTGCCTTCGGATCTGTGATAGAAGGTGTACCCAACAGTCTCCTTTGGGTATCCTATGAAGACACATTTCTCCGATTTGGGTTCAAGTTTATCAGGTTGAAGCTTCTTCACATGAGCATCGCAGCCCCAAACTTTAAGAAACGACAACTTGGGTTTCTTGCCAAACCATAGTTCATAAGGTGCCATCTCAATAGATTTAGATGGTGGCCTATTTAACGTGAATGCATCCGTCTCTAAACCATAACCCCAAAACGATAGCGGTAATTCAGTGAGAGACATCATAGATCGCACCATATCTAATAAAGTGCGGTTACGACGTTCGGACACACCATTATGTTGTGGTGTTCCAGGTGGGTTGAGTTGCGAAACTATTCCGCATTGTTTCAAATGAAGTCCAAACTCATAACTAAAATATTCACCTCCACGATCAGATCGTAGAAACTTGATTTTCTTGTTACAATGATTTTCCACTTCACTCTGAAATTCTTTGAAGTTTTCAAATGTTTCAGACTTATGTTTCATTAAGTAGATATACCCATATCTGCTCAAATCATCTATGAAGGTGAGAAAATAATGATACATAATAACCCACAAGTATAGGAGATCACAACATTTTTCGAGGGTAGAGTATTCAACCCAAATTTATTGATTCGACACACGGGGAGCCAAAGAATATTCTCAAGTATTAGCACCTGAGTTGTCAATTCAACCACACCTGGAAACTTAATATCTGCAGCAAAGTGTTTAGTAGCAAAGTAATATGATAGTAGTGGTAACGGTAGCAAAAGTAATATTTTTGGTTTTATAGTGATTGTAACAGTAGCAACGGAAAATTAAATAAGCGAAGAACAATATATGAAAAGCTCATAGGCAATGGATCAGTGATGGATAATTTTGTCGGATGCGATCAATCATGCAATAGTTATAACATAGGGTGACACAGAAGTAGCTCCAGTTCATCAATGTAATGTAGGCATGTATTCTGAATATAGTCATACGTGCTTATGGAAAAGAACTTGCATGACATATTTTGTCCTACCCTCCCGTGGCAGCGGGGTCCTTTTGGAAACTAAGGGATATTAAGGCCTGCTTTTAATAGAGTACCAGACCAAAGCATTAACACATAGTGAATACATGAACTCCTAAAACTATGGTCATCACCGGTAAGTATCCCGACTATTGTCACTTCGGGGTTAACGGATCATAACACATAATAGGTGACTATAGACTTGCAAGATAGGATCAAGAACTCACATATATTCATGAAAACATAATAGGTTCAGATCTGAAATCATGGCACTCGGGCCCTAGTGACAAGCATTAAGCATAGCAAAGTCATAGCAACATCAATCTCAGAACATAGTGGATACTAGGGATCAAACCCTAACAAAACTAACTTGATTACATGAAAAATCTCATCCAACCCATCACCGTCCAGCAAGCCTACGATGGAATTACTCACGCACGACGGTGAGCATCATGAAATTGGTGATGGAGGAAGGTTGATGATGACGATGGTGATGGATTCCCCTCTCCGGAGCCCCGAACAGACTCCAGATCAGCCTTCCCAAGAGAGATTAGGGCTTGGCGGCTGCTATGTATCGTAAAACGCGATGATACCTTCTCTCTGATTTTTTTTCTCCTCGAATATGAATATATAGAGCTGGAGTTGAGGTTGGACGAGCACCAGGGGGCCCACGAGGCAGGGGGGCGCGCCCCCACCCTCGTGGACAGGGTGTTCTTTCGCCAGTATTTTTATATATTCCAACAATAATCTCCGTAAATTTTCTGGTCATTCTGAGAACTTTTATTTCTGCACAAAAATAACACTATGGCAATTCTGCTGAAAACATCGTCTGTCAGGGTTAGTTCCATTGAAATCATGCAAGTTAGAGTCCAAAACAAGGGCAAAGGTGTTTGTAAAAGTAGATACGACAGAGACGTATCAACTCCCCCAAGCTTAAACCTTTGCTTGTCCTCAAGCAATTAAGTTGATAAACTGAAAGTGATAAAGAAAAACTTTTACAAACTCTATTTGCTCTTGTTGTTATAAATATGTAAAGCCAACATTCAAGTTTTCAGCAAAGATTATGAACTAACCATATTCACAATAACATTTAGGTCTCATGTTTACTCATATCAATGGCATAATCAACTAGCGAGCAATAATAATAAATCTTGGATGACAACACTTTCTCAAAACAATCATAATATGATATAACAAGATGGTATCTCGCTAGCCCTTTCTGAGACTGCAAAACATAAATGCAGAGCACCTTTAAAGATCAAGGACTAACTAGACATTGTAATTCATGGTAAAAGAGATCCAGTCAAGTCATACTCAATGTAAACTAACGATAATACATGCAAATGACAATGCTGCTCCCCAACTGGTGCTTTTTAATAAGAGGATCATGACTCAACATAAAAGTAAATGGATAGGCCCTTCCCAGAGGGAAGCAGGGATTTGTAGAGGTACGAGAGCTCGATTTTGAAAAAGAGATGAATAATATTTTGAGCGATATACTTTCATTGTCAACATAACAACCGACAGATCTCGATATCTTCCAGGCTACACACATTATAGGCGGTTCCTGATACGTCCATTTTGCATCATGCTTTTATATCGATATTTATTGTATTATGGGCTGTTATTACACATTATGTCACAGTACTTATGCCTATTCTCTCTTATTTTACAAGGTTTACATGAAGAGGAGAATGCCGATAGCAGGAATTCTGCGCTGGAAAAGGAGCAAATATTAGAGACCTATTCTGCACAGCTCCAAAAGTCCTGAAACTTCACGGAAGTCATTTTTGGAATTAATAAACAAAACTGGAGAAATAATCCACCAGAGGGGGCCCACACTCTGGCCACGAGGGTGGGGGAACGCCCTACCCCCCTGGGCGCGCCCCCTGCTTCGTGGGCCCCCTGGTGGCCCTCTGATGCCCATCTTCTGCTATATGAGGTCTTTCATCCGAGAAAAAAATCATAAGCAAGCTCATGGGATGAAACTCCGCCGCCACGAGGCGGAACCTTGGCGGAACCAACATAGGTCTCCGAGGGAGCTGTTCTGTCGGGGAAACTTCCCACCGGGAGGGGGAAATCATCACCATCGTCATCACCAACGATACTCTCATCGGGAGTGGGTCAATCTCCATCAACATTTTCACCAGCACCATCTCATCTCAAACGAAAGTTCATCTCTTGTATCCAATCTTTGTATCCAAACCTCATATTGGTACCTGTGGGTTGCTAGTAGTGTTGATTACTCCTTGTAGTTGATGCTAGTTGTTTTACTTGGTGGAAGATCATATGTTCAGATCCATTATGCATATTAATACCCCTCTGATTGTGAACATGAATATGCTTTGTGAGTAGTTATGTTTGTTCCTGAGGACATGGGAGAAGTCTTGCTATAAGTAGTCATGTGAATTTGGTATTCGTTCGATATTTTGATGAGATGTATGTTGTCATCCCTCTAGTGGTGTTATGTGAACGTCGACTACATGACACTTCACCATTGTTTGGGCCTAGAGGGAGGTATTGGGAAGTAATAAGTAGATGATGGGTTGCTAGAGTGAAAGAAGCTTAAACCCTAGTTTATGCGTTGCTTCGTAAGGGGCTGATTTGGATCCATATGTTTCATGCTATGGTTAGCTTTACCTTAATACTTCTGTTGTAGTTGCGGATGCTTGCAATGGGGGTTAATCATAAGTGGGATGCTTGTCCAAGTAAGGACAGTACCCAAGCACCGGTCCACCCACATATCAAATTATCAAAGTACCGAACGCGAATCATATGAACATGATGAAAACTAGCTTGACGATAATTCCCATGTGTCCTCGGGAGTACTTTACTTCATATAAGAGTTTGTCCAGGCTTGTCGTTTGCTACGAAAAGGATTGGGCCCTCCTGCTGCACCTTGTTTACTTTTATTACTTTCTACTCGTTACAAATTACCTTATCACAAAACTATCTGTTACCGATAATTTAAGTGCTTGTAGAGAATACCTTACTGAAAACTGCTTATCATTTCCTTCTGCTCCTCGTTGGGTTCGACACTCTTACTTATCGAAAAGGCTACTATAGATCCCCTATACTTGTGGGTCATCAAGACTCTTTGGTGCCGTTGCCAGGGAGTGAAGCGCCTTTGGTAGGTGGAATTTGGTAAGGAAAAATTTATATAGTGTGCTGAAATTTACTGTCACTTGTTACTATGGAACATAATCCTTTGAGGGGCTTGTTCGGGGTATCTTTACCCTGACCAGTAGAGCAAAGAGTTGCTCCTCAACCTACTGAACCTACTGAAAATTTTTACCTTGAAATTCCTTCGGCTATGATAGAGAAACTTCTAGCTAATCCTTTCACAGGTGATGGAACATTACATCCCGATTTGCACCTAATCTATGTGGATGAAGCTTGCGGATTATTTAAGCTTGCAGGTATGCCCGATGATGTTATCAAGAATAAGGTCTTCCCTTTATCTTTGAAGGGAGAGGCATTGACATGGTATAGGCTATGTGATGATATGGGATCATGGGACTACAAGTGATTGAAACTGGAATTTCATCAAAAGTTTTATCCTATGCATCTTGTTCATCGTGATCGTAATTATATATATAATTTTTGGCCTCGCGAAGGAGAAAGCATCGCTCAAGCTTGGGGGAGGCTTAAGTCAATGTTATATTCATGCCCCAATCATGAGCTCTCAAGAGAAATGATTATTCAAAATTTTTATGCTCGGCTTTCTCTCAGTAATCGCTCCATGCTGGATACTTCTTGTACTGTATCTTTTATGATGAAGACTATTGACTTCAAATGGGATTTATTGGAAGGAATTAAACACAAGTCTGAAGATTAGGACCTCGACGAAGGTAAGGAGTCAGGTATAACACCTAAGTGTGATTATGTTAAATCTTTTATGGATACCGATGCTTTCCGTGAATTTAGCACTAAATATGGACTTGACTCTGAGATAGTAGATTCTTTCTGTGAATCCTTTCTTACTCATGTTGATCTCCCAAAGGAGAAGTGGTTTAAATATAATCCTCCCACTGAAGTAAAAGTAGTTGCACCTATTAAAGTTGAAGAAAAGACTATCATTTATGATGATCCTATTGATCCAGCTGCTTATATCGAGAAGCCACCTTTCCCTGTTAGAATAAAGGATCATGCTAAAGCTTCAACTGTAGTCAACAAAAGTAACATTAAGACACCTAAACCCCCTGAGCAAATTAAAGTTGAACCTAAAATAGCTATGGTTAAATATCTCTTGGCCGATAATATTGATGGGCATGTTATTTACTTCTCCAACGAAGCTGCTAGAATTGCTAGACCTGATGCTAAAAATAAACATAGACCTGTTGTAGGCATGCCTGTTGTCGGTGTCCAAACCGGCGGATGTCGGGTAGGGGGTCCCAAACTGTGCATCTAAGGCGGATCGTAACAGGAGGCAGGGGACACGATGTTTACCCAGGTTCGGGCCCTCTTGATGGAGGTAATACCCTACGTCCTGCTTGATTGATCTTCATGATATGAGTATTACAAGATTTGATCTACCACGAGATCGTAGAGGCCAAACCCTAGAAGCTAGCCTATGGTATGATTGTATCTTGTCCTACGGACTAAACCCTCCAGTTTATATAGACACCGGAGGGGGCTAGGGTTACACAAAGTCGGTTACATGGGAGGAGATCTACATATCCGTATTACTAAGCTTGCCTTCCACGCCAAGGAGAGTCCCATCCGGACACGGGGCGAAGTCTTCAATCTTGTATCTTCACAGTCCAACAGCTCGGTCAAAGGATATAGTCCGGCTGTCCGGAGACCCCCTAATCCAGGACTCCCTCAGTAGCCTCCGAACCAGGCTTCAATGACGATGAGTCCAGCGCGCAGATTGTCTTCGGCATTGCAAGGCTGGTTCTTCTCCAAATTCTGAATATCTGCTGAGTAGTGTCCGACTCCCCATAAATGTTGCACTTCTTGGCTTCTGCGCCCAATAAGGGCTATCTTCCACGTGTTGAGCGAA
Organism: Triticum urartu; assembly: GCF_056163025.1. Lineage (NCBI taxonomy): Eukaryota > Viridiplantae > Streptophyta > Magnoliopsida > Poales > Poaceae > Triticum > Triticum urartu. The sequence goes on from NC_141877.1 coordinate 499,188,938, forward strand.
TGCGAGGAGCCAGGGCATTTTTACATTCGCCACCCTAGCCATGTAAATAAACTGTCTATTAAAGGGACGGGGATTCTTAGATCCAAACCACATCATCCTCCCACAATGAGTATCCATCGGAGCGCGCTCGGAAAAATCCATTCCCACATGGCCGGCCATCGCAGATCCTCCGCCCGCTCCCATAGCCCTAAGCCTGGTGACTGGGAGAAGTGTTTCGTCCCGCACAGCCAATTAGTAGAGTTGCAGACCCAGGGATTTTTCCTCCAGCATATATGGTCCCCGTTCGAGCCGGGCTCGCCACCTATTATGGCGGGGAGCAAGCGGAGAGCTTCCCCAATCCCTCCAAGGGGGAGCGAGTATGCCTTGTCCCTTATTTACTAAGGGGACTTGGATTTCCAATCCACCCATTCCTCCGTGGGCTCCTGGAGTTTTACGGCCTCTAGTTGCATAATTTCACCCCCGCTTCCATATTACACATTGCTGGTTATGTTGCCCTTTCTGAGCTGTTTCCGGGCTGCGAGGCTCATTTCGAGCTGTGGAAGAGGCTATTCTGCCTTGTGCCCCGTACACAGGAGGGGTCACTATATCAAGTGTGTGGAGCCGAAATATGGCGCATCGCTGGGACCGGCTACCTGTCCGGTACCCCGAAGAAGACGTCCGAAGACCGGCCTTCGGAGTGGTTTTACATGGATGACGTCCCCCTTCCAGATCCTATTTGGAGGGGTCTTCCCAAGTTCAACAATGCTCCTCTGAAGAAACGCCGAAGCTGGCGCCCACGGAGCCCCCAGGAGGAAGACAACGGAGAAGTCCTTTACCTGATGGACCGGATTAAAGTGTTGGCTCAATCAGGATTGACAATAATCGAGGTTATGTCAATATGCATAATGCGGGGGGTGCACCCACTTCAATATCAAGGGCACCCCCTGTGGTGCTTCAACAAGGAAGATGATGCCACCCGCTGCGGGCGTAAGGGACCGGACTCCGCTGCTGCTCTAGCAAAAATTCTGTCTGAGTTGTTCAAGGGAGAGGAAGAGGGGTTCATCCGTATTAAGCCACGGGATGGATTCTCCATGTACAACCCTCCAAGCTGGGTGAGCTGTCACTCCTTACTCCCAACCTTCCTGCATTCTTCATCATAAATACTCACCTTGCCGTTTCACGGCAGGAACTGCGAAAAGCTGTAAGAGAGGTCAACATCCCACCTCCACAACCGGAGGACCCTGACCGGGCCCTCAATCCTAGACTCGAAGAGGATCTGGACATATTTGTGGAGCTGATAGACAGGACATTCTATCAATTGAGCTGCGATGACGCCATGGTGGCCATCATGGCCGACTATCCTGGGCTACTCCCTGCATCGCATGTAAGAAAAAACTAGAGTCCCAACTTCCGAGAAGGATCCCCTTTTATGCACTTCACCTACCGTACACATATGGTGTTTTACAGGGAAGACCTTTGGGACGCCATGCCGAACCCGCAGTGACTCGCCGACAAGGGGCACCGAAGCCGGGTAGGCCAAAAAGGAAGGCGGTCAGGACTGAGACGCCGTCGCAGAGGTATGATAAAAAACATTGCTTTGTGGTTGTCGTCTTTCTTAAAATATAATGACGTCCATGTTTCCTAGTAGAAAAAATGCTCGCCGGAATATGTCCGGAGAGGTTGCTGATCACGCCTCCACCAGTCAGGCTCCAGGGCCGGACATAGAGGTGGAAGCTAACACGGGGCGAACGCCGAATGCTCCTCCTACAGAGGATGCGAACAGACTATCCGCTACTAATTCCGAAGTGGAGAGCGCCATGAATCACAGGCGTTGCCGGGCCGTACTCCATGACGCTTGTTTCTCCCAAGAGGCGTTTGATGCCTTCAACTCAGGAGACGCGTACATCCGTGCTGTTCAAAATGGTCTAGCCAGAACCACGGACCAGTATGTAAGGGATATACGGGTAAGAAAATCTGACGATTATATATATATATATATATATATATCAGTAGCCCCTGAGACTTGTATCAGTTGACGCAACTGATTTAAGGATCATTATTTGTGCAGGTTCTCACAGAGAAGAATTCCCAATTGTCTAAAGAGCTGGAAGAGTGCAAGGCCCAGCTAGGGGCCGCTATTGCCGCGTTGAAGGAGTCCGAGAAGGGCCCTACTGGTAACACTTGTTTCCATTGCAAAGAATACAGGTAGCATATAGTATGCAGCATGCATGCAAAACTAACAATAGATCTTTTAGATGACCCCGGAGTGAATCCGGAGGCCGTCCCGGAGAATGCGGAACGTGCTGATCGATAGCTAAATGCTGGCAAGCGCGTGCTTACGCGAGTCAGGTAGGAGAAAAATAATCTCCAGGACGCCAATATCCAGCTGGGCATGGAACTAAAAGATGTCCGAGCCCAGCTTGCGAACTCGGTGATGGAGAATAAGCGGCTTCGACGCGGCATTTTCAGTAAGTTCTTTGAACGAACTTTGGAAGGAGTTCGGCGAAGAAACCGGCTAACAGAGTTATGTCTGCAGGTATGCTGACGGGTCGTCCCGCGGAGGAGATGCCCAGGTCTGCAGGTGATCTTCTACCAGAGCTCTCACAACTGCACGAACAAGTTCGGCAGGTGATGCAGGGAATTGCCTAAGCCTTGTGGCCATCCGCGTCCCTGCCAGGAGGCATGGGGGAGCTTATAGCGAAGCTCAAGGGAGTGCGGAGGCGCTTCCGGTTATGGAAGATATCGGCCTGCCCACAAGGTGCAAGGGAAGCCTGGGCTATGGTGAAGACGCGGTATACCAAAGCTGACCAAAACCACATGGCCGAGGTCGGACCTATGGGGCCCGATGGGAAAGAGATCCCCGTCAGTTTGGTGTATGACCAAGTAGAATTAGCCGCAAAGTATTCCCAATAGGATTGTAGGCTAGACAGCCTGTTGGATGGTATAGAAGAAGAATTTAATCAGTCTTAGTGACTGTGTACTTCAAGTGACATATATAATGTCCCTAGCCGGATTGTAAATCATTTGTCATGGCAGACCTTTTCGCTTCGACCTTTGGACCCGATAGTCCGGAGTGTATCCGAATACCCTCTCGGTTATGTAAAAAACCGGGGATGCATGGAAACTAGGCGTAGGGGTCATAAGTGCTTGAACAGACAAGTACCCAACTAGATATGTTATATTACATGGATAGTAAGAAACATCTTCCAGGGAGAATAGTTCCGTTAGGGGTTCCTTTCCCTGGGTACGCATGCCCTAAAGTGCATGTCCGGACTGCGAGCGGAGACGCAGGAAAAAAATCTGGGGGCATATATGGAAAATAAATAACAATCATCTTTTGTTCGCCGACCAAATATTCCCTTAAGAACGCTAGCTTTTGGCTTCACCAAGTCTGAGGTACACATCCGGCTGACCCGGCAGTAATAATCGCAGAGGTGCTCCCCTTATGCCCTAACCGAATTAACGGGAACGTAGGGCATAAATACAAGAGCCAGGCAACCTAGTTTGGCCAAAACTTAAGTCATATCAATGCATATAATGGTGAAAAAGGTACATGTGGAATAATAACACATGTGCGGGGCATAAAGCCTAGAAAAATAGTTATATTAAGCTTCTGTATAAGAAGCCCCCAGGTATAATGAGCGCGGTTAGCGCGTCAAGATTGTGTAACCAAGACACAAGTTTGGCCTTTTAAGGCAATAAGGAGAATAAAAAGAGAGAAAGAGAGAAAAGACAGATAATTGATATGCAAAAAATTGACGGAGGTAAGGAGACGAACATAGAGACCGGCACTAGGTGTAGAATCTTCGGTGTCTGGCTGTGTTCCATGGGTTTGGCTCGAGTCTATTATCCGATGCATCCTGCAGAAGGTACGCTCCACCGGTCAGAACCTGGTCAATAATGAAGGGACATTCCCATTTGGGCTTGAGCTTGTTCTTTTTCTTCTCTGGCATGCATAGAACTAGTTCGCCAACGTTATATGTTTTGGCCCGTACTTCTCTGCTTTGATACCTTCGAGCCTGTTGCTGATAGAATGCGGAACATGCTTTTGCCACATCGCGCTCCTCCTCCAGGGCGTCCAAACTATCCTGCCGATCGAGCTCGGCCTCTTTTTCTTCATACATGCGCACTCGAGGTGAGTCATGGATTATGTCGCAAGGTAGAACCGCCTCTGCGCCGTACACCATAAAAACGGTGTGTATCCGGTAGTGCGATTCGGCGTGGTCCGCAACCCCCATAGTACGGAGTCGAGCTCCTCTACCCAGTGCATGTTTGATTCCTTTAAGGACCGCACTAATCTGGGTTTGATGCCGCTCATGATAAGAGCATTTGCTCGCTCGACTTGACTGTTAGTTTGCGGGTGATAGACATAAGCATAATTGAGCTTGATGCCCATTTTGCTGCACCAAAGTTTCACCTCGTCGGCTCAAAAGTTTGTGTCGTTGTCAGTGATGATGCTGTGAGGGATGCCATAATGGTGTACAGCCCCAGCTATGAAGTCTATCACCGGTCCGGATTCAGCCATTTTGACAGGTTTGGCTTCTATCCATTTGGTGAATTTATCCACCATGATCAGTAAGTATTTTTTCTTATGGGTTCCCCCTTTAAGGTGTCCGACCATATCAAGCCCCCAGACCGCAACGGGCCAAGTAATGGGGATTGTTTGGAGAGTGGTAGGCGGCATATGGCTTTGGTTTGCAAAAAGCTGGCAACCGACGCAATGTTGGACCAGATGTTGTGCATCTGCTCGGGCCGTTGGCCAATAGAAACCTGTACAGAAGGCCTTGCTTACAAGCGCCCAGGCTGCGGCATGATGGCTGCCGAGTCCAGCATGGATTTCTGCCAAAATCTTCAGCCCTTCATCTTCAGAGATGCACCTTTGAAGGACTCCGGTAGTGCTTTTCTTATAAAGCTCTCCCTCGTGGACCTTGTAGGCTTTAGATCGCCGCACTATGCAGCGTGCCTCATTTTGGTCCTTGGGTAGTTCCTGTCTGGTTAGGTATAGGCCAGGAATGGTTCTGTCCACGGGGCGATGACGACCATTATCACGTGGGCTGAAGGTGTTATTTCAATGGCAGAGCCTCCGATTGTATCAGAGTGTTCGGTATCTGATGTTGTGGCCAGGTCCGGACTATTGTTACCGGTGTCCCCTTCCCATACCACGGATGGCTTAAACAGTTTTTCCAGGAAGATGTTAGGTGAGACAGGGTCGCGCTTAGCGCCGATACGGGTGAGGATATCCGCCGCCTGATTGTTTTCCCGAGCCACATTGTGGAATTCAAGCCCCTTGAATCGGGCTGACATTTTGTGGACGGCATTGCGATATGCCGCCATTTTCGGATCCTTGGCATTGAAGTCTCTATTTATTTGAGATACTGCGAGGTTCGAGTCCCCACGCACATCCAGGCGTTGTATGCCCATGGAAACTGCCATCCGGAGACCGTGTAATAGGGCCTCATATTCGGCTACGTTATTGGAGTCTGTGTATAGTATTTGGAGTACGTATTGCACTGTATCTCTAGTGGGGGACGTCACAACAACGCCAGCCCCCAGACCAGCCAGCATTTTAGAGCCGTCGAAGTGCATGATCCAATTGGAGTATGCGCTGTACTCTTTAGGGAGTTCGGCTTCTGTCCATTCGGCGACGAAATCGGCCAGTACTTGTGACTTAATGGATCGCCGTGGTCTATATGTTATGTCGAACGGGAGGAGCTCGATAGCCCATTTGGCAATCCGGCCTGTGGCATCACGCTTGTTTATTATGTCATTGAGTGGTACTTCTGAGGCCACCATAATTGAACACTCTTGAAAGTAGTGTCATAATTTCCGGGATGCCATGAATACCGCGTATGCTATCTTTTGATAATGTGGGTATCGTGATTTGCATGGAGTGAGGACAGTGGATACATAATATACCAGCTTTTGAAGGGGGAATTTATGTTCGTCCATTTCTCGTTCGACGACGAGCACTGCGCTTACAACTTGGTGAGTTGCCGCTATATGTAACAACATTGGTTCGCCGACATCTGGCGCGGCCAATATTGGGTTGGTGGCCAAGATGGCTTTTATTTCTTCCAATCCGGCTGTGGCTGCATCCGTCCACTCGAAGTGTTCGGTGCGCCGAAGATAGCGATAGAGGGGGAGCGCCTTTTCTCCTAATCGGGAGATAAAGCGGCTTAAGGCCGCCACAAATCCAGTTAACTTCTGGATTTGCTTGAGGTCAGTTGGGATAGCCAACTGTGACAGAGCCCGGATCTTAGCCGGATTTGCTTCAATTCCTCTACTGGAGACGATAAAGCCCAGGAGCTTTCCGACGGGTATGCCGAAAACGCATTTTTCCGGATTGAGCTTAATGTCGTATGTTCGGAGATTGTCGAACGTGAGCCTCAAGTCATCTATTAAGGAGTTGACGTGTCTAGTTTTAACGACCACATCGTCGACATATGCCTCCACTGTTTTGCCGATTTGCTTTTCCGGACATGTCTGAATCATGCGCTGAAATGTTGCGCCGGTGTTTTTAAGCCCGAAGGGCATTGTGTTAAAATAGAAGGGGTCGTATGGAGTGATAAATGCCGTTGTAGCTTGATCGGACTCCGCCATCTTAATTTGGTGGTAACCGGAGTATGTGTCGAGGAAGCACAATGAGTCGTGTCCTGTGGTAGCGTCGATAATTTGAGCGATGCAATGTAGGGGGATGGGATCCTTTGGGCAAGCCTTATTAAGGTCCTTGAAGTCGACTCATAGGCACCAGGATTTGTCCTTCTTTGGTACCATCACCAGGTTTGCTAGCTAGTCCGGATGCTTTATTTCTCTAATGAATCCGGCCTCCAGTAACTTGGCTAGCTCCTCTCCCATGGCTTGTCGCTTAGGTTCGGAGAAACACCAAAGAGTCTGCTTGACCGGCTTGAATCCCTTTAGAATGTTAAGGCTATGCTCGGCCAGCCTGCGTGGGATTCCTGGCATGTCTGAAGGATGCCAGGCGAATATGTCCCAATTCTCGCGCAGGAACTCCCGTAGTGTGGCGTCTACAGCGGGGTTTAACTATGCCCCGATGGATGCCGTTTTTGTGGGGTCCGTTGGATGGACTTGGAATTTGACTATTTCATCCACTGGTTTAAAAGAGGTGGACTTGGATCTTTTGTCTAGTATCACGTCATCCCTGTCCACTTTGGAGCGCAGCATCGTTAATTCCTCCACCACAAGGGCTTCAGATAATGCCTTGAGGGCCAGTGCGGCTGTTTTGTTCTCGGCGCCGAGTGCTATGTCCGGATCACTAGCTAGAGCGATGATTCCATTGGGCCCGGGCATTTTGAGCTTCATGTACCCGTAATGGGTTATGGCTTGGAAAATCGTGAATGCCTCCCGCCCTAGAAGGGTGTGGTATCCACTACTGAATGGGGCCACTTGGAATGTAATTTCTTCGGACCTGTAATTCTCCGGAGTGCCAAATACCACATCTAGTGTGATTTTCCCAGCACAACGTGCCTCCCGACTAGGGATGATTCCTTGGAAGGTCGTGCTGCTTTGCTTAATACGGTTTCTGTCTATTTCCATTTTTTGAAGAGCATCCTCAGAAATGAGGTTTAGTCCGCTGCCGCCGTCCATGAGGACTTTAGTGAGCCGAAAGCCATCCACAATTGGACTGAGGACCAAGGCGGCTGGTGCTCGGGCTGTCCGGAATTTAGGTTCGTCACTGGCGTTGAAGGTGATAGCCGTGTCGCTCCATGGAGTTATTGCTGCCACGTGGAAGACTTCGGCAAGGCTACGGAGTGCTCACTTACGCCTATTATTTGAGGTGAAGGTCTCGAAGACTGTCAATACTATATTGTTACCCACGGGATGGTGCTCCGAGGTGTTTTGGATGAGGAGATCCTCACCGCTCTTGGCCACCTGCCGGAATACCCAACATGCTCTAAGGCTGTGTGTTGGTATGGTATCCGCTATACTATGAATTTTGCAGGGCCCGTTAAGCCATCCCTCCAATACGGTTCCACACCCTGTAGTGGGATTTTGCTTCTTTGTAATTGAGTCGGGCGACTTATGAGAGTGCACCCTTTTAGTTCGGACTGGGGGTCTTGTTAGAGCCGGATTATCCCAAAATTTTGTTTGGGTTTTCCAGGCGCTTTCCATCGCACAGTACTTCCATACTATGGCCGCCAAGTCAGCGAAGTGTTCTATGTCATGGCGACTTATGGCGTTGAGGATTCCCTTGTCCATGCAATTGTTGCAAAAGAATGAAATTGCGTCTTCCTCGCGACATTCCTTGAGCTTGTTCATTACAAGGAGTAATCTGGCCCAATAGTGATGTACTATCTCTTGGGGCTCTTGCCTAATGTGGGAAAGATCATTTGTATCTGGGTGGATGGGTGGATTTAAGTCCAGACCTTGACCCAATCTGAGACCCCGAGGCGGGGGAGTTTCCGATCTTGGAAGTTCGGGTTCCGGGATGTTGTCCCGCAGGTTCGGTATGCAGCCTGATTCTAGGTTCAGGGTTAGGGAAATGTCCTCCCGTGGGCGGGTATCCAGCTCGGAGAGCTCGGGAATCCGGACATAGTTCGTCCTCAGGATAGAGGGAGAATCGCCACATTGCTCCTCCACCACCGCTATCTGATGGGTGACTGGCGGAGAGTTAATTAATCTCCCTTTGGTCGGGTTTAAGCCCAATCTGATCGTAGTCCGTAGCGACTCCCAGAGCGGCGATGCGATCCAAGAGCTCGTTGAAAGAGGAGAGCTCCATTGGATCCATCTGCTCGGTGAATTTCGACCCGATGTGGAGGCTTTTTTCGATGACCCGAGAAGTCATCGTCGGCGCAGCGGCCGAGCGGGCGGATCTCGGGTAGGGGGTACCGAACTGTGCGTCTAAGGCGGATGGTAACATGAAGCAGGGACACGATGTTTACCCAGGTACGGGCCCTCTTGATGGAGGTAATACCCTACGTCCCGCTTGATTGATCTTGATGATATGAGTATTACAAGAGTTGATCTACCACGAGATCGTAGAGGCTAAACCCTAGAAGCTAGCCTATGGTATGACTGTATCTTGTCCTACGGACTAAACCCTCCGGTTTATATAGACACCGGAGGGTGCTAGGGTTACACAAAGTCGGTTACAAGAGAGGAGATCTACATATCTGTATTACCAAGCTTGCCTTCCACGCCAAGGAGAGTCCCATCCGGACATGGGACGAAGTCTTCAATCTTGTATCTTCATAGTCCAATAGTCCAGCCAAAGGATATAGTCCGGCTGTCCGGAGACCCCCTAATCCAGGACTCCCTCACCTGTTATTTCCGTTAAAATAGGAGATCATTGTTAGCATGACTTATGTGATATGGGTGCTAGTGCAAGTGCAATACCTCATTCCTTATACAAAGAAATTATGCATGATATTGCACCTGCTGAGATAGAAGAGATTGATGTCACAATTAAGCTTGCCAATAGAGATACTATTTCACCAGTTGGGATTGTTAGAGATGTTGAAGTCTTGTGTGGGAAAATTAAATATCCTACTGATTTTATTGTTCTTGGTTCCCCACAAGATGACTTTTGTCCCATTATATTTGGTAGACCCTTCTTGAATACTGTTAATGCTAAGATAGACTGCAATAAGGATACAGTTTCTGTTGGTTTAGGGGATATGTTTCATGAGTTTAATTTTGCTAAATTTAGTAGACAACCCCGTGATGAGGAATTGCCTAGTAAAGATGAAATTATTGGTCTTGCTTCTATTGCCGTGCCTCCTACTGATCCTTTAGAACAATATTTTTATTCCATGAAAATGATTTGTTTATGAATGAAAGAAGGGAAATAGATGAAGTATTATTTAAATAGGGTCCTATTCTGAAACACAACTTGCCTGTTGAAATCCTAGGGGATCCTCCTCCACCTAAGGGTGATCCCGTCTTTGAGCTTAAACCATTGCCTAATACTCTAAAATATGCTTATCTTGATGAAAAGAAGATATATCATGTTATTATTAGTGCTAACCTTTCAGAGCATGAAGAAGAAAAATTATTGATAACTCTGAAGAAGCATTGTGCTGCTATTGGATATACTCTTGATGATCTTAAGGGCATTAGTCCCACTCTACGTCAACACAAAATAAAATTGGATAAAGACGCCAAACCAGTTATTGATCACCAACGACGGCTAAATCCTAAGATGAAAGAAGTGGTATGAAAGGAAATATTAAAGCTCCTTGAAGCAGGTATAATTTATCCCATTGCTGATAGTCAGTGGGTAAGTCATGTCCATTGTTTCCGTAATAAGGGAGGTATTACTGTCATTCCTAATGATAAAGATGAATTGATTCCGCAAAGAATTATTACAGGTTATAGGATTGTGATTGATTTCCGAAAATTAAATAAAGCTACTAAAAAAGATCATTACCCTTTGCCTTTCATTGATCAAATGCTAGAAATATTATCCAAACATACACATTTTTGCTTTCTAGATGGTTACTCTGGTTTCTCTGAAATACGCGTGTCAGCTGATGATCAAGAAAGGACTACTTTTACTTGCCCTTTCGGTACCTTTGCTTATAGACGTATGCCTTTTGGTCTATGTAATGCACCTCCTACTTTTCAAAGATGCATGATGGCTATATTCTCTGACTTTTGTGAAAGGATTTGTGAAGTTTTCATGGATGATTTCTTTGTTTATAGATCCTCTTTTGATGATTGCTTGAGCAACCTTGATCGAGTTTTGTAGAGATGTGAAGAAACTAACCTTGTCTTGAATTGGGAGAAGTGCCACTTTATGGTTAATGAAGGTATTGTCTTGGGGCATAAAATTTCTGAAAGAGGTATTGAAGTTGACAAAGCTAAAGTTGATGCTATTGAAAAGATGCCATGTCCCAAGGACATCAAAGGTATAATAAGTTTCCTTGGTCATGCCGTTTTTATACGAGGTTCATTAAGGACTTCTCAAAAATTTCTCGGCCTCTGACTAACCTATTACAAAAAAGATATTCCTTTTGTCTTTGATGATGATTGTGTAGAAGCATTTCAAATGCTTAAGAAAGCCTTGATTTCTGCACCTATTGTTCAACCACCTGATTGGAATTTACCCTTTGAAATAATGTGTGATGCTAATGACTATGTTGTAGGTGCTGTTCCAGGACAAAGAGTTGATAAAAAATTAAATGTTATTTAATATGCTAGTAAAACTCTAGACAATGCCTAGAGAAATTATGCTACTACTGAAAAGGAATTCTTAGCAGTTGTATTTTCTCGTGATAAGTTCAGACCTTATATTGTTGATTCTAAAGTAACTATTCACACTGATCATGCTGCTATTAAATATGTTATGGAAAAGAAAGATGCTAAACCAAGACTTATTAGATGGGTTCTCCTGCTACAAGAATTTGATTTGCATATTATTGATAGAAAGGGAGCTGAGAATCCCGTTGCAGACAACTTGTCTAGGTTAGAGAATGTTCTTGATGACCCACTACCTATTGATGATAGCTTTCCTGATGAACAATTAGCTGTCATAAATGCTTCTCGTACTGCTCCATGGTATGCTGATTATGCTAATTAGATTGTTGCTAAATTTATACCACCTAGTTTCACATACCAGCAAAAGAAAAAGTTTTTCTATGAATTAAGACATTACTTCTGGGATGAACCTCATCTTTATAAAGGAGTAGATGGTGTTATTAGACATTGTGTACCCGAGCATGAAGATGAACATATCCTACGCAAGTGTCACTTCAAAGCTTATGGAGGACAGCATGCTGGAGATAGAACTACACATAAGGTATTGCAATCCGGTTTTTATTGGCCTACTCTCTTCAAGGATGCGCGTAAGTTTGTTTTGTCTTGTGATGAATGTCAAATAATTGGTAATACTAGCAAAAGAGCCCGTGCGTTGCAACGGGAGAGAAAACATAACACACGCTCTTAACTCAACAACCATCACTCAAGACCACAATAGGTCCATCTCCTTTATTTTTTCGAGGCATCATATTAGTGTTGCCACTTATCCTCCTTCTCACCCTCGCCGGCGATGGCCTCAATGTTCACACAAAACAACAACAAACGTGTGTTGAATATGGTTAATCCTAAGGCTTCTCTCTCTCCCTCTCTCCTCCCTCCCCCTCTCCCTCTCCCTCTCTCTCTCACTCTTGCGATGAGAAATCTGTTGTTTTCCCCTGCGACATTTTTCAGAGGTATGCATGTGTATTTATCGATGTTTTCTTTTCCCTATATGGTTATAGTGGGGTGTTTATTTGCAATCTGGATCGCCGCCGGTATGAAAAAAATGGATCTTGCGCTATAAATTTTAAGTTTGCTTCCATAACAATATTTTAAAAATATTTAACAGGTAAAATTAACATCATATTTAGATTCCACACATTTTTCTAATAAAATTTCATATATAATATGTTAAAATCGAAGTTACGGTTTAAAAGATACAGATAATTTAGAAAATCATTTGGTTTGACTCAAATATATTCCAAAATAATATTTAAAAATACTTAACAGGTAAAAATAATCTCATATTCATATTCTACATATTTTTCTAATCAAATTTCATATATAACATGTTCAAATCGGAGTTACGGTTTAATAGATATGGATGATTTTAAAAAGCATTTGTTTGACTTAAATATGATCCGCGGATGAATTACCTAAAACATCAGGGGGTTTCAAAAAATTTAAAATAACGGTTCGGGTGTGACTTAAATTCGGACGGCGGGTTGATTTCAAGAAAAGACAGGGACTTTTGTGTAAAATACGAAAATAACAATTCGTTTTAACTTAAAACAAGACTGCGGGTTGAATTCTCTGAAATAGAGGGAATTTTCTGAAAAACGCCATGACGGACGAAAGAAAATCAATTTGCTTTATTATTAGGTAAAGATTAGTAGACGTCAAGAAATGCCTATGAATTATTCACTTGTTATTGAACCATTTGATGTTTGGGGCTTTGATTATATGGGACCTTTTCCTTCCTCTAATGGGTATACACATATTTTAGTTCTCGTTCATTACGTTACTAAGTGGGTAGAAGTTATTCCAACTAGTAGTGCTGATCATAACACCTCTATTAAGATGCTTAAAGATGTTATTTTTCCGAGGTTTGGAGTCCCTAGATACTTAATGACTGATGGTGGTTCACATTTTATTCATGGTACCTTTCGTAAAATGCTTGCTAAGTATGATGTTAATCATAGGATTGCATCTCCATATCATCCATAGTCTAGTGGTCAAGTAGAACTTAGCAATAGAGAGCTTAAATTAATTTTGCAAAATACTGTTAATATATCTAGAAAGAATTGGTCCAAGAAACTTGATGATGCATTATGGGCTTATAGAACTTCAAATAAAAATCCTATGGGTATGTCTCCATATAAAATGGTTTATGTAAAAGCATGTCACTTACATCTCAAATTAGAACATAAGGCATATTGGGCCATTAAAGAGCTCAACTATGACTTCAAACTTGCCGGTGAGAAGAGGTTATTTGACATTAGCTCACTTGATGAATGGAGAACTCAGGCCTATGAAAATGCCAAGCTGTTTAAATAAAAAGTTAAAAGATGGCATGATAAAAGAATACAAAAATGTGAGTTTAATGTAGGTGATTATGTATTGCTATACAACTCTCGTTTAAGATTTTTTGCAGGCAAACTTCTCTAAATGGGAAGGTCCTTACGTCATTGAGGAGGTCTATCGTTCCGGTGCCATAAAAATCAACAACTTTGAAGGCACAAATCCGAAGGTGGTGAACGGTCAAAGAATCAAACATTATATCTCAGGTAATCCTATAAATGTTGAAACCAATGTTATTGAAACCGTAACCCCGGAGGAATACATAAGTGACACTTTCCAGAATGTTTCAGACTTCGAAAAGGAATAGGTATGTGGTACGGTAAGTAAACCGACTCCAAAAAAGTTCTAATGGCATTTTTCTCCGTTTTGTAATATTTAAGAAAATAGGAAAATAAGAAGCATACCAAAAAGGACACGAGGCTTCCACGAGGGTGGAGGGCGGGCCCTACCCCCTGGGCGCCACCTGCCTCGTGGGCACCTCGTGCGCTCTACGGACTCCGTTTTCTTGCACGATACTTCTTTTGGTCGATAAAAATTCACTATATAATCTCCCGAAGGTTTTGACCACCGTATCACGCAAATATCTCCTGTCTTTGTTTCAAGCTGTTTTTCTGACAGATCTAGGTCGCCATGTCGTCTTCAAGTGCCCCCAAGGACAAGTTCTTCGAGAAGGTCATCAACCCCTACCTCGCGGAGGTGCTACAACACCCTCAAACCATTGAGATGCATGAGGGGTTGTTGCACATCGCGATGTTGAGGGACCAAGGAGGACCGAAAGCACGGAGACAAGGCTCGAGGCATTGGAGCAACAAGTTTTCAAGTGTCAGGAGATGGTGGAGCGTGGACTCGACTCCAATCACATAATGATCACGGAGTTCACCAACAACCACAAGCTAGACACCAAGGACATTGGGGAGGCCATCTTCAAGATTCACGAGAAAATCGAGCACCTCCAAGCCCAGATGTATGACCTGCAAAACCAAAACTGTGAGTATGAATATAGATTCAAGAGGATGAGTTTGGCTGCAGATTTGAGGATCCCAGAGACTCGATCATCCTTCTATGATGGTCAGCCTATGCCTTGGAAGATGGATGAAAATCCTACATCATCAAAAACTCCTTCATCACCACCTCCGAGGAAGGAAACATAAACACATGGGTATGGGCACTCCCCTTGGAAACTGCCAAGCTTGGGGAGTGCCCCGGTATCGTATCACCATCACACCTTTTATCTTTACCGTTTTTCTTAGTTCGATCCTTTTGATAATATCTTGATCTAGTAGAATAAAGTTTTAGTATGATCTAGTTGTGAGTTTTGCTTTATGATCCTTCTATGTAATCGAGTCCGTGAGCTATATATAATAAAGATTAGTGTTGAGTCATGGGCCTGATTATTTTGCCATGATCTTGCGGAAATAAAAAGAGAAAGAATAAAAAGAAATAAATGGATCATAGGGATCTTATGGAGAGTAATAAGCTCACATATAAAGAGTATGATGAATAAAAGTTGTTGAGAGTTGACAAACATAGTTTTGGTCATTGTTGCAATTAATAGGAACTAATAAAGAAAGAGAGGTTTTCACATATAAATATACTATCTTGGACACCTTTTATAATTGTGACCACTCATAAAAGTATGATATGCTAAAGAGTTGACGTTGGACAAGGAAGACAGCGTAATGGGTTATGTTTTCTTACATCTGAGATAAATTATATTGTCATGGATCGTCCAACACGTTGAGCTTGCCTTTCCCTCCCATGCTAGCCAATTTGTTTGCACCAAGTAGAGATCCTACTTGTGCTTCCAAATATCCCTAAACCCAGTTTTGCCATGAGAGTCCACCATACCTACCTATGGATTGATTAAGATCCATCAAGTAAGTTGTCATCGGTGCACGCAATAAAAATTACTCTCTAAATATGTATGATCTATTAATGTGGGGAAAATAAGCTTTATACCATCTTGTGATGTGGAAGAAGTAACAGCGACGGACTTCATAATAAAGGTCCATATCACAAGTGGCAATATAAAGTGACGTACTTTTGCATTAAGATTTTGTGCATCCAACCATAAAAGCGCATGACAACCTCTGCTTCCCTCTGCGAAGGGCCTATCTTTTACTTTTATCCTGTACCTGATATAAGAGTCATGGTGATCTTCACCTTTCCTTTTTAAATTTTATCCTTTGGCAAGCACAATGTGTTGGGAAAGATCCTGATATATATGGCTAATTGGATGTGGGTTTGCATGAACTATTACTGTTGACATTACCCTTGAGGTAAAAAGTTGGGAGGCAACACTATAAGCCCCTATCTTTCTCTGTGTCCGATTAAAACTCCATACCCATAAGTATTGCGTGAGTGTTAGCAATTGTGAAAGACTAAATGATAGTTGAGTATGTGGACTTGATGAAAAGCTCTTATGTTGACTCTTTCCTATGTTATGATAAATTGCAATTGCCTCAATGACTGAGATTAGAGTTTGTCATTGAATTATTACTTTAGCATAAGAGATCATATGACAATATATATATATATGTGTGTGTGTGTGTGTGTGTGTGTGTTTCTGTTCTAAGAATGATCATGATGATCTCATGTCCGTATTTTATTTTATCGACACCTTTATCTCCAAACATGTGGACATATTTTTCCATTTCGGCTTTCTCTTAAGGACAAGAGAGGTCTAAGCTTGGGGGAGTTGATACGTCCATTTTGCATCATGCTTTTATATCGATATTTATTGCATTATGGGATGTTATTACACATTATGTCACAATACTTATGCCTATTCTCTCTTATTTTACAAGGTTTACATGAAGAGGGAGAATGCTGGCAGCTGGAATTCTGGGCTGGAAAAGGAGGAAATATTAGAGACCTATTCTGCACAGCTCCAGAAGTCCTGAAAAATTCACGGAAGTCAGTTTTGGAATTAATAAAAAATACTGGAGAAAGAATCCGCCAGAGGGGGCCCACACCCTAGCCACGAGGGTGGGGGGCGCCCCTCTGCCTCGTGGGCCCCCTAGTGGCCCTCTGATGCCCATCTTCTGCTCTATGAGGTCTTTCGTCCGAGAAAAAATCATAAGCAAGCTCATGGGACGAAACTCCGCCGCCACGAGGTGAAACCTTGGCGGAACCAATCTAGAGCTCCGGCGGAGCTATTCTACCGAGGAAACTTCCCTCCGGGAGGGGGAAATCATCACCATCGTCATCACCAACGATCCTCTCATCGGGAGGGGATCCATCTCTATCAACATCTTCACCAGCACCATCTCATCTCAAACCCTAGTTCATCTCTTGTATCCAATCTTTGTATCCAAACCTTATATTGGTACCTGTGGGTTGATAGTAGTGTTGATTACTCCTTGTAGTTGATGCTAGTTGGTTTACTTGGTGGAAGATCATATGTTCAGATCCATTATGAATATTAATACCCCTCTGATTATGAACATGAATATGCTTTGTGAGTAGTTACGTTTGTTCCTGAGGACATGGGAGAAGTCTTGCTATATGTAGTCATGTGAATTTGGTATTCGTTTGATAGTTTGATGAGATGTATGTTGTCATCCCTCTAGTAGTGTTATGTGAACGTCGACTACATGACACTTCACTATTGTTTGGGCCTAGAGGGAGGCATTGCGAAGTAATAAGTAGATTATGGGTTGCTAGAGTGATAGAAGCTTAAACCCTAGTTTATGTGTTGCTTCGTAAGGGGCTGATTTGGGTCCATATGTTTCATGCTATGGTTAGGTTTACCTTAATACTTCTGTTGTAGTTGCGGATGCTTGCAATGGGGGTTAATTATAAGTGGGATGCTTGTCCAAGTAAGGACAGTACCCAAGCACCAGTCCACCCACATATCAAATTATCAAAGTATCGAACGCGAATCATATGAACATGATGGAAACTAGCTTGACGATAATTCCCATGTGTCCTCGGGAGCGCTTTACTTCATATAAGAGTTTGTCCAGGCTTGTCCTTTGCTAAAAAAGGATTGGGCCCTCTTGCTGCACCTTATTTACTTTTATTACTTGCTACTCGTTACAAATTACGTTATCACAAAACTATCTGTTACTGATAATTTCAGTGCTTGTAGAGAATACCTTACTGAAAACTGCTTATCATTTCCTTCTACTCCTCGTTGGTTTCGACACTCTTACTTATCGAAAAGGATACGATAGATCCCCTACACTTGTGGGTCATCAGTTCCCAAACAGAATGGTAAAGTTTATACTCCCCCACCACCAAGAAGCATCAATCCATGGCTTGCCCAAAACAACGGGTGCCTCCAACTAACAACAATCCTGGGGGAGTTTTGTTTGCAATTATTTTGATTTGACTTGAGCATGAGACTGGGCATCCTGGTGACCAACCATTTTCTCGTGAGTGAGGAGCGGAGTCCACTCCTCTTGAGAATAACCCATCTAGCATGGAGGTTACAGACAACCCTAGTTGATACATTAGCTATTCGAGCATACAAAATAGAATGTTTATTTGATGGTTTAGAGTTTGGAACATACAAATTTATTTGGAACGACAGCTAGATAATGTATATAGGAAGGTATGGTGGACTCATATGAAATAACTTTGGGGTTTATGGATTTGGATGCACAAGCAGTATTCCCGCTTAGTACAAGTGAAGGCTAGAAAGAGACTGGGAAGCGACCAGCTAGAGAGCGATAACAGTCATGAACATGCATTAAAATTAATCAACACCGAATGCAAGCATGAGTAGGATATAATTCACCATGAACATAAATATCATAGAGGCTATGTTGATTTTGTTTCAACTACATGCGTGAACATGTGCCAAGTCAAGCCACTCGAATCGTTCAAAGGAGGATACCACCCTATCACACCACATCGCAACCATTTTAATAGCATGTTGGCACACAAGGTAAACCATTATAAACTCCTATAAAATTAAGCATGGCATAAGCAACTATAATCTCTAATTGTCATTGCAAACATATTTCATTCATAATAGGCTGAATCAAGAATGATGGACTAATCATATTTACAAAAACAAGAGAGGTCGAGTTCATACCAGCTTTCCTCATCTCAATCAGTTCATCATATATCGTCATTATTGCCTTTCACTTGCACGACCGAATAGTGTGGATAATAATAATAGTGCACGTGCATTGGACTAAGATGGAATCTGCAAGCATCCAATTCAAGGGAGAAGACAAGGTAATATGGGCTCTTTGTTAGATCAACAATAATGCATATAAGATCCATTCAACATTTTCATCGTGGTCTTCTCCTCTCGACTCCCCAAAGGAAAGAAAGGAACAAAACTATTTACACGGGGAAGCTCCCAACAAGTAGAAGAAGAACGAGAAATCTTTTTGGTTTTTCTTTTGAATTACTACTACTACATGCATGAAAAGTAAACTAGCTAAAAGCTACAACTAATTTTTTTGGTTTTTCTTAAGGGTTTTTCAAACGCACAAGAAGAAAGCTTAAAAAGAAAATAAACTAGCATGGATGATACAATGAAAAAGTATGAGCACCGACAATTGGCATGAGTGCGTGAACATGAATGTAAGGTCAGTGAGAGATACGTACTCCCCCAAGCTTAGGCTTTTGTCCTAAGTTGGTCTATGCCCATGGATGGCCTGGTGGATATCCGAATTTGAAGCTGGGGTCATACTGAGATGCATCATCTACTGCCTGAAGAGCTGCAGCTTGGAGGTGAGCTGCCTATGTCCTCCTCTCATACTCGTTCGCCTCCTCCCTGGTTATAACATATCTCCTTTTTGCCTGAAAGTCAGAGAAAGTAGGAGCAGGGAGAGCGATGTGATAGGTGCATCATCTGTCAAAGATTAGTCAGTATTGGAGGGACTGATCGTTCCTCTCAACAAACTGATGGCGAAACATAGCATTAGAATCTAAATAAGCAGGAGGCACCTAAATATCATCTCCGCGTATGGGTATCTCAAGAAAATCAGCTAAACGGGTTGCATAAATTCCACTGAAGAAATCTCCATTAATACTATTATTATGCAACCTACGTGTAACAATGGCCCCCATGTTATATTGTCTATCTCCTAATACAGCACTCTTGAGAACACTTAGGTCGGGAACACACATGTGTAATGCTTCATCCTTACAATTGATGCATCTACCTATAAAGAGAGCAAAATAATGTATGGCAGGAAAATGAATGCTCCCTATGGTAGCTTGTGTTATTTCTCTAATTTCCCCCACAGTGATACTAGCAAGAAAATCTTTATATTCAGATTTGCAAGATTCACTAACATTACCCCACTGTGGAAGTTTACAAGCAGTATTAAAATATTCTAAGTCCATGGTATAAGATTTATCATAAAGATCAAACAGGGCAGTTTGAGAATTGCCTGATGATGTAAATTTAAATCTTCTCACAAAGGAATCAGTGAGGTAGTAGTACCGAGGGCACTTATCTACCACGAAGCCCTCAAGTTCAGCATTACGCACATACACTTCAAATTCCTCCTTAATTCCTGCCTGAACCATGAAATTTTCTGACGGCCACTCACAAGGCCGCACTTGAGCTTCTCTTGGTAGTTCATGGTCCGACTCGCGTATCACGGGCCTCGGTCCTTGCTTCCTTGAGGAACCACCTTGGTACATTTTCCTAAACATATTTCTTCCTCTGAAAAATTTCTGAAATTTTTAGTAACTTAAAACAAAAGTGAACCAAGCTCAACAAGATTGATAGCAACTACTCCTACAAGTGTCTAGATGCTATATCATGCATTAAAACTACTTTTGACCACATAAATTTGACATGCAATCTCATGAACAGGGTCACCTAAGCAGAATTTTTTTGCAATAAATAAAGCACTAGAACAAAAACTAATTGGACCATTGGAGGTGTCACATACCGAAGAACAATCCCCCAAAGCAGTTTTGTGAATGGAGCTTTGAGCAAGGAGATCGAAAATGGCAGCAAGATGAGCAAGAACTCAGGTTTGAGCTGGTGGATGATTTTTTCTGGAGCAAGTAGAAGTGTGTGGGTGCAAGGATAAGTGGAGGGGACCCATGTGGGGTCCACGAGGCAGGGGGCACGCCTACGGGGGGTGGGCGCGCCCCCCACCCTCGTGGGCACATGGTGGGTCCCCCTGGTGTGTTATCGATGCCAATAATTATTAAATATTCTGGAAAAAATCATATTAAATTTTCAGGACATTTGGAGAACTTTTATTTTTGGGGTATTTTTTATTGCAAGGATAATTCAGAAAAACAGACAGAAAATACTATTTTTACTTTATTTAATATAAATAACAAAAAGTATAAGGAGGGTATAGAATGTTGTGCTTTCTAACTTCATCCATCTCATGCTCATCAAAAGGAATCCACAAACAAGGTTGATCAGGTCTTGTTAACAAACTCATTTTGAATAACACGAAACCGGAGAAATTTCGAATAACACTAGGTTACCTCAACGGGGATATGACCACACTAGTAGAAAAAGGGTTAAACGTGAAGCACATTAGTGCCGGTTTGAATTAGAGCCGGCACTAATGTGTACATTAGTGCCGGTTCGTGGCGGCGATAAATAGTACCGGTTCGTGGCGAACCTTTAGTACCGGTTCATGCCACGAACCGGTACTAAAGAGGCTGTGTCAGCCTGCGGTCAGGCTATGGCCCCACCATCACCATTTAGTGCCGGTTCGTACCACGAACCGGTACTAATGAGGTTACGGCAAGCTGTTTTTAGTCCCACCTCGCCAAGAGAGAGGCAGTATGAGTGGTTTATAAGCCGTGAGTGCACAGACAATGACGAAGAGTTGCAATGCTCACCTACATGTTGATTAGCTTCAACCCTTGCGGAATAGCATAGATTGCACTGAGCTATTTGCAGTGGCTTAGTGCAATCTATACTATTCCGAATGGCTTGAAGCAAATTAACCAGCATTGCACCTCTTTTTTATTTTTAATAACTTATTTAAACTCCGGACTTCTTTTGTGTTCAGTATGCAGCATTTAAAGCGACGTCATCAATTTCCAACATGTTCTGACATCATTTGTTGTTTTTCGGTCATTTACCTAATTGTTTAGAGAGCTAAATGACCGTGAAATTGAAAATCTCTACAAAATGAATCTTGAAAATGTTGAAACTTGGCATGGTATCATCATATCACCCGCATAGCATGCGTGAAAGAGTAGAGAGGGTCACGGCAAAAACTGGACGCACTTCGTGTACAAACTGGACAAACTCTTTCCGAGTATCAGGGTTTCGGAGTCCGGAGTGGGTACTAATGTGCATCGATCCCACCAATCAGGAAGAATCACACGGATCGTGTGTTTCTTTCTAGCTCTTGCGAGTCGTTGGATCAAGGGTGTGTTTCTTCCTAGCTCATGTGAGTCGTTGGATCGAAACTACCACAATCACTTTGTGAGCCAGATGACCCTATATATAGCTAGCCCACCTCTCGCCTTCCCTGCATAAGTCTTTCAGTTCATCGACTACATACATCTACCAGTTCATCGACTGCATACATCTACCAGTTCATCGACTGAATACAAATCATTCGGATTCGCCATCATACGTCCAACCGTGCATTTGATATGCATATATATGCATCACGAGCCACGGTTGGGCTGTATGATGGCGATACCGATTGGTTTGTTCTAGATCCGACATAAAAGGTTTGATACAACTTCTTTTTGGTGACATAAGAGCTATCTCTCCTCCTACCTATTTTAGTTACACAACTACCTATTTGTGCCAAATTTTCACTTTTGCTGTTGCTCTTGCATCATAAGCATCCATGTTAACTGGACTTATACAAGTAATGCAATTTAACCAAACTATCTTGTGATCTTCGCCAAGAGAGAGGCAGTATGAGCGGTTTATAAGCCGTGAGTGCACAAACAATGACGAAGAGTTGCAATGCTCACCTACATGTTGATTAGCTTCAAGCCTTGTGGAATAGCATAGATTGCACTGAGCTATGTGCAGTGCAGTCTACACTATTCCGAATGGCTTGAAGCAAATTAACCAGCATTGCACCTATTTTTTATTTTAATAACTTATTTAAACTTTGGACTTCTTTTGTGTTCAGTATGCAGCATTTAAAGCGGCGTCATCAATTTCCAAGATGTTCTGACATCATTTTTTGTTTTTCGGTCATTTACCTAATTGTTTAGAGAGCTAAATGACCTTGAAATTGAAAATCACTACAAAATGAATCCTGAAAATGTTGAAACTTGGCATGGTATCATCATATCACCCGCATAGCATGCGCGAAAGAGTAGAGAGGGTCACGGCAAAAACTGGACGCACTTCGTGTACAAATTGGACAAACTCTTTCCGAGTATCAGGGTTTCGGACTATACAAAAATAAATAATGCAGAAAATAAAAAATCTATACAAAAAAATTACTCAAAAATAAATAGAAGAAAATAAATAATGCAGAAAAGAAAAAACTATATAAAAACTACTCAAAAATAAATAAAAGAAAATAAGTAATGCAGAAAAGAAAAAACTATATAACAAATTTGTTGGCACACTGACCTGTGGGTCTACCAGACCTAGGGTGTGCAAATGCAGGCCCAGAAGGGCCAGCAGACTCACAGGGCAGCGTGGCATAATTAATTAGCCCCAGAAGCCTGCTATATAGAGGAGTTCGAAGAGGTAGCCGCGGTTGGGTTTATAAACCAGTGCGGCTGCCCTTCGCCGGGCGAGGTGGGACTAAACTTTGGGGTGGCAGCGCAAGGCCTTTAGTACCGGTTGGTGGCTCCAACCGGTACTAAAGGCCCCCCCTTTAGTACCGGTTGGTGGCTCCAACCGGTACTAAAAGCCTTCGTTTCCCGCCGCTTGGCCTGGCGAAAATAGGCCTCTAGTACCGGTTGGAGCCACCAACCGGTACTACAGGCCCATCCTATATATATAGCTCTTACGAAAATTTTAGTTTCATCCCCACTTCGTCTCCAACCTCCGCCGCGCGCGCCGCTCGATCCCGTCGTCGCCGCCCGTCGCCCGTCGTCATCGTCGCTGTCCCCGCCGCCGCCCGTCGTCGTTGTCGTCTCGCGCTGCCGCCCCGAACGCCGCCGCCGTCCGTCGCCATCGCCGCGGCCGTACGTCTCTCTCTCGCTCCCGCACACACATACACACACATACATACACACACACACACACCGGCGCCCCTGCCCCGTACGCCGGCGCCCCCGCTCGTTTGTACGGGGCGGCGGCGTACGGGGCCGCACACACACACACACACATATACCACACACACACGCGTACACACACATACACACATACGTACACACATATACGTATACACACACACACATGCATACACACACACATACACACACACATATTTTTTTACTTATTTTCTGTTTTTTAGAAAAGTTAATTAGATGATCGAATGTTAGATTAATGTCGAATGTTAGATGAATTAGCTAGCTAGATAGAAAAATTGTCGAACTAGAGATTAGAACTAGTTGAATAATTAATATAACTAGTTTATTTTTAGTAAGAAAATTTAGGTATATGAGAGTAGAACTAGTGGAATAATTAATATAACTAGTTTATTTTTAGTAAGAAAATTTAGGTATATGAGATTAGAACTAGTTGAATAATTAATATAACTAGTTTATTTTAGTAAGAAAAATTTAGGTATATGAGATTTGATGATCTAATTAAAATATTATTTGTCAATGAGTTTTTCTGTTTATTTAATTTTTTATATATTTTGAGTTTATATAAATGTTAGATTAATGTTGAATGTTAGATGAATTAGATAGATAAGTTAAATATATAGTAATGTCAATTGAATATATAATTAGATATATTAATGTCAAATGTTAGATGAGTATATATTTGGCTAGATATAGGTGTTTAATGTTTCACCTATATGAACATAGGAAATGTCATCTGACGACGAAAAAGATTTTATTTTGTGCGAACACTGTGAAGACCAGCGCGGCCTGTGCGACCAAAATTTCCTTGTTGATGGTAGGCGCTTCAGCATCAAGATGGATGAGACATTCGAAGTTGATACAGTAAGTCACTTTGTCAATTATTATTTGAATGCAAAACTTATGCTTCATTTGCTTCAACTTATAATTTTAAATTTTCACTATTCTACTAGCGCATCCCCTGCCATGCAAGAATTTTTGTCTTGGATAAGATAGGTTTTAGTGCTATAGATGATATGGAGGTAAAGAGAGTTTACTTGAAGACGGAGCATGGGTATACTTTCAACGTCAAATTATATAATGGAGACACATACACCCATTTTGAATGCAAAACTTGGCAAGCACTATGCAAGGCTTATGCATTTGAGCCTGATATGGTTATCACCTTTGATATTCGTCCGGAAGATGATATTGAAGGTAATATAGACATCTGGGTCGATGTGCAAACGCCTCCAGTTCTACCATTTGGTGAGTTTTTCTCAACCATGCATGCATATGTTTATGTCTTTTTCATACAGTTTATTCAAAAATAGTTGACAACTAATTTGTATTGTTAGCTTATTTCGGTTCAAGCAAACATGTCCGGCACTTGGTAGACAGGACCTACTACTGCCTCGGGGCTCAACTAAACTGCGAGGAGATAAGTCATTATGTTTCATGGCTTGAGGATCTTAATACTGTCAAGACAATTTTTTTCCTAAACCTAGAAATGTTAGTACTCAAAACGTGCGACCAATGGTGATCGTATTGAACTACGGTCACATCTATAATCAAAAGATGGTAAGATTTTAAATATTTGTCCTTAATTAGTGCATCTTTTGCATACATTATTTTTGAAGCTAAACTTTCATTGCTTAGTATATTAATTACTATACGATGTTGTTCAACAGGGACTTCCGATGAAAGTTGTGCCTTAGTGGATCGAGACAAAAGGTCGCATGTCAAGGGTTAGCTTACGACCAAGATTTCCTACATTGCACATGAGTGCATTCAGGATTTCTGAAAGCGAAGAATGCTTAATAGTGAAAGATTGGAGCAAAAATTTTAATGATCGCAGAGAAGTACTAGGGGGCAGTAAGGTGAAGCGCAACCCAAGATTAGGAGACAGATTCATCTGCATGCTCCACTATGATGAATCAGGAGAGCTATACATGTTCTATGCTATTCTACCTGAGAGGGAGCAGCAGGATCAGTAGCTACTAGTTCATGCTCTTAATTAGTACTTGTCTCATGTCCGTGTCCTGAACTTCGATCTTGGTGACGATTATGTTGAACTTGATGATATCTTTGCTTCTGTTACAAAGTGAATGTTTCCTCTTTAAGCTAGCCAGCGTTGATGATGATTAGATAGCTAGCGCAGTAATGACTATGATGATTAAATAGTGGTAATTAGACGACTATGATGATTTTTAGCTAGCTAGAGTTTATTTATTTATTAATATGCGACGATGATGATGATGATGACGACTACAACTTATTATAACGTAAAACAATCCTAAATTAAATTGATAACACAAATTTAATTGAAAAATACAAAATAAAACAAAAACCCACAACCATTTAGTATCGGTTGGTGTTACCAACCGGTACTAAAGGGCTCCCGGCCCCCGGAGCTGGCTCGTGCCACGTGGTTCCCCTTTAGCACCGGTTCGTGCTGAACCGGTACTAAGGGGGGGGGGCTTTAGTGCCGAAACGTTAGTGCCGGTTCCATAACCGGCACTAAAGGCCCTTACAAACCGGTGCTAATGGCCCGTTTTCTACTAGTGACATCCCCAACAATAAGAATATCATATTTCTTCTTGATAGTAGGAAGAGGAAATTCAAAACCTCCAATAGTGAGTGTTGAAATTTTTCCAATAGAATTGATACTGTGGACTTGAGGTTGTTTCCTCGGAAAGTGTAGCGTATGCTCATTACCATTAACATGAAAAGTGACATTGCCTTTGTTGCATTCAATAACAACCCCTGCAGTATTCAAGAAGGGTCTTCCAAGGATAATCGACATACTATCGTCCTTGGGAATATCAAGAATAACAAAGTCCGTTAAAATAGTAACGTTTGCAACCACAACAGGCACATCCTCACAAATACCGATAGGTATAGCAGTTGATTTATCAGCCATTTGCAAAGATATTTCAGTAGGTGTCAACTTATTCAAATCAAGTCTACGATATAAAGAGAGAGGCATAACACTAACACTGGATCCACTACAAAAAAAGACAGATCTGTGACATTTTGGGCCGAACGAAATTTTTTTCTGTCATACATATGACACTCCTATGATGGTAATTCTGACAAAACCCGGTATCATCATAGATGTGGTGGGCTCCTACTTCTATGACAAAAAATCATGCAAGAAAATGGGCTTTTCATCCTGGGCGGGCCGGAGACGCAGCTGCATGACATTCTTTGGGCCATCCATGACGGAAAAAACCGTGGTAGAAGCGAGGGGGATGAAAATTTCGGGGAGTTCCCGGTTACGGTGGGAGGTCGGGGGCCGAGCGATGCGCGTTTCTCTCGTACACGTACGTGTGTGTGTGTGCGAGGCATTGGCTCTAACTGAACCCGAGCGGGGCGTTGGGCTCTAACTGAACCCGAGCGATTGCACTTCAGGCTACGCGTTACTGAACCCGAGCGATCGATCGATGGCTATTAACTGAACCCAATTGAGCGATTCCTTGGCTACCGCTGCTAACTAAAGCCGATCGATGGGATGAACAGTGAGCGTTGCGGGGGGGGGGGGGGGTGGGGGTTGGATGAACAGTGAGCGGTGGTGTTGCCTCTGGATGAACAGGACCCCGTGGTGTGGTGGAGGGCTGGATGAACAGTAGACGGTGGAGGGGTGCCCGTGGAGGGGTGGATGAACAGGACCCCGTGGTGTGGAGGGCAGGATGAACAATAGACGGTGGAGGGGTGCCCGTGGAGGGGTGGTTGAATAGGACCCCGTGGTGTGGAGGGCTGGATGAACAGTAGACGGTGGAGGGGTGGTTGAACAGTAGCCGGTGGAGTAGCGCGCGGTGGAGGCTGGATGAACAGGAGCCCGTGGATGCTGGAGGAGGTCGACGGTGGATGAACAGTAGCTCGTGGAGGCTGGAGGGGGTCGACAGTGGAGATGAACAGTATCTCGTGGAGTCCCGTTTTGCGGTACGCCACACCCCTCCCGATGAACAGGACCCCCGTTTCGACCGTAGCGCTCCAACACAAGTCTGTTTCCTCCATTTTGCGGTACGCCACACCCCTCCCAATCAACAGGACCCCCGTTTCGACCGTAGGAGGTCTGTTACCTCCGTTTTGCGGTACGCCACACCCCTCCCGATCAACAGGACCCCTGTTTCCACCGTAGGAGGTCTGTTTCCTCCGTTTTGCGGTACGCCACACCCCTCTCGATCAACAGGACCCCCGTTTTGACCGTAGGAGGTCCATTTCCTCCGTTGTGCGGTACGCCAGGCCTCGTTTCCATCGCCTCTTCCGTCCAAGCCCTCCTAATGAACATGACCACGCATTCCGTTCCGACCCATGAACAAAACAATGACGCTGTTTCTCCGTTCCGACCCAGCCATGTACACGAGCCCTCGCCGTACGTATGCGCGAGTAGGCGTTCGAGACCCCGCCCGTATGTACACATACGTGGCCATATTTTCTTTCTTGCAACCTGGCCGCTGTTCGTACGTGTACATGCTACGTGCGCGCCTCTACTACGACACGTGCGCGCCTCTACATCCACCAGTATATATGTACGTACACGTTTCGCGAGCAGAATGACAACGCTACGTACGCTTCGACCAGGTGGGTCCCGACTGTCAGGCACTTCCTTGCCTGCGAAGATGTAGCTGGTGGGTCCCAGCAGTCAGGGGTGCGAAATACGGTGGCCCGTCCGGTGGGTCCCCGCTGTCAGGTGGAGGAATAATTATTTTGCATGTAATAAAGAGGCACTTCCTTGCTGTGGTCGTGGATCCAGCTGTCAGCCTCTCCACATACTGTTCACGTCCGATGGAAGTCGTTCCTTGACCACGTTGACCACACCGCCCCGAGAGCACCAGGGCGGTGGACGACGGCGAGGTCTAGGAAGGGGACGACGTGGAGCCGGGGAAGACGCGGCAGTGGATGCCCACGCGTAGAGGAGTACGAGGGTTCATTGGTTCGCTGCGGTGTGAGGCTGTCGTCGCAGCAGAATAACAGGGGGTGTGGGTGAGTAGAGGGATGGCCTGGACAGCGGTGGGAGTAGTAGGGGGCGGTGAGGCCTCCGCCGCATCGCAGCCGGCCACGGGGGGTAGGAGCACGAGGCACGACCAGCGCTGGTTTGGGCGGCTGGAGCAAGAAGACCAGAGGTTGAAGAAGCACTACGGCCGTTGGATGGACATCGTACAGTCACTGGAGCTAGAATCGTGCATATTGACTAAGTTTACAAAGCCCTCCATCTCCGTCAACTTAGTAGGCCCACAAGTCAGCCTCCCAGCAAGGTGGGTCCCAGCTAGCCGGGGGAGTATTCATATTTTTGTGCGTAATAAGGAGGCAGTTCCGGTGGGTCCGAGCTGACAGCGGGGGGAACGTTTTTTTTGTGAAATACGGTGGCCCGTACGGTGGGTCCCAGCAGTCAGGGGGAAACAATTTTTTTCGCAAAATACCGGTGGCACGTCCGGTGGGTCTCTGCTGTCAGGTGGAGGAATAATTATTTTCCGCGTATTAAGGAGGCAATTCCTTGCGGCTACCGTGGACCCAGCTGTCAGCCTCTCCACGTACAGTATTCTTCCGATGGAATTCGTCCGTTGACCACATTGACCACGGCGCGCCGACAGCACCACGGCGGTGGACGACGGCGAGGCCTAGGAAGGGGACGACGCGGAGCCGGGGAAGACGCGGCAGTGGATGCCCACACGGAGAGGAGTGCGAGGGTTCACTGGTTCGGCTGCGCTGCCGTCGCCGCAGAATAACAAGGGGTGTGGGTGAGTGGAGTGGAGGGATGGCCTGGCCAGTGGTGGGAGTAGTATGGGGGCGGTGAGGCCTCCGCGACAGCAGAGCCGGCCACGGGAGGCAGGAGCAGGCGGCAGGACCGGCGCTGGTTTGGGCGGCTGGAGCAAGAAGACCAGAGGTTGAAGAAGCACTACGGTCGTTGGATGGACATCGTACGGTCAGTCGAGCTAGAATCGTGCATATTGACTAAGTTTACAAAGCCCTTCGTCCCCGTCAACTTAGTAGACCCACTATACTGGGTCCTAGCTAGCAGTGGGAGTATTCAGTTTTTGTGCGTAATAATGAGGCACTTCCTTGCGTGCGAAGATATAGCTGGTGGGTCTGAGCTGTCAGCGGCGGTAACATTTTCTTCGTGAAATACAGAGGCTGTTTCGGTGGGTCCCAGATGTCAGGTGGAGGAAATCATTATTTTGCGCATAATAAGGAGGCATTTCCTTGCGTGCGTCCGTGGACCCAGCTGTCAGCCTCTCCATGTACAGTCCACTTCAGATGCATGTCGGTCGTTAACCACGCAGACCACGCCATGCCGAGAGCACCAGGGCGGTGGACGATGGCGAGGCCTAGGAAGGGAACGACACGGGGGCAGGGAAGACTCGGCCGTTGTTTTTGTTTCCCATGCGGAGGGGAGTACGACTATACGAGGGTTTACTAGTTCGTCTGCCGTCGCCGGAGAATAATAGCAGGTGTGGGTGAGTAGAGGGATGGCTGGGCCAGCGATGGGAGTACGGTGGGGCAGTGAGGCCTGCACGGCAGCACAGTCGGCCGTGGGGAGGAGGGAGCAGGCAGTCCCGCCGGCGCTTGTTTGAGCGGCTGGAGCAGGAAGAGCAGAGATTGAAGAAGCACGACGGCCGTTGGATGGACATCCAACAGTATACATGCCATCTGTGGAAAGCCTCAAATCTGTGGCAAACAGCTTACAGCCCATTTGCCATTATTTCAAATAATTTACAGCCCATTTGCTAATTCTTACGGGTTTTTTGGAGCCCATATTCTTTATGTTAGCATTACAGCCCATATTGTGCTCACGGTTAAAAAATTATACGAAATTTTGCATATGTTGGTGCGGTCTGAACTGTTTTTAATCCCGAAATTTCGAGTCACATTCAAACTGATTTTAAAAATAAATGTATATCAATATAAAATCCAATAAATTGTCCACGCATAAAATTCAATGCAATTTAAAATCTCGAAATGAAAAAAAGATATTTGAAAATAATTGCCGGTTTGATGTGTTTTAAAAATGTACAACCCATTTCTCATTACTGATAGGCCATTTTCTCGGCCAGCCGAATGAAGCTCTCCTCGTCTTGAAAGATTTGCAGCCCAACAGGCCTGATAAAGCGACTTACTTGACAAATCACAAAAAAACTGGGCTAGCCATTTTCAGAAAGGAAAAAAACTACTGGGATGGTCTGTGCTAAACATAAAAGAAAAGGCTGTCTAGACAGGCCAGAGTGTCCCGCACAGCCCAGTTGACACCCTGCTTCCGTCTCAAAAAAAATTAGATAAATGCCACTCCAATTATGGCGATTCATAAAAATGCCACTGCAATTTCCAAACTATGAAAAATGCCACTGCAATTTTTGCAAACTTTGAAAAACGCCACTGCAGTTTGCAAACTTTGAAAAACGCCACTCCAGACTTCGAAAAATGCCACTAGAAATGGCATGAAATGGCATTTTTCAAAGTTTGGAAATTGCAGTGGCATTTCTCGGATACACCAGATTTGGAGTGGCATTTATCAAATTAACCCAAAACAAAAATAACTGGGCGAGCTGCTGGGTCCCTGGTGTCAGCCGCTCGTTGTGCAATTCTCTCGTTTATTGACTATGTTGACAATGGCATGGGACCCAGATGTCAGAAATCCACTAGGAGGAGCCATTTTTTCTATTGGCTTGAAATAAGGAGGCACTTGCTTGCGTACGAGCTTGTCAGTTTCTTCAGAGGTAGGCATTTTTATTCAAAAAACTGCCACTTCGCATCTTGCGTCGCAAATAAAACTGCCAAGAGCGCATTTGTAGGCTAGCTTGTGATCGATCAGTAACTTGTAAACACTGAGTGAATAGAAATAAGTAACTGTTAATGCATCTCAATGATTCACAGATCATATACAAATATGTAGCTCCAAAAGCAAACATCAGCCACTTCGAATCTTGCATCGCAAGTAAAACTAACTAGTACGATTCCCATACATAAGATCAACATGTCAATGCATCTCAATGAATCACAGATCATATACAAATATGTAGCTCCAAAAGCAAAGATCTAGAAAAAACATCTGTTCTTCCTACTAACATGGATGCTTCTATTGGCCAACATTCAATATAGACTGATACACAAATTTTTTTGTGAAGTCTACAATTCCTCTTGCAAACATAAGTGGTTTCACCAACATCTGGAACCATGAGAATGAACAAGACGTGATGGAGGAACATGCACTGCAATATGATTTGGTCTTCCCTCGATCACACTGCGAGACTATTTTTGGAATACAAACTTTAACTTTGGCCAAATGATGTCCATTGTATAATCAGACCAAAGAAATGAAGCACCTAGTGTTGGCCAATAAATAGTACAGTACTACTTTTCTGCAGTCCATGAAGTGACTATCCAATCTTTCTGTGTCTATTTTCAAATGGCACTGCATGCAATGACTATACTATTCTCTTGTGCAGTTCAACCAAAATTGCGGGCACTTTGTTGGTTTGCCAAATAGCAACGGGCAGACATCTCTGTCTGCACAAATATCAAGCAGCTAGTAAACATATACCACACCTTGTATTTTCGGTTTAAACATGTCTCTTCCGCTTAGCATCTGTCATGTTCTGCACTGGACAATCTGATACAGTTATGTTTTGCCCTGGACAATTTCATACTGAATTGATTTGCTGGTTCAGAGCAGAAATATAGCGCCTATTCTTCATCAGACCAAGGATATCTATGTTCGCAGTGATGGAAGAGGTGAAATCGATACAACCAAAATTGGGCATCCAATCATTGAATCATGTCCTGCACCTCCAATGTATGTCCACCCTGCCAATAAATTCACATGCAAACCACTATTATTACTATCTAATGACAGTACAAAAAGAGTAGCAAGATAGTAGCAAACCATGTACCTTCGTAATGAACAGCTCATAGTGCCACCAATTGGATATAAAGGTTGGGAAAAAACATGCTCCTAATGTTGAACCAGTTGGACTTTTTGTGCAGTTCCACTAAAATCGAGCATCCCTGTTTGCATAGATATTGAAAGTGTGATTACTCTAAAAGTGGCACTAGTTGAAGCATAGACTCACATATATAAGCATTCCAATTTCTTAATGGGAAAAGGTAGCAAAACTGTTTCTAACCACCTGTTTGAAGAAATAAATAAAGCAACAGCGGCTGATGTGAGGAAGGCATACATAGTTTTTTCTGGAAAAGTGAGCCATTCCTGACCTTTCCTCTTCTTTTAAGCAAATTTTGTGGAGTTCTACTAAAATAAAATTCCATCACCGCCTTGACAATTCAGTGACACTGTACAAAAGGAAATGACTTAACATTACATCATGATGTCAGGTATGTAGTCGACAGGCATTAGAGACAAACATACAAACCTCCTCAAGAGAACAACCGGAGGAGGAGCTGCCCACTCTTGACCTTTCCTCTTGTCTTCATAATTGTCTGTGTAGTTTAACCAAAATAAAATGACATCAGCGCCTTGGCATTTGGTGACACTTTACAAAAAAATTAACTTATCTCATGAAAGTGAGGTATGTAATCTATAGGCATTAACAGTGCAAAAATCTGACGGGAGTAACAAGTTTCATCGTTGGTATACTGGTTGTGTAACAGCATTAGAATGCCTTATAGCTGAAAAATCTTTAATACATCCACAATCAACAGCTAACCCTGAAATAATCCAGTGACATTAAATGGCATTGCTTAAATTTATGGGTGGCATTAGACTGAGAGCAGCATTAGTTAAATGTGGCATCACTTTAGCAGTAGCATTTCTTGACTTGACTGCTGGCGTTATACTAACAGCAAAAAAAGTGGCAATAAGACCATGGGAGGCACCAGTACGATGTACCTCCACGGACGCAGAGTGGTGAGGGAGGTATGGTTGCCCAGAGCAACAAATATCCAGGCAGCATATGTGGATTACGGTCCCATTTTTATTCTCTTTAGCCACCTTTTTCCTATGCGAGGACAACAAACCGATCGACCTGGTCATTCTCTATTGCGTTGTCATGCCTTTCTACCCTTCTTCAACCAAGAGACACGAGACTCGTTCCTTAGCTACTGATTTTCCCCTTTTCAACCAAGATGCGGGTTTGATGTCTACTCTCTTGGACAGTACAGTCTCCCTTCCTTTCCTTATTCAACCCAGACATGGATTAGTCTGCACGAAGTAGGGTTTCCTTTAATAGTGCAAATTATGGTTTTCGTCTGCGTGGCCAGCAAAGTAGAGGATAGCAAATTGGGAAGATGGTGGAGTGCAAAAAGATCCACATGCAACGACGTAGCAGATGGGGCAATAGAACAAGGTTATGGCTTGAAAAGAGGTAGCATACCTGAGGGTCGGCGGGAAGTGGCTTCGCTCGTGGTCGTCATCCTCCGCACACACTACGGCAGCGAGCTTGGGGACGGAGGCCATCCCGCGCGGGCGCTATGTCTGAGAGGACGGCCTTGTCGTCAGTGCGTGACCTCATTCGCCGACGACGAGTGCGTCAACGCTGCACGTCCTTCTCTTCCCCGGTGGATCTGTGACCACCGGTGAGGAGGGAGAGTGGGGCCGTCTTTTTTAGATCTGGAGAGAGGGTGGTAGTGTGAGAAGCAAGTGGGAAGCCCTTAGCAAGAAAGCGCTGAAGCTCCAGCCTATATATATATATATATATATATCTTTTTTATACTACTAGTACTGGAGGTGGGGGAGTGCTAGAGTAGTTTATATTTTCTCTGCGTACAGTACCAGTTAGTCGTTCTTTAAAACTGATCGGCACGCCATTAAAAAAATAAAGGTCAATAACTAATGCGGCACCTCGGGCCAACGTGGCCAGATCACATTTTGCACGAGAAATTACACACCATGTTTCATTGACATGTGGTCCCGTTCCAACATATCAGTGAGAAGACGGCGAGTAGTAGGAGTATTTCCGAATGGACGTGTAGGCCGGGGCGCCTCTTCGTGAACCGTGGCAAACTCGCAACCATCCACCAACTCTTCGCCTTTCCCTCTCGATTTGGAACTGCTATCGCACGCTCTTCCTCTCCCTCCTCCGTTTTCCTTCAGCCCTTCACCCTTTCTTCTGCCATTGTTCGATCGTCTTCTCCATGGAGGGAACAGGCCGGAAACGACCTTGTTATTCTTGCCACGATCTCAAAGATGACGTGGTGGAGGAACTCATTGATCGATGTGATGTCATCACCTCGGCTAGCATGGCAGGTTCGTTCCAGCCCATTCTCGACTCAACTAATAACATCATTGCAAGGAACCCAAGGGTCAAGGAGTGGTTTGTTCTCGCCTATCTTCTTCGCCGTGACCCTGATGACTGGCGCCGGCACGACGGAGGCCTCGCCCTGTGCAAGTTGATGCCACTTGATAATGATACGTGTGATGTTAAGATGCCATCGCTTGAGGGCAAGGCTTGGGCGGGCGCAAATGGAGATTGGGTTGTTTACATTGGGTCCAACTGCGAGTGGGAACTTGTGAATGTGTACACTCGTCACCGGGTTCCACTTCCAAAAATCTCAGCACATTGCCCAGACGTTGAGCACACTGGCAATGTACGCACGTTCAAATATGATCATGGTAACTGTCGTCTACGGAAGATAGCAATTTGTTGAGTTCCCAACCACTCTTGGAATTACAAAAACTATGATGTTGTTGCTATCTTTGACAGGCTTGTTGCCATCCTTGATGGTTTCACTCGATGGATATTGCTCAAAAATCAGTTTCTATACATGGATGAGTACTATGATGCAATTGAATACGAGGGCCTTGTGTTTGCTGCCACCACTCGTGGCACTATTTTTGCATGGCATCCTCGTTGTTTCGGTACGTTTGTCTTCCATCATAATTATAATTGTTTCAAACACATGCATGCGGGTTAGCAAGTTTCCCTTTACTAATTAACCTTCTTCTTGTGTTTCCAAGGTCCTATGAACATCCCACCACCTATACTTGAAGATTTTTATAACCAAGGGGGAGATGACGATGGTGATGATCACGAGCATGAGGACGAGCAGCGCAGATATACTCTGTGGCGCCTGGCAACTAATTCCGATGGATCACCTCTTCTTGTGTGTATACAGCCCACTGATGATGTTACTGCTAAGGAAGCAGGTGTAGTCTCCCATGGTCGCACTCTCCGGACCTATTCCAACACCCGTTGCATGGTATTCGGGATGGATACTAGGGTGCTAGCACCAACTCCTTCTCCCTGGCACAGAATTGATAGTCTTGGAGAAAACTCGCTCTTCCATGGACAAAACTATCCGATGATGGTGAAAGGCGATCCAACTGCTGTTGACACATTTATGAGAAGCAACTGTGTCTATACCTCGGACATTTGGGTGGTTCCCTACCCTGGTACTGATATAGTAGGCCAATTCAGCCTGGATGATCAGTCCTGTGTTGGTCTCCAGATCGACAACGGATGGCCCGTCCCAGAGAATCACTTGTGGTTCAAAGCAAGCGTTTCCAACGCCGCGGAATGGTTGAGTTGAAGTTCATTTCATGGCTTGTTATTTGTCGTGTGGTGAAAACTTTAGTATTTATAATGTATCCTTATTGTCGATGTGTGTTGATGACCTATTGTACTATGTAATAAAATGATATGCCTGTGATAAACTTACTAAATTTATGAATGGCTTTCGAGTCGCTTCTCTGAGTGAGTGGTGCGACGAGGCAAAAAAATATTTTCCGAATACATAATTGTACGTGCATTGCAACAGGTTATCGGATGAGGCCAATCAACAATAGTAGTACACTATTTGTACTAGCTTCACATGCTTCGCGCGTCGGGCGGGTGTTTTTACTGTAGCCATATGTTAATGTGTTCGTTGTACGTAACCAGCACCTGGAATCCTCGATATACTAGTAGTATAGTATATAGTAGGAGTAAGTAGTAGGAGTAGTAGGGTGGCATGGGCCAGAACAAGCATTCACGTCTAGGAGTACGGCACACGCCACCACCACAACATCCATCTGACACCATATTATTTCTTGGAGTCCGTGCTAGAGCAATCTCTTCAACCTCGTCGTTTCTCTAACTTCAACCATTGCACGACGGGCGAGGTGGGGGTTTGCCGATAGTCGGTTTCCTTAACTGCAGTCCCACTTGTAAGGCCAACTCCAACGCACGACCCCAAACGGACCTCCGTTTTGCACGAACTCCAACGATAATTTTGACTACTCCTGTAGTAAGTTGGATTAGTGCCTTCTTGATGCATTCTTTCTTCTTCGAGTGTAAAGAAGTAGACGTTGCTTCCTCGTATCTATTCACATGTCTAGCCTCTATTCTATACTAGCTAAAAGTGATAGAACATCTACTAAATTGCGGTCTATCAATATATGGATGTACTCTTCTTCCCAATACAAAAACTTGCATCCATTCTACTCCCTCCGTTGCGCAATACTACATGCCTTCTATTTGGCAAAATATATATGTATCTAGACATGTCTTAGTATATAGGTACATCCATTTTTTGACAAATGGAAGTCAAGTATTTTGGAACGGAGGGAGTACACAATAAAATTTTAATTTAGCACAACTAGTCCAATTCGAGAGCAGAACCAAAGATTTGGTCAGGTTCTTCCTCCATTTGCCGACACGTGGGACATCCAGCATCCAGGTCGTGTCACCAAAGAAAATAGAGTGGTAGTTGAAGCCACGGGATGTGCATCTTGGGTTAAACTATAAATAGAATCTCACTACTCTTGAGTAACTCCAAAAGCGGCCACCGAAGATCTTTATTGGATTTGTTTTTCATCACCAGCACGTCGAGGTGAAAGATGTGCAAGTTCAGTGGGTCCTCTTGCGTTTTCACTGACATGTGGGGCCGCATGTGAGCAAACAGACGATGGGCTCCGCGCGTCCGCTGGCTGGCTGAGAAGAGAGATAGAGGAGGGCTGAGCACGAACTGCAGGAAATTTGTTCTACGTACCTTGATATAGGCTTGATATAGGCATCTAGCAGTACGACAGACGACACCCACACGAGTCCCATCCGACACCAATTTTCTTGGAGTCTGTGCTATAGCCATATCTTCTCCCTCCTATCCTCTTTTCTCAGCCATCGCGCGGTGGGCAGGGTGGGGTTTGCCGATAGTCGGTTTGCTCAACTACGGTCCCACTTGTAAGTGAAAATGCAACACCGCATGCATTCTCGCTTGAGCGGCGTGCCGGACCAACCGTGTGGGGGTGCGACACGAACATGGCAGGCTTTTCCTTTTGAACTCGTAACTTGTAAAATTTGGTTCTGCTCCATGGCGTGACCGATAGATAGAAAATAACGATTTTGCCTAGAGTAATGAGAAGTTTGCTTCTGGCGCCGTTCATGCATGGAGTACGTACGAAAATTATGAAGTTGATGCGAATGGTAAGATAATTAATGTAGTATCATACACTACTACATGGATTTGACAGAAGGATAAAACTACATACGGATCCATCAACGTTCAATGACATCCTCACGCCCTAGTGCGCCGGGTCACCATCCGACGTGCGAGGAGCAGTGGCGTTGGCGGCGAGCTCAACGTGCTTTTGAACAATGCCGTCCAAGGTTGCCCTGCGCTCCAAGAAGGCCAGCATCCTATCGTCCTCCTCTTCATGTACTAGTCCTTGTGGACGATTTGCGCGTAGACGTGGGTGATTATGTCGATGGTGTCTTGCTGCGCCAGGCGTTGCGCGGCGAGCGCGACCTCAAGGTGGACATTCTCCGACGCGACGGCGGGTAGTCGCAGGGCCACCAGTGTGTCGAAGTGGTTGTTACCATCGTGGCCATTGAGGGTGGCGGGCATCGTAGAGCCTGGGCGTATCGGCTGGAGGCTTACGTCAAAGTCGTCCGCAAGCTTCTTGACGACGGTGAACTTGTCGAGGAAACCGACGAGGACCTCGTCGAACAAGGATGCGAAGCTATCGTCCAAGCGGCCCCTCGCCTTGGAGGCCTCAAGTAATACTACCTGCCGGGCCGCAGGCGGCGTCGTGGACCATCTGGCACAGCCGGCTGATGCTCGCGCTCATCTCCTCCATGGGTCTAGCGTAGCTTCTAGTCAACTGATCTTGCGATTCGAGTGATCACTCAGCCCTTGGTTAGCGTGCGTAGGTGCGTAGGATTTCGTACTACTCCTTGGCCCTCTACTGCACCTGCCTTTAGCTGTATGATAGGTGGGCCAGCTACCCCCTGGGGCCACGCGTCATTCACCTCCTTACCCGTCTCTCACACGCACCCTGCTAGTGTATATACTCCCTCCTTTCCGGTTTATAGAGCTTATCTCAAAATTTTAGTCTTTCCATTTCATAAGGCTCAATTTGGTTGTTTTCCATCACATCTTCAGATTCCAAGGTGCATTAAATCATTGCATGCAAGTACTAAGAGAAAATTGACCAATGCATGTAATTTATGCATGCATGCATTGCAATTAATGCATTGGTAAACATACTTTTTTGAGGAAAACAAGAGCATTAATTGGGTGCTTTTGCAAACTACAAAAAGTATTCCACCACTCACCATCTACCTTGGTTGGTGAGAATTTTGAATTGAGCCTTATAAACTGGAAAGGAGGGAGTATAGTGGTTTTCTTTTTCTCTCCATATCAACCATTTTATATTGCGTACGTGTCATTCAAGAGTGAAATGATGGTTGCTTCTTCCGACTAACTTACTGTGTGATTTGACTGCTCCTTAATGGCCCCAACACATACTCCCCCTACGTGTATGCAACATTCACACGTACACATGGACGCAAAAACGCGCGCGACGGCCTAATGCATGCATGTCCGAGCACACGACGGAACACACACGGTGACGCTCAGGTGCTCAACCTACACGTGCATGCACACACATACTCAGTCAGGGTGAGCTATTGACCGTATGAACACCGGAAAATATATATATTGAGCGCAATGTGCGTATTATGAAGTCCACTGACCGTATTTTTACAAATATACAGTGACAGACAGTGTATTTATCTCGTTTGAAATTAAGCCATGTTAACCGGAGAGGAGGCAGCATGGACTAGCATTACTTTGATGTGTCCCGTCAACTTGCCGAATGAGGAGAAGGTTGCAGGACGGGAGAAGCTTGCGCGCGGTGGCTCGTAGGACAAGGAGAAACTTTTGACTAATGCAAGCTCTCCC
The DNA here is from genome assembly GCF_056163025.1 of Triticum urartu. Taxonomy (NCBI): domain Eukaryota; kingdom Viridiplantae; phylum Streptophyta; class Magnoliopsida; order Poales; family Poaceae; genus Triticum; species Triticum urartu. The sequence goes on from NC_141877.1 coordinate 499,228,706, forward strand.
TCGCTCAGGAGGTGGATGTGCAACAGTTACTTCGGTGTCAGATTGCTAGAAGCATACTACACTATACTACTACGAACCGGATGGAGGAGCGTCTGCACTCTTATTATAAATTTAAAATGTGATAAAGCAATCTTCAACACAGTTGGATCTCTTCGAGGGTTCTCACATGTGATAATGGAAGTTGATTGCATGGAACACTCGCCACAATTCTCGCTTAATTCTGGCTCATATCCTGTTACAAATAGTAGCGCTCAGTAATATTTCCTCTTTTTTTTTGTTATTCAGCATGGAAACAGGTCAGCAAACCTTGCGGCACATCTTCATGCGAACCGTGCTTGCTGCACTTTGAATGTGGCTGAGAGCTGGCTTGATGAAACACCTCGCTCCCTACTTCTTTTTTTGGCTTCCTAGTGACCAGTTTCTTGGCTGATCGTCCTAAGAATGCTTATATATGAATAAATCTCTCTCATTTACCTGCAAAAAAGATTAAGCCATATTAACCGGAAAGGAGGGAGTATGGACTAGCACTACTTTTTGGTGTGTCCCGTCAACTCGCAGAACGAGGAGAAGCTTGCAGGACAAGGTGAAGCTCGCTTACGCCTTTTGACTAATGCAACCTACCCTCGGTGGACATGCATCAGTCCATTCGGTGTCAGATTGTCAGAGGCATACACTGTAGTACCCAACATGCGGAGTACCATCATTATTCGACTTCACGAAGGGGTGAAGAGCCAAGCACAGTACTAGTACGCGTACTTGGTTTTGCACCTTCATACTACTCCACCCTCCGTCATAGTTTATAGGGCGCGCTTCATTATGATGCATTTCTCTCAATGCATTTCCACCACCAGAGAGACTTTAGATGCGTTTGGTTTAATGCTCAATTAATTAGGGCGTGGTAACCACAATCAAGTCCACAATTTTCTCTCCATGTATTGCACTACTACGGAGTGCATGCATGTGTGTACCCGAGGTGGAAGCACTGCATGCATGTGTGTACGCATTATTCCCTCTAGCAATAGACGTTCAAATTAGCACGTGGGCTGCCATTTCGTAAAGAAATGAGCTCCACCGTGTACCCGCGCGGTTGTGGCTGGGCACGAAGCGTGAGTACGTGCACGGTGCACCTATTCTCTTCTTGTATACGTACAAAACCTACGTGGGGTTGTGTGAGAGAGATACAAACCTAGAGAGATATAGTGTGTGGGTTCTTGAGAGTTTTGGGGGGGGGGGTCAATCAAAAAATTTAACATATGCAATGTGTGTGAAATAGAGTCCTGGATATAACATATATATAGAGGGGGCGATCCACGAGAAGAGAGTGGAGGTATCATCGGCTTGAGGTGTCTATAGAATCAAAGAGAGGGATGATGTGTGTGTGTGTGCGCACACGCGTGATCGATAATGAGTGCCATCGAATTTGTGTGTGCCCACGTCAAAGATATAGAGTGGCTGGCCTACTGGAATGTGAGATGGGACATGTGCAGTTTGTCTCTGTGGCACGGATACCTACCTGCAGCGCTCGACTATCGGTGTGTGGTGGGGGAAGAGGGAGGCCCAATTAACTATAGAGGTACAATGGCTGGTATATGTGTTGAGGAGGAGAGAGGCCTACCTCATGCATTAAGGAGATCGATCTGCCTCATGTATTAAGGGAGATCGATCGGCATCCATGCATATGTGCAGGAGATGAATAAGGTTGGGAGAGAGACAGAGCTAGAGTGTTGGAGGGGGTGGTAGTGGAGTTGCTTCTAACAAATGGTGAGATAGGCTTGCTAGACAAACGGAGGGCACGCCTGCAATATCAATAAGAGAGGAGATGGCTGATTATTGTCTGTGCACGTGCGTGTGAGAGACGAGTCAGGAGGCATGCACGAATGATGAGGGGGACGATGTGGCTGTGGTAAGCAGACGTAACTACATAGGAAGATCAATCGCCCTTTATAAGAGAAAGGAGAGACATAACTTGTGAGGTACGTCAATCGATGGGGGGGGGTAGTTAAAGTCGATCTAGGTATATGTTGGGAGATCGATCGGTATACATGCATGTGTGTGTTAGAAGCAAATGAGGCACGAGGAGAAGGATAGAGAGAGAGGGATGCATATAGGAGGTGGTACGAGAGGCATACTATATCGAGGGGGAGGAGTGTGCGAGTACGAGAATGATGAAAAGAGTGGTGGGAGTGAGGCATGGACGGTGACAAGAGAAGAGGCGAAGCTTGTGTTTGTGCTAGGCACACCTGGCTAGAGAGGCATATCGATCGATGTGTGCCGTAAAAAGGATCTGGGGGGCCTACACACACCGTGGGTGAACGACCTAAAGTGAAAACACGAATTTGCGTGATGGAGCTAGAGAATGTTGAGGGAGGGTGAGAGGGATGCGGGCGTGTGCATGCACAAGAGAAAGTTAGCGCTAGCTACAAAGATAAGAGGGTTGTGTGGGTGTAAAAGACGAATAGAGATCATATATACTTCATTATAAAAAGCGAATTCGGATATTTGAAGAATTTATCATAGTGTTTAAAACCGACGAATGTGTGAATATATATAACGGTGATAAACATGGTGTGGTTATGAACATGGTATACTACATTTAATATATTTTATATCTACTCTTATAAAAAACGGAGTTGTTGATGATGGTGTGCCTGCCATCCTGCATTATAGGCCGTCTGATTTATATCTGGCGGATAGCAAGGAAACTTTGATAGTTGAAGTTGGCAACAATCATGATTGTAGATTCTTATTGAAATAGAGAAACGAATTAAAATTTAGTTCGAATTACAGCGGTAGTATAGACATTTGGAATGCACTAAAATGTTGGTATGTGTAGGTTATATGCATTATATAGCAAGCGAAAAAATTTAATCGGACATAACATGGATTCATACTCCCTCCTTCCATCTACATAGGGCGTAATGAGATTTTTAAGACCACCTTTGACTATTGACAAGATTAATAGTACATGGCATGCACAATGTGAAAATTATATCATTGAAAGAACCTTTCATGGACGAATTTAACGGTGTGCTTTGTGTAAGTTGCATGTCATATATCATTGCTCTAATATTTGGTCAAAGTTAGCATCGAAAAACACATTAGGCCCTATATAGATGGAAGGATGGAGTAGCTTTGAAAAGCATTTTTATAGTAAAACGGGGCAAGACTCTCTCTTTGTGTGGTGTGAATACTTTTATTTTTTTTCGTTTTCTTTTTGGTTGAGGGAAGTGCGAATTGATTTGGTACGTACAAGTACAATATACTACGACACGTTAGGCTTGTCCCTAAAATTCAACCCGCATTTTGTTATATCCCGAAAATTAAGATATCGTGCTCCCAAAACTGGCGCTTTCACAACCCGCGCCTTGCTATCCCAAAATTACAATGCGCGCGAAATCTCCCTCCAGCTGCCAAATCCCGACACGCGAAATCCCCTTCTAACCCTGAGCCGAAAGCGCCACTAGTTCAAATCAGTGCGGGGTACTTTTGTAACACACCCTACATTTTGGACAAGCGCATTCGTAAGTCATACTTCACCCCCTCCCATCACCCCCTTTTCGCCATTCGAAATCCCAGGCCGCCATAACCTCTCCACTCCAGCCGCGAAACCCCACCCTCCTCCGTCCGCCACGTCACCATTGCCTAGCCAGAGCCTCTTCCCTGACGATGTCGTCCACCGCAACAGCTCGACGTCCCTCGTCCACCTCCCCGGATGAGGATCCGTCGTCCATCTCACCGTCCCGCCGGTTCAGCCGCCCCGTCCTCCACCTCCATGGAGCTGCTCCGACGATCGCCTCGTCTATCGCGACTGCTCCATCCCCACAGCGCCGCCTTAACCTGCTCCACCGGAACCGCAGCATCCTCACCGACTCCTCGGACGAAGCCGAGGCCTACTCGGCGCCACCAAAGAGGTTGTACACTCATCGCATCGCACCTTCTCCTTAACTCGACCTCCCGGCACGGACGGTGCTAAATCCCGCACCCCCATGGAGCGGCTACCTTGAAGCCGGCGCCGTGGGCGACATCTCCACGGCGGCTCTCGCCCAGTGCGAGGCCCCTTCGGCGGTGGCGTTCATACCAGCCGGATCTGCTACCGCTCCTCCGGCTCTCGCTCGATCGCTCGCTCGCCCAGCTGCTGCTGCTGCTCTCCCCCTCGCTCGTGCTGCTGCTCTACTCCGATTAAGCCACACTTCAGTCGACTGAATCGACTTTTGGGTCAGTCAATTTTCAGGGGTTGGGGGGCTCGCTGGAGTTAAGGAAGAACCACCCGTGGCGGGGACGGGGGCTCGCTAGAGAGGTACCCCACTATCTATCTTAGGGTTCAGGGTGGGGACGGGGGGCCTAGAGGGCTGGCCGGGGCGGCGAGGTGGCGCTGGGGCCGGCGGTTTGGCCGGTGGTGGCTGGCGGCTCAGGGGGGTGCAGGTTGAAGATGAACTGCAGGCCCTCCCTAAACTACATGTCAAGTGCCTCTCTGCTACCATTACGTTCAGTTTCGACAGTAGCATTTAGATTCCATAGTAAATTTCAGTTTCGACAGTTAAGTTTAGAGTCAACAGTTTTTACCTCATCTGTTGTAGTCAGGTGGTTTTCGGTGATGTTAATTTTACATCCATTTTACATCATCTATTGGAAATGCTATTAGAATCCCACTTGAGATTGACGATGTCTGTCTTGTGCTACTTCAGCCTTGACGTCTTACGGCTCACCGGAGCTGCTCCAACGACAAAATGATCCACCAGAACAGAGCAGTGCCCTGGACGCCGTCTACTGATTCCTCAGATCTTCCTCCACACCTCCGACAGCCACCTCTGCCTCAACTGCTTCAGCGACCAACCCAATGATGTTGAGGTCGACAAGGCTACGGCAAAGAGGTTGTACACTTGTTGCATCCCTTATTACTATACATTCACGTCGATCCATTAGGGCTATTTTGGTTCAATGGAAAAACATCGATCCACTGGTTGTTACCATCACTCTAAATTTCTGCATGCTCTCTTTACATAATCTCACCATATTTTTTTCGTATGCATGTCAGATATTGTACACAGTTATGCTGAACATGTAGAGAAAAAGAGAAGAGTTTTGCGCGGCAATACAATGTCATGCAGACATCGCTCCATGGTGGGTTCAATGGCAAACCCTCCCCACCCCTCTCCAGATTGTAATCTAGAGGAAGATATCTGTTCTGAGGCCGATTCGGACGCCGGTGACCACTCCTATTTACCCCCCAAGGTGTTTGCTCTACGTACCTTGGCATGATGATGTTAGTCATATCATGCATATGTTGCCTTGCAGTGCCTACTTTTGACATCCTATATGTCATGTGCTTAGTTCAGACATGTTCTGTAATGCCACCTGTTTAGTTTCTATATCATATATGGGAATTATGCAGTCTCATGTCTTTTAGCCAGCCATAATATATGTGAACTGTGCAATGCCATCCTGTTTAACCAGGCATCATATATTTGAATGATATCTTGCCCATCCTTTTCTTCATTAAATTTCCATTTGTCGACAATGTTTGTACATTAAACTACTCTTCCTGTGAATCAGCCATTTGGGTGGGAGATGGAAAAATCTGGAGTGAAAACAAGCCTTCAGAGCAGACAGTGCTACCCGTCGAAGCAGATCTCTTGTTGGGTCCCGATAGCTCCTCAGAGATGGATTCAGAGACAGATGAAAAGTCCTATTCCCCCACTAAGGTGTATGCTCTAACTTGGCATGGTTATACAGCTCATATCATGCATACGGTGTCTTGCATTTCATAGTTTAGACATCATATACACAATATTCAACACCATGTTCTTAGTTTAGACATCATATAGAATGCCCTCTGTTTAGCATATAAATCATATATGTGAATTAAATGATGCGATCCTGATTACTTAGATAACATGTAGGTGAATTATGTCAGGCGTTCCTGTTTAGTTATTCATCATATCTTTGAATTATGTTATGCTATGCTATCCAGTTTAGATAGACATCATATATGTGAAATTATGTCATGCTATCCGTTTTAGTTAAACAATATACATGTCAACTATTTCATGCCCTCTTTTTTCCACACTATCTATTGCATCTGTCTCTCATACAATGTCTGTACATTCAACTATGTTTCCTGTTTATCAGCCATTTCAATTGGAGCGGGTGATGCCAGTATCTAGGGGACTAAAAACACGGTCTTCAAATAAAACAGTGCTACCTCTTGGTGGAGATAGCACCCCGGTTGTACATGCACAAGAACCAGCCCTACCACACATAACCCAAACTCTCACAGATTGTACCCCTACTACGATGGACAGAGAACCAGCTTCACCCAATCTAACCCCAGCCGATAGTAACCCAGTTCCTGTTGACACAACACCATCTCCACCACAGAGCTCCCAAACAAGAGCAGTTAGTAAGGCAGCTCCAGTGCCCAAAGGGCCAGTACTATCACGGTGAACCCCAACTCCACCAGTTAGTACGCCTATTTCTGTGGAGGAAGCACAACCAGCTAGTCGTAGTTTAGCATCTATCGCATTTGATGTTGTTAAATCATATGTGCGTATCTTCCCATCTTGGAAATATTATACTGAAGATGAAGGAAAATGCCAGTTGCAGGTGTTTGTCCAGGAGTTATGTGTAAGTAATGTTATTCACGGCAATTACTTTGCTTTGTCCCATACATCCAACCTCCATGATGATTATAATACATCAAATTTTCCCATTTTTCTGTATAGAGAAGGACCGATTTGTTAATTCAGGATGAGGTAACCTGTGCTAATACCTCTGCTATCTTCAAGAATGCTTGGTGGCAGTATCGGAATTACCTGAAGAAAACGTACTTCATCGGCAAAGAAACTCATCAAATTCCCTTACGTTCTCCTGAGACACATTTACTGGACGATGACTGGGAACGCCTTGTTCTATACTGGTCTCGAACCAAGAATGTGGTAAGGTCTATGAGCTCATTTTCTATTTTTAAGTATTATATTTTTGCGTCTTACTGTACTCTGTTCATGTAGAACAAGTGCCTAAACCTGAAGAACAATTGTTCGAATTTAAGATTCCATTGCTACCATAGGACATAGATATATGTTTGTTTAATGCTTTTGTTATGTACTAGTACTTGGCAATAGAAGACTTGGTAGTTTAATCCTGTCCACCTTACTAATGAACTGGTTCACCGAAATGAGTTTCATATACTAGTACATGCTAAACTTGTTATGTGTCTGCTTGTTTCTTCTTTTAGAATGTTGAAAGAATATTGGGGAAGAGTGCCTTATTAAGCAACGGTAAAGGAAGCAATGCAGATAAGGTTCAGGATAGTGACACATCCTGTCTTGGTTTAGTGTTGGAGTTAGTGGACACTACCGCTTGAACAAGCTATTCAAACTCACTGTCTGAATCAGTTCGGTTTGTTGAGTCTCAACTACAAGATGAAAGACATCGATCAGTTGTGTTGCGACAAGAAGTGGAAGGACTGTGGAAGTCCCTGGAGCATTCAGATGCATACTTTCTGGTGCAACAGCAAGCGTTGGAGGATTTTAGCGCCAAACAGGACAAAGCTAATTAGCTTGCTAAGCTTATTGCCAGCATGGTGAATACCCAGGATAACGTTTCTTGAGCTCTTCTGAAGTTGTTTTAGTTATGCTCTTGTTTTGCTGCCACGTTTATTTGCACTGGTGGCCAATTTTGACGGCCAGTGTATATGATATGCAGCTTTGTTCCCTATATTTGCACTGGTGGCGAACTTTGATGCTCAGTGGATGTAATATGTGTAATAGCCGTGATAGCCTAGCGTTAGTTGCTTGCTTATTTATTTCCTTGTTGTCTTGTTTATTTGTTTGCTTGTAGTCATTGCAGTTCTTTTTCCACAATAACCATGGGCTAATATTTACTGTAGTGACACTGGGCCTCCTACGGGCCGTAGAAACAGTGGGCCTTTTACGGGACGTAGAAACAGTAGGCCTTTTACGGGCCGTAGAAACAATGGGCCTTCTACGGGTCGTATCATCAATGGGCCTTATACGCGCCGTATGATCGATTGGCCAAACATGGGCCAATAACAGGCTGCATCATGGCCGTAAACGGTCTAGAGTTGGAATCGTTCGTTCATGGGCCAACTGTAATGGGCCATCGTTAATAGGCCGTATTTGATGACGCTATGAAAACGGCCCAACGTATTAACGGACCACAAATGGGCCGATTGTAACCACAGGCTGAATTTGGCCAACAAGCAAAAAATGACAGTAACGGGCCGTAAGTAAACGAATGCTGGAAATGAGCCCAAGAATTAATGTGCTCTGAGAAGGCCGAAAGATAACATGGGCTGGAAACGGCCCAACGGAATAACGGGCCGTTAAAGGGTTTAGTGATACACTCTTCATTATGGGCCAGTTTCACCACGGGCCGTTAATGGGTGTAAAGTGATACACTGTTCATTACGGGCCAGTTTCACCATGGGCCGTTAATAGGCCAAGAGTTACATAGGGCCTCATATGGGCCGAAAGACGTCATGGGCCATACATGGGCCAGAAGTGAAAACAAGCTGTAATCATATTGGATGGCCCAGATGACGCTACTGGGCCTAATTCGGATAGGGCGTAACGGGCCTTGGGTTAGCAGGCTGTAAATGGGCTATATGCGAATAGGCCGTTAACAGGCTTTCCATGGGCCGGCCCGCCAGCTTTTGACCAAGTCAAACGGGCCGGTCTTTTCATAGGAATGGGCCTCTGTTGGGCCGTACCACGTGTCGACGTATCATAGGCGCCTATCTGACCAACTGACGAGCTGACACGTGTTTCGTCCGGCCAATAAGAATTTTACACGTGGAAATTTCCCATTGGTCGGGGCTGTTAACGGGTTATCGGATCCAAAACCCGACCCGATAGCTTAACGGCGTTCCGTTACGGTGGATGCCACGTGTCAGTCACACTTGATGAAAGCACTTATGTGACGCGCGATTTATCATCATGGAAGTGGACACTTCCGTGATGATAATTTTGGTAATGTCATGGAACACTTCTACAACAACACAGGCATGACTATCTTGGTTCTGTCATAAATTTGTCATGGATGTACATGCATGATAAAAAAGTGACCTACTGTGACAAACACGTATCATCACGGAAGTGTATTTTTTTTGTAGTGCTCCAAGATCACATAAAGCAGTTTTAACATAGTTTCTTTTAATAGAGCATGGTATAGTTGGTACTCCGGCATCTCCTAGTATCTTTGGTATTCCACCCTTAAAAGTGTAATTAGCAAGCATGGTGGAAAATTTCAGCCTCAAGTATCTTTATTTTATTTGTAATAATATCTTTCTTTTATTTAGCATAATGGTTCATTTTAAGCATATCAGTCAAACGCATACGCAAAAAGATAGGTCTAATCATTTCAGCAAAGCGCTCAAAATCCTCCTCATCCTTTTTCTTGGATGGTTTAGGAGGAAACGGCATTCGTTTCTGGACCCATGGTTCTCTTTCCTTACAGTGCTTCCTGGCAACAAAGTCTCTCTTATCATAACGTTGATTCTTTGATTGTGGGTTATCAAGATCAACAGCAGGTTCAATCTCTACATCATTATCATTGCTAGTTTGAGCATCAACATGAACATCATCATTAACATTATCACTAGGTTCATGTTCATTACCAGATTGTGTTTCAGCATCAGAAATAGAAATATCATTGGGATTCTCAGGTGTGTCAACAACAGGTTCACTAGAAGTATGCAAAGTCCTATCATTTTTCTTTTTCTTCCTTTTAGAAGGACTAGGTGCATCAACATTAGTTCTCTAAGAATCTTGCTCAATTCTCTTAGGGTGGCCCTCAGGATACAAAGTTCCTGAGTCATTTTACCCCCTCTAGTCATAACTCTAATAACATCATCATTTTTCTTATTATTTAATTCATTGAGAAAATCATTCTGAGCCTTAAGTACTTGTTCTACTTGAGTGGTAACCATAGAAGCATGCTTACTAATAAGTTTAAGTTCACCTTTAACTCTAGACATATAATCACTCAAGTGTTCAAGCATATCAGCATTGCGTTTCAATTGTCTACCAACATAAGCATTGAAGTTTTCTTGTTTAACAATAAAATTATCAAACTCATCTAAGCATTGGCTAGCAGACTTATAACGAGGAATATCACCTTCATCAAACCTATAGAGAGAATTTACCTTTACTACCTATGTCGGGTTATCAAGACCATGTATTTCTTCAATAGGTGGTAAATTCTTAACATGCTCAACTTTAATACCTTTTCTTTCATAGATTTCTTTACCTCTTGCATATCTTCAGGACTGAGAAATAGAATACCACTTTTCTTCGGAGTTGTCTTAGGAGTTATTTCAGGAAGTGTCCAATCATTTTCATTACTCAACATATTATTCAATAGCAATTCATCTTGATCAATAGTTCTTTCCCTGAAAACACAACCAGCACAACTATCTAGGTAATCTCTGGAAGCATCTGTTAGTCCATTATAAAAGATATCAAGTATTTCGTTTTTCTTGAGAGGATGATCAGGCAAAGCATTAAGTAATTGGAGAAGCCTCCCCAAAGCCTGTGGGAGACTCTCTTCTTCAATTTGCACAAAATTATATATTTCCCTTAAGGCAGCTTGTTTCTTATGAGCAGGGAAATATTTAGTAGAGAAGTAATAAATCATATCCTGGGGGCTACGCACATTACCAGGATCAAGAGAATTAAACCATGTTTTAGCATCACCCTTTAATGAGAACGGAAACAACTTAAGGATAAAGTATTAGCGAGTTTTCTCATCATGAGTAAACAGGGTGGCTATGTTCATAGCCATAAAATGGATAAGATTCAACCAAAGTAATTAACTCAGGATCAACAGAGAAATCATAATCATTATTAGTAACAAAGATAGGTGAAGTAGCAAAAGCAGGGTCATATTTCATTCTAGCATTCCAAGAATTTTCTTTAAGCATAGCTAATAATTTCTTAAGATCAGATCTATCATTGCAAGCAATAAAGTCTCTAGCAGTTTCTTCATCCATAACATAATCCTTAGGCACAATAGGAAATTCATATCTAGGGGGAGAATCTTCATCATCACTTTCATCAATATTATCAGTTTCAATAATTTCATTCTCTCTAGCCCTAGCCAGTTGTTCATCAAGAAATTCACCTAGTGGCAAAGTATTATCAAGCATAGAAGTAGTTTCATCATAAGTATCATGCAAAGCAGAAGTGGCATCATCAATAGCGTGCGACATATCAGAATGAATAGCAGGTGTAGGTGTCGCAAGTTTACTCAAAACAAAAGGTGGATCAAGTGCAGAGCTAGATGGCAGTTCCTTACAGCCCCCCCCCCTCATAGTTGAGGGAAAAATCTTGGTTCCTTCTTCTTTCAAGTTCTTCATAGTGACCAGCAGATATAAATCCCAAGTGACTCGAAGAATATAGCTATGCTAACCGGCAACAACACCAGATAATAGTCTTGATAACCCACAAGTGTAGGGGATCGCAAAAGTTTTCAAGGGTAGAGTATTCAACCCAAATTTATTGATTCGACACAAGGGGAGCCAAAGAATATTCTCAAGTATTAGTAGCTGAGTTGTCAATTCAACCACACCTGGAAACTTAATATCTGCAGCAAAGTGTTTAGTAGCAAAGTAATATGACAGTAGTGGTAACGGTAGCAAAATTAATATTTTTGGTTTTATAGTGATTGTAACAGTAGCAATGGAAAAGTAAATAAGTGAAGAACAATATATGAAAAGCTCTTAGGCAATGGATCAGTGATGGATAATTATGTCGGATGCGATCAATCATGCAACAGTTATAACTTAGGGTGACACAGAACTAGCTCCAGTTCATCAATGTAATGTAGGCATGTGTTCCGAATATAGTCATACGTGCTTATGGAAAAGAACTTGCATGACATATTTTGTCCTACCCTCCTGTGGCAGCATGGTCCTATTGGAAACTAAGGGATATTAAGGCCTCCTTTTAATAGAGTATTAGATCAAAGCATTAACACATAGTGAATACATGAAATGCTCAAACTACGGTCATCACCGGTAAGTATCCTGATTATTGTCACTTCGGGGTTAACGGATCATAACACATAATAGGTGACTATAGACTTGCAAGATAGGATCAAGAACTCACATATATTCATGAAAACATAATAGGTTCAGATATGAAATCATGGCACTCGGGCCCTAGTGACAAGCATTAAGCATAGCAAATTCATAGGAACATCAATCTCAGAACATAGTGGGTACTAGGGATGAAACCCTAACAAAACTAACTCGATTACATGATAAATCTCATCCAACCCATCACTGTCCAGCAAGCCTATGATGGAATTACTCACGCATGGTGGTGAGCATCATGAAATTGGTGATGGAGGAAGGTTGATGATGACGATGGCGACGGATTCCCCTCTCCGGACCCCCGAACGGACTCCAAATCAGCCATCCTGAGAGAGATTAGGGCTTGGTGGAAGCTCCGTATCGTAAAACATGACGAATCCTTCTCTTTGAATGTTTTCTCCCCAAACATGAATATATAGAGTTGGAATTGAGGTCAGAGGAGCACCTGGGGGCCCACGAGGCAGGGGGCGCGCCCAGGGGTGTAGGCGCGCCTCCACCCTCATGGGCAGGGTGTGTGCCCCTGGCCTTGATTATTTCGCCAGTATTTTTTATATATTCCAAAAATAATCTCCGTTGATTTTCAGGTCATTTCGAGAACTTTTATCTCTGCACAAAAATAACACCATGGCAATTCTGCTGAAAACAGCGTCAATCCGGGTTAGTTCCATTCAAATCATGCAAGTTAGAGTCCAAAACAAGGGCAAAAGTGTTTCGAAAAGTAGAAATGACAGAGACGTATCACTATCCGCCGCGAGCTTCAATGTTCATTGGACCATATACATTAGTATGTATGATTTCCAATAACTCTGTTGCTCGCTCCATTGTTCTGGAGAACAGAGTTTTAGTCATCTTGCCCATGAGGCGTGGTTCGCAAGTACCAAGTGATTCCAGAAGTCCATCAGAATGGAGTTTCTTCAAGCGCTTTACACCAATATGACCTAAACGGTAGTGCCACAAATAAGTTGCACTATCATTATCAACTCTGCATCTTTTGGCTTCAATACTATGAACATGTGTATCACTGCTATCAAGATTTAGTAAAAATAGACCACTCATCAAGGATGCATGACCATAAAAGATAGGGATTTTTACATCTGTGCCCCTGGTTCGTTAGCTCTACTCATTCATCCCCGCGCTCTTAACTTTTTCTCAATTTTCCCCACTCCCTTGCCAAAAACCCTCATAACTAGGCACAACGGACGTTGCCGTCGGGTCAAAGGCTTGACCGTTAACTCTGACTAGTGGAGCCATGCTGGACTGTGTCGTCCGTTCGAGCTGACAAGTGGGGCCACGTTGGGTGGTGTCACTCTTGGACCATTGGGCTATGGTTTCGTTGGGCCGTCCCTTGCATTAAACGTCTACACGCGCCGCCAGGACAGAAGCCTGCTATCCATGTACCCAGCAAACCCTGCCTGCATGCGTCGATCGAGCCTGCATGCACCGATGCCACGATCCCACGATGCCCCGACCAAGCCTGCATGCGCTGACCGAGCCTGCATGCGCCAATGCATCCGCCACGATGCACTGACCGAGAAGCTTTCTTGCACGCCAGCCACCATGGATGCAGCGACAGTCACTGCCGCTGGTTCCTCTCTTCTAGCTAGGTGGCTACATATTTGTGGCTTATGTAAAAAAAGAGCCACTCCCTTGCTTACTTGTTGTCACACCCTGCATTTTGTAACTCTTCATTTTTCAATAATAAAGCATGAAAATTTGGACCAACAAAAACTTTTGCATTTATTTGGCTTTTAATTTTGAAGTTGGTTTCTCTCTGTGATTTTCAAGTGCTCTGCAAAGTCAACAACTTCACCTCCTATACTTCATCTCCTTGCCCCAAACTTCTGCCCAATGATCATGCCATGTGTATAGTTCAATATAGTATTTTCTTACAAAAATAATTTGGCCAAAAAGTATTTTCTAAAATTAGACTTCCAAAAACCCTTGAATTGAGATTTGCACTGCAAGTACTTAATTAAGGGAAGCAAAAATATTTCCAAAAGTATTTTTGGCTCCTATTAGATATAGGATAACCATAAACCCCAAAAATATAATTTTAAAAGTTATTTTCCTATTTTATTTAAAGGCTTTTTCTTAAGGCCAGAAATGGTCTTTAATAGGGAAAAATTATTTTATTGATTCAAAAATATTTGACAAAAATCAGGGAAACTCAGTGGACATATATTTCCCATATATAAGAGTTTCAACATATGGTCATGATCAAAATATTGGACAAAACCTCCCAAAACCATTTCTACCCATTTCAAGGATTTGAAATATTTCCACAGGAAATATTTTCACAAAAATCCAAGAAAAATCCAGCAAGTCACAAATGCTTGTTGTGATCACCTTCCAAAGCCTCAAGTCAATTAAAGTCATTTTGTTTCACCAAAATTCCCCAAAACCCTCTCTGACCAGAACCAACTTTCTCTCTTTAACCCCAACTTTTGTGAGCATGATCACATGGCCAAATGAGGCCACTACACCAAGTAGTGCATCAAGGAGAAGTGTTATGCTCAACTAGATCTACACAAGTCCATTTCTGCTCATTTCTAGGGTTTACAAAAGTTGCATTGGCAACTTTGCCCAAATAAGCTCCAAATTGGTGGAAGGCCCTAATTATATGTGTCATTTCACCCTGTGGAGTATCATGGCAATTGGAAATCATTTGCTTGCCAAAACCCTTATCAAACACCTTCTGCCATTTTACAAAAACCACTATTTTGACCCCTCCCACTATTATTCATGAGCTCAACTTTTTACCAGAGCTTAATCTAGTCACCTTATACCTCCAGTAGCAATGGCAAGTCCTCAGATCAATTACTTGGGGGTGAAACCCTCACATTCTCTCCCTGGACAGCCCCATTTCCACTCTTCTCCTTCCTCTCTCTTCACCCACTGGCCATCCAAAGCATCCAAGGCCAAGATCCCTTCCCTAGCACCCCCCCAAACACTACTGGACATGCAAGGGCGCGCCCACAAGCATAGAAAATGGCTTGGCATGCCATTTGGGCGCTCTGGAGCGCGCTACAGTGCGCTCCCGCACTATAGCCGCCCCCTTCCAACCGCCTCCGGCCACCTCGGGCCTCCCCCGCATGCCTACCGATGCGCCTCGGCGTCCGCAGCATGCTACGCGGTTGGCCCCTTCCTCTCTCCTCCTCCCCGCGCCTCCGCGCTAGCAAACAGAGGCCGCCCGAGCACGCCAATGGAGCGGCTCACACGCGCGCGTCTCTGACCTCTCCCCGCTCTCTCCCTTAGCTCCCCTCGGCGTAGTCCACTCCCAGGAACACCCCAGACACGGCGCCAGCTCCTCCCGAGCCCTGCAGTGACGAGCGTGAGCTCGCCGGCGCACGGGTCTACTGGACGTCGCTGTTCGCCTATTTAAAGGCCTACCCGAGCCCTTCTCTCCTCACCACTCGCTCTCTGCACCACCAAACCCTCCCCTTGCACCCCCAGTTCCTCTCCAGAGCCGCCCGAGCTCGAGATCAAGCTCGAGCTCCGCCGCTTCGGCTCGCCGTAGTCCGTGAGGTACAGGCCTCCCCCGCTCCTCCTCTGCCCCGATCTGAAACCGCCTCCTCCCACTGATCATTTCCCCTTTCTTCCCCGCCTCGTTTGCAGCCGGAGTCGACCGGAACGACCACCACCCGAAGCCTCTCCGCCGCGAGACCTCGTCGACGGCAAGCCAGGAAACTCCGGTGATGTCCACCACCTCCACCCGAACGGCGACACGACGCTGAGCCTAGCCGTGCCCTCGCCAGACCTCACCGTGCCCTGCATCGTCGCCGGTGAGCCCGCCAGCCGCCTGGACTCGGGGTTAGGGATGACAGGCGGGCCCCGCCTGTCAGTCTCTCCCCTCCATCGCCCCCTCTCTCTCGCTGACGCCTGGGCCCCGCCCGTCAGGTTTAAACCTGGCGCGCGCGCGTGCACCAGTGCGCTGGGCCGCTTCTCTGGCTGGGCCTGCTGCGCTGCGGCTGTTCTGGCCCAGCAGGCACAGTGCTCCTTCCCCTTTTTCTTTTTCTGGACACTTGCAAAAATTCCACAGGATTAAATATTAATCCAAATGCAACAATTCCAGTTCCTAAAATCTTTTAAAAATCCCACCTATTTAATGGTGCAACTTTCATTCAAATCCAACAACCTTTTCTTCACTGTAAATATTTAAATGTGATTTTAAGCATTTAAATATGCCTTTGTAAATCCATTTCTCCCATTCTGCTACTCCAAATCCAAAACTACGAATTTTCCCCTTCTTAGTTTTCAACCTAGTATTTAACAAAAATAAGTTGACATTTTTCTGAGCACTTTGGTTTTTCTGTTTTATTATTGCCTTATTTTCTCATTATTATTTTGCGACGATAGATTGCGTCGCTGACGAAGGAGTTGGACCAGAAGACTTTGAAGACCCAGAAGAATTTGTTGAGCCAGGCAAGCAGCCCTTTGACCATGTCTATGAAACCCATTTTATGCATTTCATATAGCAGCTTATTATTTTTGCATCGGAATCATGATGAGAGGGTAGCCACTTTGGTGGGTTGCCTTCATTTCCTCCTTGTTGATACTTGCATTGTGCATGACCCTACCTCCTTATGAGGGTTATGCTGGTGGGAATAGATACGATGCTAAGTAGTGCTACGCAAAAGGGACGGGTATATGCATGGTGATGGAGACAAAGTATTTTCAAAGACTTTTCGAAAACCCCCACCGGGTGCCACTTATGCCCGGGGGAGATGATGAGTTGGGTAACCACTTGATGATGAAGTGGTGTACCGAGGCAAGTGTGTGTGTTGTTTTTCAAAACGGATTGGTTTAAGTTGCGACCGTTATTCCAACCTTACATGCGCAACCACTCTACCCTTGTATGGGAAAGGGCATTATTAATTACCTAGGCCGATACTAGCTTGGAGCCCGCATTACTAGTGACGGGGGAGAGTTGGTGCTCTCGGGACGGGGTCGTGCCAGGTAGGGCGGCCATGACTGTCTTCACAGGACACCGGACACACCGTTGGTACCCCGTGCTTGTGGTATGTGATGAAAATGGGAGCGAGGCTCCACAATTTTAAGATGTGAAATGTTGGGCACAGGGGTTACTGCCAATCGAGTGGACTCTATGTTAGTGTCATCTAGGGAAAGATAGTGATCGGGTGCTTACCCCGGGTACTTGAGGTACCGCGGGTCGTGGATGACACGGAAGTTCCCCGGATCTTGTGGGTAAAGTGTGCAACCTCTGCAGAGTGTAAAACTATTCGAATAGCCGTGTCCACGGTCAAGGACAGTTGGGTAACCGCTCTTGGGCTACGTCCACATGTTACAACCAGTGTGTGTGATTGGATAAGTGGGAAGAACTACTTGGGTCAAGTCAAGGACTTGACATGATTGAGTTGGGTCGGTGCCTGCTCTATTTATGTTGATATATGTAACCTGTCCTCATGGTTACTTGAATTCTCGTGATGCATGTCTTACGAGTGGTCGAACTTGTCATTGCACTCAAAACTAGCTTTCCGCAAAAATTTACCTATATCATGCATTGTTGTATCTTGAACCAAAACATGGGTTGCTTGCGAGTACATTCAAAGTACTCATTGGCTTGCCACTGGTTATTTAATTGGCCAGGCATGGAAGAACAACAGTTCGAAGAAGAATTCTGTGGAGACGAACATGCGAACTAGGACGCTTCCCAGTCAGAATGCCTGTAGGGTTAAGGTAGATGGCATGGGTTCTATTTATCGACGAAGATTTCCGCTGCTTATGTTTCATTTGATGTTCAGCCCTTAAGGCTTTATCTATGTAAGACTTGACCATAATGGTCATAATTTGTGTAAGACGATATGTATGGATGTAAGACTCTTGTTATTCAGCTTCTGTGTGTTCAATGAGCATTGATCTCTGGGATCACTGTACACGTGCATTCGGTGATCACGACTTATGAGTCGGGGTCCCCACAGAGCTGGTATCAGAGCCATCTTGACTGTAGGAAGCCTTAGTTAGCATGGGCGTTAGTTAGCTTGAGACCATCTAAACTTCTCTTCTTTTCTAAAGCTTACCCCACCCAAGATATATTCCCCTTATTGACCTCTCACATTCAACCTTTGTAGATGGCTGCCGTACCCGAAGACTTCCTGACCACCGGATTTCCCGTGCTTCTCGAGGATAGCCTCAAGAAGTGCCAGTTTCACCAAGCCCCCATTTTCACCTACCATGAGCATTGGATAAATGACACCGAGACGGAGTATCATGTGGAAGTAATCGTGAAGGCTAATGACTCTCCAACAAGCTGGTTCTTCGAGGGACCCCAGATGGCAACGCTGGTTCTTGCCGTCAAGACGGCAACCCTCAAGGCACTCACCCGCCTCCGAGACCTTCTTCCAGAGATGGCAGACGAGTTGGCAACCCGCTTCTTGCCTTATTGGAAGGAAGGTGAGGATGAGGGCAGTGCACCAGCTCCACCATTAGAAGAAAGACTTCCACTCCGATTCCAGACCTACTTCAGCCTTTGTGCCGATAGTTTGGCACAACACTTGGCCTCGGAATGGATGAAGCTCCGAAAGGAACTTCATGAGACCAAGGAACTTCTTCGCCAAGCACAAGGGAAGATGGATAGGATCAAGAAGGAAGGTGCTCCCCCTGGACAACCTGCAATCGCATACAGAGGCGGAAGACCCCCAAAGGATGGAGAACCACCACAGCAACACCGCATGAGTGCAAAGGAATACCGCAAGCTCTTCGCACCACCGGCAAAGCAACGCCGTGTTGAGCTCCTCCACTCCCCCACCCCTTCAAGTGAAGAGGAAAGTCAGTCCACCGATGACGAGGAGGAAGACCCAGAAGAGCCAGACTACACGACCGAGCATTCCACCACTTAGGCATCATTCGCAACCCGGATATGCCCGTTAGTAACCCCTACGGTAGGATAGGTCATGTACCCCTATGCGAAGTCGAGTCCTTGTAATGGTTCATATGAAACCATGTAGTATTGTGATTGCTTTTGATGTGTTTGATGGACGTCGTACTTTCATTCGGGAACTTGTAAGCGACTACATCACCCATTTGGATTTTAATGAATGTGTTTGGACTTTTGGCCCTTGCATGAAAACAATTAGTGTCATGCCAACCCCCTTACTAGGCGTCCCATCTATATTGCTTTCCTCATCTTTCCCAATCATGAGACCTTGACCGCTCCAACAGGATGCCTGTTGTAACTCGTACTGGTACCTCTACCCAGCAGCAAGAAGCCGGAGAAGGAGCCAGTCAGGACCAAACCCAAGGACAAGCTCCACCACCGCCACCACCTCCAAGCATGGACATGCCTCAGCTTCTCCAAGCCTTCCGAGAGGATCGCCAAGCCAACACCGCAGCCCTCCAGATGATTGCTCAAGCTGTCAACCGCCAGCCGGCGGGAAACGGCAATGGGCGTTCCACGTTGGTGGAGTTCAAGAAGCATGCACCACCCACCTTCATCGAGACTGCTGAACCCCTGGATGCAGACGACTGGGTCGGCACCATTTAGGATCTATTGGAACTAGTCGGATGCACTATGGACCGTGAGAAGGTGGCATATGCTGCTCACTGTCTCGGGGGAACTGCTAGAGCTTGGTGGGATGGATTCAAGGCCATGCATGTTGAGCGAAACATCACTTGGAATGACTTCAAGGCAGAATTCCGCAAAGCCCACATTCCTTCCGGAATCATGGCCATAAAGAAGCGTGAGTTCCGAGCCCTGAAGCAAGGTAGTAGCACTGTCAAGGAGTACATGCAGAAGTTCAGTGTTCTCTCAAGGTATGCCCCTGAAGATGTCGGCACTGATGCTGCCAAAAGGGAGCGCTTCATGGAAGGCCTTAACTAGACTCTGCAGTACTCGCTTATTGTGTGTGACTGCCCGACCTTTCCTGATCTGGTGAACAAGGCACTCATGCTTGAAGACAAGCGACGTGCTTTGGATGATACCCGTAAGCGCAAGATGATCAGCAAGGGTAGCTCCAGCAACCAGAAGCCTCGCCCGTGGCAGCCAGCCCCGGTCAAGCCAACCTATCAGCAGCCAAGAGCTCCTGCACCCCGCACCAACTATCCACCTCAGTAGTATGCCAACCCCAATAATAATGCCGGCAAGAGCAGCAACCCCAACCAAGTCACTTGCTTCGGATGTGGTCAGGCAGGACACTACTCCAAGAATTGCCCCAACAAGAAGCCCGACGCCCTGCGCCCCAATGCGCAGAACCCAGGACAAGGCCGTGGAATGCCACCAAGGAACCAAGCTCACCTCAACCCGCCCAACAATGGCAAGGGTCGTGTGAATCATGTCACTGCAGAAGAAGCCCAGGAAGACCCGGACGTCATGCTGGGTACGTTCCTTGTCAACTCAACACCTGCAACTGTCTTGTTTGATTCTGGAGCCACGCATTCATTTGTCACCCAAAAGTTTGCATTAAAAAGTGGCATGACCCCTACACCCCTGAATAACCCTATGGTGGTACAAACCCCCGGGGCAGAGATGAGAGCCAAGATAGGATGTAAAGGAGTTGGGATTGTCATTAATGGGGTAGACTTCCAAGTAGACCTTATCATCTTAAGATCGCAAGGCTTGGATGTGATCTTAGGAATGGATTGGCTCATCAAGCACCAAGGCTTGTTAGATTGTGCCAACCGGACCGTCACTGTAACCAATGACCAAGGAGTCGAAGTTAAATTTGCCTCCAACCCCTCCTCTGCTCAAGCCAACCAAGTCAACTCTTTGTCAGAAGTTGGATTGGAGCAAGTGCCAGTAGTATGCGAGTACCCCGATGTCTTTCCTGATGAGCTACCGGGAATGCCTCCTGACCGAGACATTGAGTTCATCATCGAGCTCATGCCCGGAGCAGGACCCATCTATAAGAAGCCTTATAGAATGGGATCGGAAGAGTTAGCAGAGTTGAAGAAGCAACTGGAAGAGCAGTTGAGGAAGGGATTTATCCGCCCTAGTGCCTCCCCTTGGGGATCACCTATTCTGTTTGTGGCAAAGAAGGATGGTACCATCCGCTTACTCATTGACTACCGCTCCCTCAATGAAGTTACAATCAAGAACAAGTATCCACTTCCCAAGATTGAAGATCTGTTTGATCAACTCAATGGGGCCAAGGTGTTCTCCAAGATTAACCTCAGATCTGGGTACTACCAGCTGAAAATCAGACCCCAAGATATTCCGAAGACGGCATTTGTAACCAGATATGGCCTGTATGAGTGCACGGTCATGTCCTTTGGATTGACCAATGCCCCAGCTTACTTCATGTATCTTATGAATAAGGTCTTCATGGAATATTTGGACAAGTTTGTCATTGTCTTCATTGATGACATTCTTGTCTTCTCGAAGATGGAAGAAGAGCACGAGCAACACTTGAGGATGGTCCTAGACAAGCTTCGAGAGCACCAACTGTATGCCAAGTTCAGCAAGTGCAAATTTTGGCTGCGCGAAGTTGGATTCTTGGGTCATGTTTTGACTGAAGAAGGATTGTCGGTCGATCCCACTAAGATTGAAGCCGTGACTGAATGGCAATCCCCAAGCAATGTGAAGGAAGTCAGAAGCTTCCTCGGACTCGCGGGATATTACCGCAAGTTCGTTGAAGGATTCTCAAGCATTGCCCGACCCATGACTCAACTCTTGAAGAAGGACAAGAAGTTTGAATGGACGCCAAGGTGTGAAGAGAGCTTCCAGGAGCTGAAGAAGAGACTGTCCACCGCCCCAGTTCTGGCCACACCAGATGTACACAAGGAGTTTGTGATATATTGTGATGCGTCAAGAACCGGACTGGGAGGTGTTCTGATGCAAGAAGGCAGAGTCGTAGCTTACCTTTCATGGCAACTACGGCCTCATGAAGAGAATTTTGCTACTCATGACCTCGAGTTGGCAGTTGTAGTTCATGCCCTGAAAACATGGCGACATTACCTCCTAGGGAAGCGGTGTGAGATATACACAGATCATAAAAGTGTGAAGTATATTTTCACTCAGAAGGAATTGAACATGAGGCAAAGAAGGTGGCTAGAGTTGATCAAGGATTATGACCTCAGTGTTCAATACCACCCTGGAAAGACTAATGTGGTAGCAGATGCATTAAGCAGGAAGGCTTGTTCCTTGAATACTATGCTTAAGGAAAGGCTACCCGCCTTGTATGTAGAACTTGAAAGCTTCGGGTTGGAACTGGTTGCACCAGGATTCTTAGCCAACCTTGAAGTCAAGCCTACCCTGATGGATGATATTAAGGAAGCTCAGAAGGGACACGAGAGTATTGAAGGCATCAAGAGGAAGATCAAGGCAGGCAAGGCCCCGGGATTCACAGAGTATGAGCAAGGAATCGTGTGGTTTGGGAATCGCATTTGCGTACCCAACAAGATTGAGCTCAAGAATTTGATCTTGTAAGAAGCTCATGACACCCCGTATTCCATCCACCCCGGAGGAACCAAGATGTATCAAGACCTAAAGGAAAGATTCTGGTGGCATGGCATGAAGAGAGAGATAGCCACTTTCGTCGCTAAGTGTGACATATGCCAATGGGTTAAAGCTGAACATCAGCGACCCGCTGGATTGTTATAGCCTCTCAAGGTACCTGAATGGAAATGGGATAAATTCGGAATGGACTTCATCACTGGATTACCCAGGTCAAATAAGGGACATGACTCCATCTGGGTCATAGTCGACCATTTGACCAAAGTAGCCCATTTCATTCCTGTCAAAACGACTTACAAGGGAAACCAGCTAGCCAGCCTCTACATCACCAGAATCGTAAGCCTTCATGGTGTTCCCAAGGAGATTGTGTCAGACCGAGGAACCCAGTTTACCTCAAGATTCTGGAAGAAGTTCCAAGAAGCCATGGGGACCAAGTTGTCCTTCAGCACTGCTTTCCACCCACAGACTGGAGGTCAGATAGAACGAGTGAATCAGATACTCGAAGACATGCTCCGAGCCTGTGTCTTAGCATACGGAGCTAGGTGGAAGATTGCCTCCCTTTTGCCGAGTTCTCCTACAACAACAATTATCAGTCAAGCCTCCAGATGGCACCATTTGAGGTATTGTATGGGCGCAAGTGCCGCACACCCCTCAATTGGTCAGAAACCGGAGAAGGACTAGTCTTTGTGCCCGATATCCTCCGTGAAGCAGAAGAGCAAGTCCAGCTTGTCAGAGAGCGTTTGAAGATTGCCAAGTCAAGGCAGAAGAGCTACGCTGACTCTCTTCGGAGAGACATGACCTTCCGAGTTGGAGACCATGTCTATCTCCGGGTCACACCTCTCAAGGGAACCCAGCGCTTCCATGTCAAAGGAAAACTCGCACCAAGATACATCGGCCCCTTCAAGATCACTGACCGACGAGGAGAAGTGGCTTACCAGCTGGAACTGCCACCTGAACTATCCTATATGCACAACGTATTCCACGTGTCACAACTCCGGAAGTGTCTCCAAGTCCCAGGCAAGCGTAATCTTTACAGGGACGTCGATCACCAAGCCATTGACCTCCAGCCTGATTTGACTTACCGTGAGAGGCCCATCTGCATTTTGGATGAGGCTGAGCGACGCACTCGAAGCCGCACTATCAAGTACTTCAAGGTCCAGTGGAGCAACCACACTGAAGCAGAAGCAACCTGGGAACGTGAAGACTACCTTAGATCCGAGTTTCCGTATCTCTTTAAAGCCTAGTTTAGGAATCTCGGGGACAAGATTCTTGTAAGGGGGGTAGGTCTGTCACACCCTGCATTTTGTAACTCTTCATTTTGCAATAATAAAGCATGAAAATTTGGACCAACAAAAACTTTTGCATTTATTTGGCTTTTAATTTTGAAGTTGGTTTTCTCTTTGTGATTTTCAAGTTCTCTGCAAAGTCAACAACTTCACCTCCTATACTTCATCTCCTTGCCCCAAAATTCTGCCCAATGATCATGCCATGTGTATAGTACAATATAGTATTTTCTTACAAAAATAATTTGGCCAAAAAGTATTTTCTAAAATTAGACTTCCAAAAACCCTTGAATTGAGATTTGCACTGCAAGTACTTAATTAAGGGCAGCAAAAATATTTCCAAAAGTATTTTTGGCTCCTATTAGATATAGGATACCCATAAACCCCAAAAATATAATTTTAAAAGTTATTTTCCTATTTTATTTAAAGGCTTTTTCTTAAGGCCAGAAATGGTCTTTAATAGGGAAAAATTATTTTATTGATTCAAAAATATATGACAAAAATCAGGGAAACTCAGTGGACATATATTTACCATATATAAGAGTTTCAACATATGGTCATGATCAAAATATTGGACAAAACCTCCCAAAACCATTTCTGCCCATTTCAAGGATTTGAAATATTTCTACAGGAAATATTTTCATAAAAATACAAGAAAAATCCAGCAAGTCACAAATGCATGCTGCGATCACCTTGCAAAGCCTCAAGTCAATTAAAGTCATTTTGGTTCACCAAAATGCCCCAAAACCCTCTCTGACCAGAACCAAATTTGAGCAAGTTTGTACTACCAACTTTCTCTCTTTAACCCCAACTTTTGTGAGCATGATCACATGGCCAAATGAGGCCACTACACCAAGTAGTGCATCAAGGAGAAGTGTTATGCTCAACTAGATCTACACAAGTCCATTTCTGCTCATTTCTAGGGTTTACAAAAGTTGCATTGGCAACTTTGCCCAAATAAGCTCCAAATTGGTGGAAGGCCCTAATTATATGTGTCATTTCACCCTGTGGAGTATCATGGCAATTGGAAATCATTTGCTTGCCAAAACCCTTATCAAACACCTTCTGCCATTTTACAAAAACCACTGTTTTGACCCCTTCCACTATTCTTCATGAGCTCAACTTTTTACCAGAGCTTAATCTAGTCACCTTATACCTCCAGTAGCAATGGAAGTCCTCAGATCAATTACTTGGGGGTGAAACCCTCACTTTTTCTCTCTGGACAGCCCCATTTCCACTCTTCTCCTTCCTCTCTCTTCACCCACTGGCCATCCAAAGCATCCAAGGCCAAGATCCCTTCCCTAGCACCCCCTAAACACTACTGGACATGCAAGGGTGCACCCACAAGCATAGAAAATGGCTTGGCATGCCATTTGGGCGCTCTGGAGCGCGCTACAGTGCGCTCCCGCACTGTAGCCACCCCCTTCCAAGCGCCTCCGGCCACCTCGGGCCTCCCCCGCGCGCCTGCCGATGCGCCTCGGCGTCCGCAGCACGCTACGCGGTCGGCCCCTTCCTCTCTCCTCCTCCCCGCGCCTCCGCGCTAGCAAACAGAGGCCGCCCGAGCGCGCCAATGGAGCAGCTCACACGCGCGCGTCTCTGACCTCTACCCGCTCTCTCCCTTAGCTCCCCTCGGCGTAGTCCACGCCCAGGAACACCCCAGACACGGCGCTAGCTCCTCCCGAGCCCTGCAGCGACGAGCGTGAGCTCGCCGGCGCACGGGTCTACTGGACGTCGCCGTTCGCCTATTTAAAGGCCTTCCCGAGCCCTTCTCTCCTCACCACTCGCTCTCTGCACCACCAAACCCTCCCCTTGCACCCCCAAGTTCCTCTCCAGAGCCGCCCGAGCTCGAGATCGAGCTCGAGCTCCGCTGCTTCGGCTCGCCGGAGTCTGCGAGGTACAGGCCTCCCCCGCTCCTCCTCTGCCCCGATCTGAAACCGCCTCCTCCCACTGATCATTTCCCCTCTCTTCCCCGCCTCGTTTGCAGCCGGAGTCGACCGGAACGACCACCACCCGAAGCCTCTCCGCCAAGAGACCTCGTCGCCGGCAAGCCAGGCAACTCCGGTGATGTCCACCACCTCCACCCGAACAGCGACACGACGCTGAGTCCAGCCATGCCCTCTCCCGACCTCGCCGTGCCCTGCATCGTCGCCGGTGAGCCCGCCAGCCGCCTAGACTCGGGGTTAGGGATGACAGGCAGGCCCCGCCTGTCAGCCTCTCCCCTCCATCGCCCTCCTCTCTATCGCTGACGCCTGGGCCCCGCCCGTGAGGTTTAAACCTGGCG
Source organism: Triticum urartu (assembly GCF_056163025.1). Lineage (NCBI taxonomy): Eukaryota > Viridiplantae > Streptophyta > Magnoliopsida > Poales > Poaceae > Triticum > Triticum urartu. The sequence goes on from NC_141877.1 coordinate 499,254,793, forward strand.
CGCACGCGTGCACCAGTGCGCTGGGCCGCCTCTCTGGCTGGGCCTGCTGCGCTGCGGCTGTTCTGGCCCAGCAGGCACAGTGCTCCTTCCCCTTTTTCTTTTTCTGGATACTTGCAAAAATTCCACAGGATTAAATATTAATCCAAATGCAAAAATTCCACTTCCTAAAATCTTGTAAAAATCCCACCTATTTAATGGTGCAACTTTCATTCAAATCCAACAACCTTTTCTTCACTGTAAATATTTAAATGTGATTTTAAGCATTTAAATATGCCTTTGTAAATCCATTTCTCCTATTCTGCTACTCCAAATCCAAAACTAGGAATTTTCCCCTTCTTAGTTTTCAACCTAGTATTTAACAAAAATAAGTTGACATTTTTCTGAGCACTTTGGTTTTTCTGTTTTATTATTGCCTTATTTTCTCGTTCTTATTTTGCGACGATAGATTGCGTCGCTGACGAAGGAGTTGGACCAGAAGACTTTGAAGACCCAGAAGACTTTGTTGAGCCAGGCAAGCAGCCCTTTGACCATGTCTATGAAACCCTTTTTATGCATTTCATATAGCACCTTATTATTGTTGCATCGGAATCATGATGAGAGGGTAGCCACTTTGGTGGGTTGCCTTCATTTCCTCCTTGTTGATACTTGCATTGTGCATGACCCTATCTCCTTATGAGGGTTATGCCGGTGGGAATAGATAGGATGCTAAGTAGTGCTACGCAAAAGGGACAGGTATATGCATGGTGATGGAGACAAAGTATTTTCAAAGACTTTTCGAAAACCCCCACCGGGTGCCACTTATGCTCGGGGGAGATGATGAGTTGGGTAACCACTTGATGACGAAGTGCTGTACCGAGGCAAGTGTGTGTGTTGTTTTTCAAAATGGATTGGTTTAAGTTGCGACCGTTATTCCAACCTTACATGCGCAACCACTCTACCCTTGTATGGGAAAGGGCGTTATTAATTACCTATGCCGATACTAGCTTGGAGCCCGCATTACTAGTGACGGGGGAGAGTTGGTGCTCTCTCTCGGGACGGGGTCGTGCCAGGTAGGGCGGCCATGACTGTCTTCACAGGACACCGGACACACCGTTGGTACCCCGTGCTTGTGGTATGTGATGAAAATGGGAGCGAGGCTCCACAATTTTAAGATGTGAAATGTTGGGCACGGGGGTTACTGCCAATCGAGTGGACTCTATGTTAGTGTCGTCTAGGGAAAGATAGTGATCGGGTGCTTACCCCAGGTACTTGAGGTACCGCGGGTCGTGGATGACACGGAAGTTCCCCGGATCTTGTGGGTAAAGTGTGCAACCTCTGCAGAGTGTAAAACTATTCGAATAGCCGTGTCCACGGGCAAGGACAGTTGGGTAACCGCTCTTGGGCTACGTCCACATGTTACAAACTAGTGTGTGTGTTTGGATAAGTGGGAAGAACTACTTGGGTCAAGTCAAGGACTTGACATGATTGAGTTGGGTTGGTGCCCGCTCTATTTATGTTGATATCTGTAACCTGTCCTCGTGGTTAGTTGAATTCTCCCGATGCATGTCTTACGAGTGGTCGAACTTGTCATTGCACTCAAAACTAGCTTTCCGCAAAAATTTACCTATATCATGCATTGTTGTATCTTGAACCAAAACATGGGTTGCTTGCGAGTACATTCAAAGTACTCATTGGCTTGCCATTGGTTATTTAATTGGCCAGGCATGGAAGAATAGGAGTTCGAAGAAGAATTCTGTGGAGACGAACATGTGAACTAGGACGCTTCCCAGTTAGAATGCCTGTAGGGTTAAGGCAGATGGCATGGGTTCTATTTATCGACGAAGATTTCCGCTGCTTATGTTTCATTTGATGTTCAGCCCTTAAGGCTTTATCTATGTAAGACTTGACCATAATGGTCATAATTTGTGTAAGACGATATGTATGGATGTAAGACTCTTGTTATTCAGCTTCTGTGTGTTCAGTGAGCATTGATATCTGGGATCACTGTATATGTGCATTCGGTGATCACGACTTATGAGTCGGGGTCCCCACACTTGTACTCATTCATCCCTACTAACAAAGCTTGCTTGCATGCACTAGGTGGTTAGTAACAAGGGAACCCTACTAACAAGCCGAGCTCTCTAAGAAAATAATCAACAAATATGTAGTCCCAATATGTAGATAGGGCCAAAAAGCCCATAGCACGATCACATAGCTCAAACTAGGAAGAACTTAATAATAGAATATATAGAAAACTTAATAATAGAATTTAAGAAAAGGGCCAACAAGCCCAAAGCAACTCCAACATAGTTCAATTACAACTTAACATAAAATACACTAAAAAAGATGGAGGGTTTAGAACCCTAGCCGCCGCCTTCTCCACCTCGCTCCTCCTCCGACGCCCTTTTCATTGCTCCTCCGGGGCGTTGTCGATGGGGTATGGCAGAGTGTGCATGTGAGTCACGATGGGGAAGATGTTGTTGTACTCCGTGAACCTGGTGTGGGTGGTGAAAGCGATGAACTCGGAGCCACACCAAAACACCTGGCTGAGGAGGCAGAAGGAGTCGAATGTGTTGGGGAAACGAGCAAGGAGAGCAACCACCACACAGTTTTGGATGACCTCCTCGACGCGAAACATCGTTGGAGATCCCCTCGGGAGGTGGTGGTAGCCGGATGCGAGGAAGAACTCAGTGAAGTTCCTTGCGGTCCTTAGCCCTGATATCTCCCACACACGTAATGTGCGATCAACGTACACGCCGGTAGGGTAGAGCCACTCCGGCACGGTGGGTGGGAAGCGGTAGGTTGGTCCAGTGTACTGCATGGCTGAGGGTTGTGTAGAAGATGGAGAAGGGGTCGAAGGGCAAGAAGGGCAGATGGATGAGGGATGGCAGAGGAAGAGGGTGGCTTAAATAGCCGTAGTGCTACGTGTTATTAGGTAGTGGCAATAACGGGGTCAAATGTGAAGTAACCCATTTTCAAACCCACCGCAACATCGGGAGCGTACACGCGTGGGAGACAGTGGTTTGAAAAAGAAGAAGAAAAGAAGCTAATTGCATGCTGATGTCTACTACACAACCTTCTTCTTGAAGACCTTGTTGGGCCTCCAAGTGCAGAGGTTTGTAGGACAATAGCAAATTTCCCTCAAGTCGATGACCTAAGGTTTATCAATCCGTAGGAGGCGTAGGATGAAGATGGTATCTCTTAAGCAACCCTGCAACCAAATAACAAAGAGTCTCTTGTGTCCCCAACACACCCAATACAATGGTAAATTGTATAGGTGCACTAGTTCGGCGAAGAGATGGTGAAACAAGTGGTATATGGATAGTAGATAAAGGTATTTGTAATATGAAATTATAAAAACAGCAAGGTAACGAATGATAAAATTGAGCGTAAACGGTATTGCAATGATAGGAAATAAGGCCTAGGGTTCATACTTTCACTAGTGTAAGTTCCCTCAACAATACTAACATAATTGGATCACATAGCTATCCCTCAACTGGCAACAAAGAGTCACTCCAAAGTGACTAATAGCGAAGAACAAACGAAGAGATTATGGTAGGGTATGAAACCACCTCAAAGTTATTATTTCAGTTAATCTGTTGGGCTATTCCTATAAGTGTCACAAACAGCCCTAGAGTTCGTACTAGAATAACACCTTAAGACACAAATCAACCAAAACCCTAATGTCACCTAGATACTCCATTGTCACCTAAAGTATCCGTGGGTATGATTATACAATATGCATCACACAATCTCAGATTCATATATTCAACCAACACATAGGACCTCAAAGAGTGCCCCAAAGTTTCTACCAGAGAATCACAACGAAAACATGTGCCAACCGGGGCATCACGACGAAAACATGTGCCAACCGGAGCATCACGACGAAAACATGTGCCAACCCCTAGGGCGAAAACATGTGCCAACCCCTAGGGGTTGCCGCGCCCCCACCCTCGTGAGCACCTCCCTTGGATCCTGACATGGGGTCCAAGTCCATCCGGTAGCTTTCCTTCCAAAAATAACTTCTCCAGTTGATTTCGTTCCGTTTTGACTCCGTTTGATATTCCTTTTCTTCGAAACACTGAAATAGGCAAAAACAACAATTCTAGGCTGGGCCTCCGGTTAATAGGTTAGTCCCAAAAATAATATAAAAGTGGATAATAAAGCCCAATATTGCCCAAAACAGTAGATAACATAGCATGGAGCAATAAAAAATTATAGATACGTTGGAGACGTATCAAGCATCCCCAAGCTTAAATCCTGCTCGTCCTCGAGTAGGTAAATGATAAAAACAGATTTTTTGATGCGGAGTGCTACTTGGCATAATTTCAAGGTAATTCTTCTTAATTGTGGTATGAATATTGAGATCCGAAAGATTCAAGAAAAAAGTTCAGATTGACATAAAAATGATAATACTTCAAGCATTCTAACTAAGCAATTATGTCTTCTCAAAATAACATGGCCAAAGAAAGTTCATCCCTACAAAATCATATAGTTTAGTCATGTTTCATTTTCGTCACACAAGAATTCTCTCATCATGCATAACCCCTATGACAAGGCAAGCAATTGTTTCATACTTTAGTAATCTCAAACTCATAAACTTTCATGCAATACATGAGCGCGAGCCATGGATATAGCACTATGGGTGGAATAGAATATAATGAGGGGGGTTATGTGGAGAAGACAAAAAGGAGAAAGTATCACATCAACGAGGCTAATCAATGGGCTATGGAGATGCCCACCAATTGATGTTAATGCAAGGAGTAAGGATTGCCATGCAACGGATGCACTAGAGCTATAAATGTATGAAAGATCAACAAAACAAACTAAGTGGGTGTGCATCCAACTTGCTTGCTCACAAAGACCTAGGGAACTTGAGGAGGCCCATTGTTGGAATATACAAGCCAAGTTCTATAATGAAAAATTCCCTCTAGTATATGAAAGTGATAACATGAGAGACTCTCTACTATGAAGATCATGGTGCTAATTTGAAGCACAAGTGTGGTAAAAGGATAGTAACATGGTCCCTTCTCTCTTTTTATCTCATTGTTTGGGCCTTCTCTTTTTTTATGTCCTTTTTTTATTCCTCACTTGGGACAATGCTCTAATAATGATGATCATCACACTTCTATTTATTTACAACTCAATGATTATAACTCGATACTAGAACAAAGATGACTCTATATGAATGCCTCCGGCGGTGTACCGGGATATGCAATGAACCAAGAGTGAAATGTATGAAAGAATTGTGAATGGTGGCTTTGCCACAAATACTACGTCAACTACATGATCACGCTAAGAAATATGACAATGATGAATGTGTCATGATGAACGGAATGATGGAAAGTTGGATGGCAATATATCTCGGAATGGCTATGGAAATGCCATAATAGGTAGGTATGGTGGCTGTTTTGAGGAAGATATAAGGAGGTTTATGTGTGAAAGAGCGTATCATATCACGGGGTTTGGATGCACCGGCGAAGTTTGCGCCAACTCTCAATGTGAGAAAGGGCAATGCATGGTACCGAAGAGGCTAGCAAGGATGGAAGGGTGAGAGTGTGTATAATCCATGGACTCAACATTAGTCATAAACAACTCACATACTTATTGCAAAAATCTACAAGTCATCCAAAACCTCGACACTTCGCGCATGCTCCTAGGGGGATAGATTGGTAGGAAAAGACCATTGCTCATCTCCGACCGCCACTCATAAGGAGGACAATCAAATAACACCTCATGTTTCAAATTTGTTACACAACATTTACCATACGTGCATGCTATGAGACTTGCAAACTTCAACACAAACATTTCTCAATTTCACAACTACTCAGCTAGCACGACTTTTATATTATTACCTCCATATCTCAAAACAATCATCAAGCATCAAACTTCTCTTAGTATTCAACACACTCATAAGAAAGTTTTTACTAATCTTGTATACCTAGAATATTAGGATTTTAAGAAAATTACCATGCTATTTAAGACTCTCAAAATAATCTAAGTGAAGCATGAGGGTTCATCTATTTCTTCAAAATAAAACTACCACCATGCTCTAAAAGATATAAGTGAAGCACTAGAGCAAACGACAAACTACTCCAAAAGATATAAGTGAAGATCAATGAGTAGTCGAATAATTATGCAACTATGTGAAGACTCTCTAAAATTTAATAATTTCAGAACTTGGTATTTTATTCAAACAGCAAGCAAAGCAAAATAAAATGACATTCTAAGAATGGCAAACATTATGTGAAGAAGCAAAAACTTAGAATCAACAGAAACTAACCGATAGTTGTTGAAGAAGAAAGGTGGGATGCCAACCGGGGCATCCCCAAGCTTAGATGGTGAGACTTCTTGAAATATTATCTTGGGATGCCTTGGGCATCCCCAAGATTGATCTTTTGTGTCTCCTTAATTCCTCTCATATCACAGTCTCCCTAAATCTCAAAAGCTTCATCCACACAAAACTCAACAAGGACTCGTGAGATAAGTTAGTATAAACCATTGCAAAAACCTTATCATATTCTACTGTAGAAAATCACTAAAATTATTATTCAACATAGAATACTAAATGCCTCTGCATATTTAATAGTGCTATCCTCAAATAGAATCATTAAAGAAGCAAACATATGCAAACAAGGCAGACATAACAGCAATCTTCCAAAACAGGATAGTCTGTAAAGAATGCTGCAACATCCATACTTCCCTAGATCCAAAAATTATGAAAGAAAATTCCCACTGTATTAAATTTATCAGATCTTAATATTCGAGAGGTTTCAACATTTTATCACAGTCTGACTTTTCTAGGAAATTATTGCAACAGCGGTAAACTTTCTGTTTTCAAACAGCAACATGTATACTTGTAATATAGGCATAGTAATGGCTATCAATGCCACTTTTATTGAAATAAAAGATGCAAAACATTGTTATAAATAACATAAAGAAAATCCTAAAAAAATAAATTGATGCTCCAAGCAAAACACATATCATGTGGTGAATAAAAATATAGCTCCAAGTAAAGTTACCGATGAACAAAGACGAAAGAGGGGATGCCTTCCGGGGCATCCCCAAGCTTAGGCTCTTGGTTATCCTTGAATATTACCTTGGGGTTCCTTGGGCATCCCCAAGCTTAGTATCTTACCACTCCTTGTTCCATAGTCCATCGAATCATTACCCAAAACTTGAAAACTTCACAACACGAAACTTAACAGAAAACTCGTAAGCTCCGTTAGCGAAAGAAAACAAAACACTACTTCAAGGTACTGTAATGAACTCATTATTTATTTATATTTGTGTTAAACCTACTGTATTACAACTTCTCTATGGTTTATAAACTCTTTTACTAGCCATAGATTCATCAAAATAAGCAAACAACACATGAAAAACAGAATCTGTGAAAAACAGAATAGTCTGTAGTAATCTGTAACTAACGCAAACTTATGGAACACCAAAAATTCTAAAAAAAATTAATGGACCTGAGGAATTTATCTATTAATCATCTGCAAAAATAATTAACTAAATATCACTCTTCAACAAAAAATGGCAGCAATTCTCGTGAGCGCTAAAGTTTCTGTTTTTTACAGCATGATCAACAAGACTTTCCCCAAGTCTTCCCAAAGGTTCTTCTTGGCACAAACACTAATTAAAAGCATAAAACCACATATAAACAGAGGCTAGATGAATTATTTATTACTAAACAAGAACAAAAATAAAGTTGGGTTGCCTCCCAACAAGCGCTATCGTTTAACGCCCCTAGCTAGGCATGATGATTTTAATGATGCTCACATAAAAGATAAGAATTGTAACATAAAGAGAGCATCATGAAGAATATGACTAGCACATTTAAGTATAACCCACTTCCTATGCGTAGGATTTTTTGAGCAAAAACTTGAGGGAACAAGAATCAACTTGCATAGGAAAGCAAAACAAGCATAACTTCAAAATTTTAAGCACATAGAGAGGAAACTTGATATTATTGCAATTCCTACAAGCATATATTCCTCCCTCATAATAATTTTCAGTAGCATCATGAATGAATTAAACAATATAACCAGCACCTAAAGCATTCTTTTCATGATCTACAAGCATAGAAATTTTATTACTCTCCACATAAGCAAAATTCTTCTCATCAATAGTAGTGGGAGCAAACTCAACAAAATAACTATCATGTGAGGCATAATCCAATTGAAAATTAAAATCATGATGACAAGTTTCATGGATATCATTATTCTTTATAGCATAGAAGTCATCACAATAATCATCATAGATAGCAACTTTGTTCTCATAATCAATTGGAATCTCTTCCGAAATAGTGGATTCATCACAAAATAAAGTTTTGACCTCTCCAAATCCACTTTCATCAATATAATCATCATAAATAGGAGGCATGCTTTCATCATAATAAATTTTCATATCAAAACTTGGGAGACTAAAAATATAATCTTCATTAATCATAGCTTCCCCAAGCTTGGGACAAACATTGATTGCAGCAAATATATTCTCAAAAACATCATCTTCATCAAACATAGCATCCCCAAGCTTGGGCCTTTTCATATCATAAGCATAATCACTCTCATAATTAATAGCATGGATAGCACCAATAGTATAGCAATTATCATATTCTTCCAAGCAAGTGCCAAAAAGATTTTCAAGATAATAGGAAGTATCATTATCACTAGTAGAAAAAGGGTCAAACGTGAAGCACATTAGTGCCGGTTTGAATTTGAGCCGGCACTAATGTGTGCATTAGTGCCGGTTCCAACGGCTAGCCGGCCGCTCTCATTAGTACTGGTTTGTGGCGAACCTTTAGCACCGGTTCATGGCACGAACCGGTACTAAAGTGAGTGGTGGCAGGATGTTGTCAGTCCGGGGCCCCTCCAGCACCTTTAGTACCGGGTCGCATCACGAACCGGTACTAAAGGTCGTCCTACATAGACCCTTCGTCCACCCGAGCTCGCTCTGTTCTTCCCCTTTCCCCTCTCCTCTCTGTTCTTTTCCCTCTTCCTCTCAAGCTCATCACACATTTTGCCCAAAATTTGTCAAGATTTGAAGGCCCCCATCCATTCAAATGATCACAAAGGTTAGCAACTTTGTCCTTTCATCTCTCATTGCTAGATTAGCTCGTGCAATGCTTTATAGAGTTATTGATTTTTGAGTTTAGTAATTTGGGAGGAATTATATATATGTTCTAGTATTTGATTTATATGCAATTTGAGGTAAAAAATAACACTTAGTTTGCATATGTAGGTGTGGTTTACTTAGTACCTTCTAAATCTCCGTCGTAACCACCGTCGATCGCTCGCAACGTCCCATCGCCGGCACCACCTTGTGGTGAGCCTCTTGTTCATGAATTTTTATATAAAAAATTGATGTTTGTGTGATTTGGATATATATTTACTCGTATAATTATCTTACCCATACATTGTTTGCTATACATAGTGCCATGGTTTTGATATCCGTCCCCGTCGGTCCTCATCCGGGCTATGATTCGGATGTGGTATATTCTCTTTTAAAACTATTCATTGCATTTCATGTTTATGACAAATTATGCCCATCAAGTTGACATAGATATTTGTATGTAGGAGGTAGTTGAACCGGAAATTCCAACCGACCCTATTGTCGAGAGGTTAAATTTAGTTGAAAGAGAAAACGAGGATTTGAAGGAAAAATTGAAAAGAATTGAGGGGGAGAAGATGGAATTGGAGTTGCATGTTGCCGATGTCGTCGATGATCACAAGATTAAGATGGAGAAAATGCGCTTGAAGATTAGGAAGTTTAGAAAATATGCCATTCATAGTGAGGCTTGGTATCATTATGTTGTTGGATCAATTGTTACCTTAGTTGTGATCCTGATTGCATTTGTTGTTGCATTTAAATTCTTTAGCTAGAGAGTTATTTGTTTGTTGCCTTTAAGTGTTGTATGATCTTTATGTATGAACTTTATGTATTGTATTAATTTGGTGTTTTCGGTGCTGTGTATTGAAGATGAGCCGGCAATGGATGTACGATGACCGATGCTCTCCCGACTTCATTAATGGCGTGCGTACTTTTCTGCTTTCGGCTGAGGCAAACAAGCGGCCGGATGGTTTTATGCCTTGTCCATGTGCTGGCTGTAAGAATGGTCACAATTACTCTACGTCAAGAACCATTCACGTCCACCTGTTTGAGTCCGGTTTCATGCCCCGCTATAATGTTTGGACCAAGCATGGAGAAAGAGGGGTTATGATGGAAGACAATGAAGAAGAGGACGACGACAGCTATCCTGGCCATGGGTTCCCTGAATACGATGATACAACATTGAGGGAAGAAGCTGAGCCGGTAATGCGGGAAGAAGCTGAGCCGGCAATGCGGGAAGAAGCTGAAGAAGAGGCATCGGATGAGCCCGTTGATGATCTAGGTTGGGCCATTGCCGATGCAAAGAGAAACTGCGCAAGTGATTTGGAGAAGAAGAAGTTGCAGCGCATGTTAGAGGATCACAAAAAATTGTTGTACTCGAATTGCGTAGGTGACAAGAAAAAGCTGGCCACCACACTGGAATTGCTACAATGGAAGGTAGAGAATGGTGTATCTGACAAGGGATTTGGAAAGTTGCTGGTAATGATAAAGAATATGCTTCCAAAGGACAACGAATTGCCCGAGAGTACGTACGAAGCAAAGAAGGCTGTCTGCCCTCTATGGTTAGAGGTGTAGAAGATACATGCATGCCCTAATGATTGCATTCTCTACCGCGGTGAGTACGAGGATTTGAACGCTTGCCCAGTATGTGGTGCATTGCGCTATAAGATCAGCCGCGATGACCCTGGTGATGTCGAGGGCGAGTGCCCCGGGAAGAAGATTCCTGCCAAGGTGATGTGGTATGCTCCTATAATACCACGGTTGAAACGTTTCTTCCAAAACAAAGAGCATGCGAAGGCGATGCGATGGTACAGAGAAGACCGTAAGAAAGACGGAAAGTTGAGAGTACCTGCTGATGGGTCGCAGTGGAGAAAAATCGAAAGAAAGTACGGGAAGGAGTTTGCAGATGACGCAAGGAACGTATGGTTTGTCTAAGTGCAGATGGCATTAATCCTTTTGGGAAGTAGAGCAGCAACCATAGCACTTGGCCTGTGACTCTATGTTTGTATAACCTTCCTCCTTGGTTGTGCATGAAGCGGAAGTTCATTATGATGCCAGTGCTCATCCAAGGCCCTAGAAACCCGGCAACGACATTGATGTGTACCTAAGGCCATTAGTTGAAGAACTCTTACAACTGTGGAATGGAACAGGTGTATGTGCGTGGGATGAGCACGTGGGGGAAGAATTTGACCTAAAGGCGTTGCTGTTCGTGACCATCAATGATTGCCCAAAACAGTAGATAACATAGCATGGAGCAATCAAAAATTATAGATACGTTGGAGACGTATCACATGCGTGGGAATCCGTGGTCATATATATTATATGAACAAAAAGAGACAATTTTTGAATAGTTTGTGGCCATTTGCATTATAAAATGAATTTGGCCGTTGAAAATTCGTCATTTGCTACGCAATGTCAATTGATTTCAAACGATGGAAAAATACAGAGCCAGCACATTCACACAAAACAGAGCAAACGATGCAAAAAAGATGCAAAAATACAGAGCTAGCACGTTCACAAAAAACAAAGCAAATGATGCACAAAAGCGACGCAATTCGACAGCCCAACCAGAGTTTGGTTTCCATTTGGGCCCAATAACGTTTATTTTTCATGGAGTCTGTGGTGGGCGAACAGCCGAGCACAACGAATAGGATCGCTTCTCTCGGATCGCCCCACGATCCAACAATGCAGAGCCATCCTTGTGACCAACGGCGCGGAGCCTGCACACAGCCAGCCCACCTAGTTCCTTCTAGAAGGCCAGATCTGAGGGATGTCGCTTGGCGCGGGGGTATGATCGGACGGCTGACGTTGGGAGCTAGGGTTAGGCGAAACCCCGCGGGGTTTAGAGGGGTTTTGAGCTGGTCAACGGGGTTTTGAAGGCTTTGACTGAGCATAACTAATTTAAAAATAATCGAAAAATATGAAACCTTCGCCGTTCGTTGTTTTATAAGACACACTAACTAGGAAAGATACTAAACTTGGTCTATGGTCATTTTCATGAAAAAACCCTAGCTGTCAGGATTGAGGTCAAATGAGCATCATTAATTTAAAAAAAATCAAAAAAAATATAAAACCTGCGCACAATGTTGTCTTATGTGTCATGTTACCAACCAAAAATACTAAACTTGGTCTATGGTAATTTTCCTGACAAAACCTTCACACATATGAGCTACCACCTACATGATTTCATAGAGTTCAAAGAGAGGAGGTGGTGTTACCTTCTGTTTTTGAAAAATTAAAAAAAATCACTAAACCTTTATTTTAAAGTGAATAAGAAGGATCTGAAGTTAGTTTTCCATTTTCATATTTCAAAACTTGTCCTATAGTTTTTATATTAATGTTGTCTTATGTGACATGTTACCAACCAAAAATCATAAACTTGTCCTATGGTCATTTTCATGAGAAAACCTTCACACATATGAGCTATCACCTACAAGATTTCAAAAAATATGAAGATTAATTCAATAGATGCTAATAAAAAACATTTGGCTCATTTAGAGTAGGTCCAAAAAAACTTGATTACAAATGGGCTGTTTACCCTAGCCTAGGAGCTTGTTTGGAGCACATTTCTCAAATTCAAATTTCTTTGACCTCCTCTAAATCACCTCAAATTTTGCACACAGGATCTCCTACACAAACATAGATAGTTTATAATACATCTTCATTAAAATGTTGTTTTTTGCTCTGTTATTGGAATATTTGATAAAAGGGAACCCTTGATAAAATGATGGATTGCAGCATATTTGCAGCATATGTGATAATTGCAGCACGTGAACTTTCAAAACACTGAAACAAATCATAGCAGATAAATTTAACAACACAAAAATACCCAACATAGATAGCCACATGCATATGAAATTCATCCAACCACCAAAAGGTAACCCACATCCTGTTCACAAACATAGTTCACCACATAGTTCAGCAAACAACCTAAAGTACTTAAAACACATCATAACATCAAGGAAGGGGAGGTAGGACTTTGGCTAGGGCAGCATGCTGCCCCACAATCTTGTAGTCCTTGCCGTGGATGGCCACATCTTCTGCATGATCTAGAAGGTGAACGAAGTGGCCGGACTTTGGCTTTGGCTTGGTGGTGCAGTAGGGGCATCGCCAAGTTTTGGTCTTGCTCTTGTAGTAGTAATCCACGCCCTTGATCCTGATCTTCTCCTTTTCCTTCTCTTTGAAGGACGCGAAGTTGCCGCGGTCCACATCCACATCTTCCCCAGAGACAAACTACACACATGAATGAATTACATTAGTACATTATAGATTCATGGGAATACACCATGTCAAAAGAAGTAAATGAACAATCTAAATTCCAAGTAGGCTTATCTCATAGTCATCATTGTCACCATACGCTGGATCGTACGGGTCGTCGAAAGTATAGTCTATCTTCCTCCTCTTCCCCCTACCATCATCGTCCTGAATATACAATTACATCCATCACTAGTAAATACATAAGCCAATTGAAAATTTCGATATGCACATATGACACATTGATCATAGGGCTAATATACTATGATCCTATTTGCATTTTCCATTGTCATGCACACACATTGAACAAAAAAGCTAATATAACTACATATTGAAATTTAGATATCCACACTTGATCATAGGGCTAATATACTATGATCCTATTTGCATTTTCCATTGTCATGCACACACATTAAACAATAGAGCTAATATAACTACATATTGTGAACAACAGAGCTAATATAACTTGAATCAAATAACTTGAGTAGCATTAAAAACCCCAATCTGTGAACACTAAAAAAATCTAAGAAGCATCAAAGAATTAAAAAACCCAATCTGTTCACAACATCTAGCATTTTTGCAATGAATTTATCCAAATATAAAAACAAATCTAAAAACCCTAATCATTGCAGCACCTAAAATCATAGTTCACAACATCTAGCTAGCATTTTTGCAATGAATTTATCCAACAAACCATAGTCCAAAAACCCCCACCCCCAACACATACAAAAAAGCCCGGCCCATCCGTCAAACCAACTACTCTAACCATCTGAACTACGGTATGAATCACAATCAAACTAACTCTACAGGCTAATCAAGTGCAAACACCTGCTCCTCCACGGCAGGCGGCACAATGGGGGCATCGGGATGGACTGTGCCGCTCGATGCTGTCACCTTCTGCAGTGATGAGGCGGAGCCCGCCACATCCGCAGCGGTTGCGAGTTTCCCCGCACCGCCGTGGACGCCGCCGACATCCGCGGTCACCGTGCCCTGACCCTGCAGCTCCACCACATCTCCGGCCGCTGCACCAGTTTCGCCACGAGCGTCAGCCATCTGACAGATCGAGGCGATGAAGGTCAGGAAGAGGATGCGGCGGGGGAGAGCGAGACAGTGCGGTGGAGGCAGTGCAGGAGAGCAGGACGACGCCGATGGGGGAGAGGAAGATGATGCAGCAGCGAGGTGATTTGGGGGAAAATGGTAGGGGCGATGGAGGTGGTTAGCCTCTTTATATGATGGGACATTTCGGGCATTTCCATGGACACATGCTACCCCATGACCGCGGTCTTGCGAGCGCCCACGTATATGCGGCCCCACTCGTCAGCTAACTGTCAAAGCAATTGACCTGACAGGAACGTCCGTTATAACCAATTATGAGGGTTTCGGGCAAGCGAGTGGGGAAAAATGAGCAAAAGTTAACAGAGTCGGGATGAATGAGTAGAGCTAAGGAACCAGGGGCACAGAAATAAAAATCCCTAAAAGATATTACTCATATAAATAGAACAACCATTATTCTCTGATTTAAATGAATAATCATCTTGCATCAAACAAGATCCAGATATAATGTTCATGCTCAACGCTGGCACCAAACAATAATTATTTAGGTCTAAACTAATCCTGAAGGTAGATGTGGAGGTAGCGTGCCGGTGGCGATCAAATCGTCTATGGAACCATTTCCCACGTGCATCGTCACCTCGTCCTTAGCCAATCTGCGCTTAATCCGTAGCCCCTGTTTCGAGTTGCAAATGTTAGCAACTGAACCAGTATCAAATACCTAGGCACAACTGTGAATATTAGTAAGGTACACATCAGTAACATGTATATCAAATATACCTTTCACTTTGCCATCCTTCTTCTCCGCCAAATACTTGGGGCAGTTCCGCTTCAAGTGACC
This sequence comes from Triticum urartu, assembly GCF_056163025.1. Classification (NCBI taxonomy): domain Eukaryota; kingdom Viridiplantae; phylum Streptophyta; class Magnoliopsida; order Poales; family Poaceae; genus Triticum; species Triticum urartu. Next base: position 499,270,028 of record NC_141877.1, read on the forward strand.
AGTTCCTTTCCAGTAGAAGGACTCAGTCTCAGGCGTAGTTCCAGACTTGGGTTTATTCACTTGAGCAGCAACTGGCTTGCTGTTCTTCTTAAAGTTCCCCTTCTTCCCTCTACACTTTTTCTTGAAATTGGTGGTCTTGTTGACAACCAACACTTGATGCTCCTTCTTGATTTCTACCTCCGCAGCCTTTAGCATTGCGAAGAGCTTAGGAATCGTCTTATCCATCCCTTGCATATTATAGTTCATCATGAAGCTCTTGTAGCTTGGTGGCAGTGATTGAAGAACTCTGTCAATAACACTATTACCAGGAAGATTAACTTCCAGTTGAGTCAAGTGGTTGTGGTACCCAGACATTCTGAGTATATGTTCACTGACAGAACTATTCTCCTCCATGTTGCAGCTGTAGAACTTATTGGAGACTTCATATCTCTCAATCTGGGCATTTGCTTGAAATATTAATTTCAACTCCTGGAACATCTCATATGCTCCATGATGTTCAAAACATCGTTGAAGTCCCGGTTCTAAGCCATAAAGCATGGCACACTGAACTATCGAGTAGTCATCAGCTTTGCTCTGCCAGGTGTTCACAACATTTGGCGTTGCTCCTAGATCGGGTTTGTCACCTAGCGGTGCTTCCAGGATGTAATTCTTCTATGCAGCAATGAGGATAATCCTCAAGTTACGGACCCAGTCCGTGTAGTTGCTACCATCATCTTTCAACTTAGCTTTCTCTAGGAACGCATTAAAATTCAATGGAACAATAGCACGGGCCATCTATCTACATCAACATGGACATGCAAAATACTATCAGGTACTAAGTTCATGATAAATTATTGTTCAATTAATCAAATTACTTAAGAACTCCCACTTAGATAGACATCTCTCTAATCATCTAAGTGATCACGTGATCCACATCAACTAAACCATGTCCGATCATCATGTGAGATGTAGTTTTCAATGGTGAACATCACTATGTTGATCATATCTACTATATGATACACGCTCGACCTTTCGTTCTCTGTGTTCCGAGGCCATATCTTCATATGCTAGGATCGTCAAGTTTAACCCGAGTATTCTGCGTGTGCAAAACTAGCTTGCACCCGTTGTATGTGAACATAGAGCTTATCATACCCGATCATCACGTGGTGTCTCGGCACGACGGACTGTAGCAACGGTGCGTACACTACAAAAAAAGGCACATCCGTGACATTTTGGGCCGAACGAATTTTTTTTTCTGTCATACATATGACACTTCAATGACGATAATTGTGTCAAAACCCGGTATCATCATAGATGTGGTGGGCTGCTACTTCTATGACAAAAAATCATGACAGAAAATGGGCTTTTCATCCTGGGCGGGCCATAGACGCAGCTGCATGACATTCTTTGGGCCGTCCATGACGGAAAAAACTATGGTAGAAGCGAGGGGAGGAAAATTTCGGGGAGTTCCTGGTTACGGTGGGAGGTCGGGGGCTGACAGATGCGCGTTTCTCTCGTACACGTACGCGCATGTGTGCGAGGCGTTGGCTCTAACTGAACCCGAGCGAGGCGTTGGGCTCCAACTGAACCCAAGCGATTGCACGGCAGGCTATGCATTACTAAACCCGAGCGATCAATCAATGGCTGTTAATTGAACCTGATCGAGTGATTCCTTCGCTACTGGTACTAACTGAAGCCGATCGATTGGATGAACAGTGAGCGTTGCGGGGAGGTTTGGATGAATAGTGAGCGGTGGCGTTGCCTCTGGATGAACAGTACCCCGTGGTGTGGAAGGCTGGATGAATAGTAGACGGTGGAGGGGTGCCTGTGGAGGGGTGGTTGAACAGGACTTCATGTTGTGGAGGGCTAGATGAACAGTAGACGATGGGGGGGTGCCCGTGGAGGGGTGGTTGAACAGTAGCCGGTGGAGTAGCGCACGGTGGAGGCTGGATGAATAGGAGTCCGTGGAGGCTGGAGGAGGTCGACGGTAGCTCGTGGAGGCTGGAGGAGGTCGACGGTGGACATGAACAATATCCCGTGGAGTCCCGTTGTGCGATACGCCACACCCCTCCCGATCAACAGGACCCCCGTTTCGACCGTAGTGCTCCAACACAAGTCCGTTTCCTCCGTTTTGCGGTACACCACACCCCTCCCGATCAACAGGACCCCCGTTTCGACCATAGGAGGTCCGTTTCCTCCATTTTGCGGTACGCCAGACCCCTCCCGATGAACAAGATCCCGTTTCAAACGTGGCTGGTCGAACACAAGGCCGTTTCCTCCGTTTTGTGGTACTCCAGGCCTCGTTTCCATCGCCTGTTCCGTCGAAGCCCTCCCGACGAACACAACCACGCATTCCGTTCCGACCCAGCCGGTTGGCTCCCACACGTTCCATTGCCTCCCGATGAACACGACGCATTATGTTGCCTCCCCATGAACATGACGCATTCCGTTGCCTCCCCACAAACACGATGCATTCCGTTGCCTCCCCATGAACACGATGACGACGATGTTTCTCCGTTCCGACCCAGCCATGTACACGAGCCCTGGCCGCATGTATGCGCGAGTAGGCGTTCGAGACCCTGCCCGTATGTATGTATGTGGCCGTATTTTCTTTCTTGCACCCTGGCCGCTGTACGTACGTGTACATGCTATGTGCGCGCCTCTACTACGACATGTACGCGCCTCTACTACGACATGTGCACGCCTCTACATCGACCAGTATATATGTACGTCCACGTTCGCGAGCAGAATGACAATGCTACGTACGCTTCGACCAGGTGGGTCCCGACTGTCAGTCACTTCCTTGCCTACGAAGATGTAGCTGGTGGGTCCTAGCAGTCAGGGGGGCGAATCATTTTGTTTTTGTTTTTTTTGCTCGGACGCACTTCCTGGCGTGCGAAGGTGTGGCTGCTGGGTCCCAACAGTCAGGGGGGAATCGTTTTTTTGCCCGGACGCACTTCCTTGCGTGCGAAGATGTAGCTGGTGGGTCCCAGCAGTCAGGGGGCGAATCGTTTTTTCGGACGCACTTCCTTGCGTGCGAAGATGTAGCTGGTGGGTCCCGGCAGTCAGGGGGGCAAATCGTTTTTTTTCGGACGCACTTCCTTGCGTGCGAAGATGTAGCTGGTGGGTCCCAGCAGTCAGGGGGAAATGTTTTTTTCGCGAAATACGGTGGCCCGTCCGGTGGGTCCCCACTGTCAGGTGGAAGAATAATTATTTTGCGCATAATAAGGAGGCACTTCCTTGCTGCGGCCGTGGACCCAACTGTCAGCCTCTCCATGTACAGTCCACATCCGATGGAAGCCATTCCTTGACCACGTTGACCACGCTGTGCCGAGAGCACCAGGGCGGTGGACGATGGTGAGGCCTTGGAAGGGGACGATGCGGAGCCGGCGAAGACGCGGCAGTGGATGCCCATACGTACAGGAGTATGAGGGTTCACTCGTTCGGCTGCGGGGTGAGGTTGCCATCGCCGCAAAATAACAGGGGGTGTGTGTGCGTAGAGGGATGGCCTGGCCGGCGGTGGGAGTAGTAGGGGGCGGAGAGGCCTCCTCGGCATCACAGCCGGCCACGGGCGGCAGGAGCAAGCGGCACGACCGGCGCTGCTTTGGGTGGCTGGAGCAAGAAGACCAGAGATTGAAGAAGCACTACAGCCGTTGGATGGACATCGTACGGTCACTTGAGCTAGAATCGTTCATATATTGACTAAAGTTGACAAAGGCCTCCATCCCAGTCAACTTAGTAGGCCCACAAGTCAGCCTCCCACCAAGGTGGGTCCCAGCTAGCAGGGGGGTATTCATTTTTTTCTACGTAATAAGGAGGCACTTCCGGTGGGTCCGAGCTGACAGCGGGGGGAACGTTTTTTTCGCAAAATACGGTGGCCCGTCCTGTGGGTCCCAGCAGTCAGGGGAAATGGTTTTTTCGTGAAATACTGGTGGCCCGTCCGGTGGGTCCCTGCTGTCAGGTGGAGGAATAATTATTTTCCGCGTAATAAGGAGGCACTTCCTTGCGGCTGCCATGGACCCAGCTGTCAGCCTCTCCACGTACAGTACACTTCCGATGGAAGTCGGTCGTTGACCACATTGACCATGCTGCACCGAGAGAACCACAGCGAGGCCAGGAAGGGGACAACGCGGAGCCGGGGAAGACACGACAGTGGAAGCCCGCGCGGAGAGGAGTACGTCGGTTCACCGGTTCGGCTGCGGTGTGAGGCTGTCGTCGCCGCAGAATAACTGGGGGTGTGGGTGAGTAGAGGGATGCCCTGGCTAGCGGTGGGAGTAGTAGGGGGCGCTGAGGCCTGCGCGGTAGCACAGCCGGCCACAGGAGGCAGGAGTAGGCGGTCCCGCCGGCGCTGCTT